>NC_140958.1:32674445-33069445 GCF_014529385.1 Adiantum capillus-veneris | reverse complement strand
AGCTCTCTCTCTCTCTCTCTCTCTCTCTCTCTCTCTCTCTCTCTCTCTCTCTCTCTCTCTCTCTCATCCGGATAATCGGCAGGCCACGCCAAAGCTCTCTCTCTCTCTCTCTCTCTCTCTCTCTCTCTCTCTCTCTCTCTCTCTCTCTCTCTCAGGCAGCGCTACAGTCCAACACACACACACACACTCCCTCTCACTCACACACACACACACACACACACACACACCCCAAAACCCCCCCCCCCCTCTCCTCTCCCTCCCCATGCGCTGTGTGCCGCGCGCTGCATTCGATACACACACACACACGCCATGCGGGCAGCAGCAAATACGCCAACACAACACACACACACACACACACACACACTCACACCCCCTATCCTACCCCCCCCTCCCTCCCTTTCCGCCTTGCGCTGAAGAGTAAGCCGTCAGCCATCCGCAGAAGAAAAATAAAAAATAAAAATTATATATATATATTATATATATATATATAGCCCCCCTTCCCACGCACGCTTTTGCACACACATACCTATACAAAACACACACACACCCGCCGCATGCAAAAATACATACACACACGTATATACGCACCGAACCGCAGTACGAAGGAAAAGGCTACGACATCAACAAACAAAAAGAAGAAGGATCAAAAGCACGCGCCACCAACAACAAAAAACTGAAATGCGCCGAAGGCATGCCCCGGCCGACTCCGAAAAGAAGTACGCTCGACAACGACGCACCGACAGCACGCCATTCACCGACAACACGCAACGACGATAACATTCCAATAATTTTTAGGTTATTTTACCATTATCTTCAGTTTTCACCCGAGCCATTGTAAATTTCCATTTTGTAAATATCCTCTCTCTAGGTGATGGTGACAAAGTCGCACCTAGAGATTCCCATCTTTTAATAACCTCCCCCCAAAAAAAGCAAGGGTCAACCACATTGGGCCCACCACTTGCTTTGTCTCCCCGATTAAAATTACCCTAACCACACTGGGATTACCATAATCCAAGCAGCCAACACCTATAAATTGGCACTGAGAGGTCACTATCGGGGGGGGGGGAACTTATGTGGAACCAAGCATTGGGTAGAGTGTAGTAGGAGGGATTGACACCATCACCATCACGGGGAGGGGGTCTTGTGTGTTGGGTTTGCCTTGGAAATTGCACCATGCGAAGGGAACCAGATCAACCTCTCGACTCCAATGGTCAATGCACACGTATGCACGCTCTTGGAAATGAGTATTCACCGTCGTTGAGTCGCCCTAGAGAACGCACCAAGTAGGTTGCACCGTCTCCTCTCCCTACCTCTCTACCATCACGGCATGCCACCTTGTAAATATTGCAGAAATAACTCACCCTCACACGCCCGAAGTTGTTTTCATCAATTGCAAGTATTCTCTCTCTCTCTCTCTCTCTCTCTCTCCTTTTCTCTCTCTCGGTGTGTAGGCTTGCGGTGTTCATATCACCGTGGGCTTTGCGTCCTAGCCGCTCAAAGCTAGGTGGTGCCCCCTGTTTGCTTTACCATGGCAGGCTCGAGGTGAGCCATTCGGCCCCCGGCGTTTTAGAGGCCGTCAGGGTTCGGGGTCTACTTTGCGTCCGTCATTTGGTGCCCCCACGGAGGAGGGCTTTTCTAAGACCCTTCAGTTTACAATGCTGAAAGTGACGCCCACTATCAATCATGGACGAGTGGCTAAAGGAATTTTCTAACTGAAGGACGGAAGAAGAAGAGACGAAGGAGGCCTTAGTCGCCTTCATTGAGGTGCTACTACCAGGCTGCAGTGTCATCAACATTCAAGAGGTAAATTCTCCATCTCGTGTCGCTCGTTCTAACTATAAACGAAAGCATCAGGTGGGAGATTGGTGAGGTGCCATCACTGTTGTCAACCAAGGCACACGGTCGATGAGTGCCAGCAACGAAGGCAGCGGAATGGCTGAAGTCTTCTACATTGACATTCATCGCAAGGAGGTCATTCACGTTAAGGAAGGAAAGCAGACGGTGAGGCCTCTTTTCCCTAAAGAAACTGCAGTCAAAGATAAAACCCCAAAGTGGCCTAAAGGGGCTACTCGAGCCAAGGGCAAGGAGAAGATAGGCTGGAAACACATGACCCCAAAGGGAGAAGCATGTGGCCAAGCAAGTGCTTCAAGCTCAGAGAGCCGGGTTGTACCCACTTTGTCAAAGAAGAAGTCATCCGAAGCTAAGCGGCGGAAGGTTGCCTACCGATTTGCACGACGCATGCGAGTGCTACCAATCCACTTCGACAATCCAGAAGAAGAAGTGGTAAGAAGATTCCCATGTCCTAGAGAAGAGTGGTTCGGCTACTACTCTTGCTGTTTTGGGAAGCGAGTGGAGGACCTTCCTCCCCTCCCTGTACAACTTATCCTGAAGAAGCTCTCTACCACGGGAGAGACCCAGTGGGCTGGAGATGAGCTGTAGCTGAATGGAGTAGAATTCATGCAACACGCCGATTACGGAAATTACCTACAATTGCTGTTAGCCAAGAGATTGGGAGTGGTTAGACGCGTCACCATCACCCCGTACGTGCTAAGCAACGAAGGAAGGGTAGAGCCCATGAAAGGTGACGACCTCTTGTGGATGTGCTGGCTCATCAACACTGGCACGGTAAGAGTATAAGTAAGTATTTCACCCTTTGTGCATGATGGAAAACGGGCCGACGACATTCCCGTTCATATTCCTGCAGCATATGCATGTGAATATCTATGTAGATAGAAAGTCTTCTACCAACAGAAGATCGTTTACCTATTCGGTGAGGCAGTACTAGGAGAAATCCTCAATTCCCCGAACCATTCTCCCCATACTAGATTACCATCATTTCTTTAATGTCTCTATTTTTATCCTGTTTTAGCCTATCCGTTCGCTCCTGTAAAGCCGCTATGAGCCGTTGCTGTTGATGTAAAAAAAAAAGAAGGTTTGTAATTTCCCGAGTCACCACCATGGCAAGTGTTTCTTTCCCCATGTTCAGTGGAAAGAAGGGTGAGGATCTCACCACTGATTTTTTGGACGATTTTGACATTGCTTGTGTCGTCTCCAACAAAGATGACTACGCTTCACGACTCAGAATTTTTCTTCTACTAATGAAAGTAGAGGCCAAGTCCTGGTATAATGCATTGCCCCAGGCTACCAAGAATGCATGGGATGTGTTAAGGGCTGCTTTTGTAAAGAGGTTTGGTGGAGGCACAACCTCGAAGAAGCTATGGAAGCTATTGACAGAATTAAAGCAGGCAGGCCTGCTGGAGTACGCCACCTACAAGTCAAAGTTTGTGGACTTATGGGAGAGGTTGCTTGCCACACTGGAGGAAGGCGAAGGAGCGCCTAATTTCATGAAGAAGGACCGTTTCATTGCTGGTCTATGGTCGCCGCTTAGAGAGAAGGTGAAGGGAAGGTTTCCTGCAACATATGAGTTGGCAATTGAAGTAGCCCGCCTTAAAGACAAGAAGCTGCGCATGCAAGCAAGAGTAAACGAGTCAGAGGAAACAAGCTCGGCCCGACCAACCCCAGTGGCTGCAACAACCAATCATAGAGTCCAACCACAGGAGACAGCAGAGGAACAACAAGACTTGCTGAGTCGCATCACCACCCAACTAGAGAGTTTATCTATGCATCTGGTGCAGCAAGGGCATGCATCTGGCAGAAATCTAGAACAAGGAAGAGGACAATGAAGGAAGAACCCAGAATACCACTGTTACAAGTGCGGGGAAGACGGCCATGGAATGTACTACTGCCCACACCCAAGAAGGCAGAATTTCAATAGAGGGGGGAGACAGAATCAGATCTCTCCGCCAAGAGTAAGACCACCACCAAGGTAGCCAGGACCAATCCCAGCAATCCAAATCCTGCGACCACCTATACAACAGCAACCACCACCCCAACCTCTCATTCCACCACTACCCCCGCCACCTGCGGTGAACCAAGCGGTGAGTGTCATTAGCTTACAGGCTAAAGGGAAGGCGAAGGTAGAAGAGTCAGCTCGAGAGAAGCACAAAGGAAAAGCGAAGGTAGAAGAAGTGGATGCTATGGGAGTGAAGCGTGCGAGGCACGAGAGGAATCTCAAAAAGAAGAGAAGATGAAAGGGAAAGCCGAGTCTAGCAAGCAAGCCGCTAAAACGCGGCGGAAGATAGACATCGTAGACTTCTCACTAGGTGAGGAAGCACAACCCTATGATTTAGTTCAGGATGTGTTAATGCAGGGCCCGAAGATAACTTGGCCCCAATTACTCCACCTTGCACCGAGAATGAGGAGGCAATGGACGAAAATGGTAAGTACCAGGAAATCAAATCCACGGATAGCTGGGGCTATCTCTGGGAGGGATCTCGATGACATCTTGCCAACCATGGACGCTCACATCAAAGGGAAGTGGATTTCAAACATCTACATAGATGGTGGTGCGCAAATATGCGTCATGAGTGAGAAGATGATGCACCACCTAGGTCTAGAGGTAAGTAGGCCGGCACCCTGCCGAGCCAAGATGGCAAACAATGTAAGAGTGAAATGTGTAGGCATCGTAAATGCGGTCAAAGTAAAAGCATTAAATACGAAAGTGGAAGTAGATATCTTCGTCATGCCACACAAAGGGGAGGGCTACCCCATCATTCTTGGAAGGCCTTGGCTTATGGCCATGGAAGCCAAACAAGACTGGAGCACCGGGACGATCTAGATGAAGGATGCTAAAGGGAAGTCCATATTCTACAACATGAGGACTGGAAAGCAGCGCAATATGATCTTGGAGTCTTCAGAAGATGAGTCCACCAGTGACTCCTCGTCTACCTCAGGAGAAGACACAACCACCACCGACGAGAGTGACAGTAGCATCGAAGTAATGGGAGTCATTCTTAAAGACCCAAAAAGATTAACACAATCTGAAGCAACCTCAGCAAACCAAGAGGGAACATCAGGTAAGCAGTCATTGGAGGATGCAGATAAGCTACAAAAAATGCTCTCAAATGAGTTAACAAATGAAGAAAGGAAGGAGTATGTCTCCATGTTAAGCAACTTCACTACTTTGTTCATTGATGGCTATGATAAGATCATAGGAATTACAGTAGTACAACACCACATAAAGCTCAAGGAAGGCAGTAAACCCGTAGTACAGAAGCTCAGAAGACTTGGAGTAATCCAACAAAGGCATTGCTTAAAGAAGTAAGGAGTTTGCTACAAGCAGGTTTCATCTACCCTGTCGAAAACTCAGAATGGGTCTCCCTAGTAGTAGTCACACCAAAAAAAAAAAGGTAAATGGAGAGTCTGTGTGTGGATTATAAACCTCTCAATGCAGCCACGAAGAGGGACCATTTTCCCCTCCCATTCCAGGATGAAATACTCAATGAAGTGGTAGGTCACGAACGCTACACAGTATGCGATGGCTACTTAGGATACTTCCATATTAGCATTGCGGAGGAGGATCAGAAGAAGACAACCTTCATCACACCTTGGGGATGTTTTGCTTATAGAGTGATGCCATTTGGCCTCACCAACGCCCCAGCCACATTTCAACGCTATGTGACATTTGTTTTCCAACCCTACTTTCGAACATCAATATGGGTTTTCATAGATGATTTTTGCATCTATAGCTCACGAGCCATTCATCTAAGCAAAGTCTATGACGGCTTAACCAGGCTACAAACCCTGGGTGGCCAACTCAACGTGGACAAGTGTCACATTGGTGAGAGCAAGGTCACTCTCCTTGGTCATGTAATTTCAACAAAAGGAATCAAGGCTGACCCTAGCAAAATTCAAGCTCTGGTATCTTTATCATCTCCCACCACCGCGAAGCAGTTGGTTGCTTTCCTTTAGAAGGTAAGATATTTAAGCAGGATCATTCACCTGCTATCTCAAGTGGTCCTTCCCCTACAACAACTCACCCAAAGGGATGTTTTCTCATGGAGTGAAGAGAATGAGTAGGAGTTTACTAAGGTAAATCAAGTCCTATCTAAGCTTCCCACTATTTCACATCCTAAGTGGGACGAGCCATTGTATGTGAAGCCTAGTGTGGGAAATGATACTCTGGGAGCAGTGCTAATGCAAAAGGATCCCAAAAATTCTTTCATGCGCCCTATTTACTTCTCTAGTCGAGTCATGACCCCATCAGAAAAGGGATTCACCGAAGTAGAACACATGGTTCTAGCACTAATGTTTGCCACCACGGAATTCCGCTCCTATCTCTTGTCTAGACCATTTGTAATCCTGACAATGGAAGAGGTTTTCCCATATGTAATGCGACACATGGATGTCTCATCTAGGATCTCAAAGTGGTTAATTAGACCACAAGAGTTTGATTACACCATACAAGTAGAAAACTCCACCAGGGCTAGTCTAGCAAGAATTCTCACTCATCGCCACTACGAGAAGAAGCTGAAGGTCAACATGGAAGCAAAGGAAGGAATACCAGATAAAGAGAGCCCTAAGCTAGGGAGAGCTCATTCTCTTTTCTTTGACGGAGCATACAAGAGAACAATGGATCAGTCTGTAGCAGGCATGGTCAAAGAGTGTTCTCCATGGGGTAGTTATTACACTCCCACTCTAACAATGAGGCAGAATATGCAGCCCTAATCCTTGGGCTGGAACAATTTATTTCACAAAAAATTCAGCGCTTGAATGTGTTCGGCGACGGTTTGCTTTTGATTAGGCAGATAAATGGCACCTGGGAGTGCAAAAATCAAGTTTTACTTGGTCAACTCCGCCAAGTTAAGGACTTTCTGAAGAAGTTCGAAGCAGTAAAACTCTTCCATATTCCTAGAGTAGAAAATCAGGAGGCAAATGCACTAGGTAAAGAAAGAATACAAGATGTTACCATAGGAGCAATCAAATTAAAACTACCCCTCTTCCAAGGCAGTGATGCTATGCCTGATATCATCAGCTTTCTGAATACAGGGGAATGTCCAATAGGACACACTAAAGGCCAAAAACAATGGCTGGTAAGGAAGGCTACTAGGTACCGCCTTATATACGACCACTTGTATTGTAAGGGCAAGGATCAAATTCTCAGGCGGGTGCCAACCTCCAGTGAAATCACAGAGGTAATTTCAAGCTGCCATGACGGCGTCTGCGGTGGTCATTTTGCTCTAGATATCACTAGTAGGAAGATTCTACAAGCAGGATACTTTTGGCCTAGTTTGAACAGAGATGTACACCATTGGTGTAAAACATGTAGGGCTTGTCAAGTGGCCAGTGATTGTATGCTAACCTACGAGCCACAAACCCCTATCATTTCATACGGTCCATTTGAGAAATGGGGAATAGATGCAATTGGTCCCTTAACAAGGGCCCAATCAGGTAAACTATACATCATAGTGGGTGTAGACTACATGACGCGATGGGCAGAAGCAATGGCCACCACCCGCATTACAGCCCAAGAGGTGGCAAAGTTCATTTTTTAGCATATCGTTTGCTGTTTTGGCACTCCTCTTGAGATAATATCAGATAGAGGACCAGGATTCAGAGGTGATGTGGTAGGAGAATTGATGAAGAAGTTAGGCATCACACGTCGTCATTCCACACCATACTATCCACAATGCAATGGTCTGGTAGAGAAGGTAAATGGAATGATTTGCAAGATCATCACAAAACGGGTGAACAACCATACGGGAGATTGGGATAAACATCTCATGGCAGCTCTTTGGGCCTACAGAACAACGTTCCAAACATCACTAGGTTTCACCCCTTTCCATCTAGTTTATGGGAAGGAGGCAATTCTACCCATTGAGGTACAAATAGCCAGCTTACGAGTCTTGGCCAGCCAAACCCTCTGTCCAATCGTAAACCTTCGAAACCACATCTTGGATCTAGAGAGACTCCAACTGGATAGGGAAGAAGCAATCAATCACTTGCAGCACAGGCAGAATGACACCGACTCACTTTCAATCAAGGGCTTAAAGAGAAAGGACTGGAAAAAGGCATGCTAGTGCTACGGTACGACAACAGATTTGATACCAGGAAGGATAATAAATTTCAACCCAGATGGGAAGGGCCATTCATCATCAAGAAGCGCTACGACAACGGCAGTTATAAGGTGATGGAAGTAGATGGGAGAATTCACAAGACTAGAGTTAATGGATGAAGATTGAAGAGGTATTTCCTCAGGTTTGACCCAGAATTTGTGCTAGACATTCCAGAAGAGGGAGAACCCTCTAACTCTATAGCTGAAGAAACTGAAGAAGGGCTAGAAGCATGAATGCCTCTAGCCAAAAGAGAGAGGGCTAATGATAGCCGACTTTCGGAAATCAAAGAAAAAAAAAAAAAAAAAACTCATTTCACCCCCCCCCCCCCCCCCCCCCCCACTCTCAGTACCCCCCCACCGTAACCTATTTTTTTTCCCCTCCCGCCCTATGGGCATCGGATAAAACCCTCGCACTCTCTCCCCCCCCATTTTCCCTACATACCCCCTTTCCTAATGTCTCTCTCCTCCCGATTTACCCTCCCCGGCCAGGCAAAAACTCAGAGAAGGAACCCCCAACCCCTCTCTCGTGCTCCCTCGGTGTGAGCCGCGTGAGACCCCCCCCCCCCCCCCCCCCCCACTCTTACACTCACCCTATCCCCTCTCCCATTACCCTCTACCCTCATTCCCCCCCCCCCCCCCCCCCCCCCACACCCTCTCTTTGGCCCGCCAATATTCCCTCCCCCGACCCCTCCTCCCTCTTCCCCCCTCTTTGGCCTGCAGATATATTCCCTTTACCCCCCCCCCCCCCCCCCCCATTGACTTATTTCCCCTTCGTCCTCGAGCCCTATGCAAGACAACACCACCCCCCACCTCTCCCTCTCACCCACACATCTCCCATACCCCGCCATTCCCCCTCTCCCCTCACTCTCCCTCACACACTCCCTCTATCTCTTATCCCCTCACCCCTATCCCCTCCCCCTCTCCCTCATTCTCCCTCTCACGGCCACGCCAAGCTCTCTCTCTCTCTCTCTCTCTCTCATCCAGATACCAGCAGGCCACGCCAAAGATCTCTCTCTCTCTCTCTCTCTCTCTCTCTCTCTCTCTCTCTCTCTCTCTCTCGCGGGCAGCGCTGCAGTCCAACACACACACACACACACACACACTCCCTCTCACTCACACACACACCCCACAACACCCCCCCCCCCCCTCTCCTCTCTCTCCCCATGGGCTGTGCGCCGCGCGCTGCATTTGATACACACACACACACACGCGATGCGGGCAGCAGCAAATACGCCAACACACACACACACACACACACACACACACACACACACACACACACACACACACACACACACACACACACACACACTCACCCACCCACACACACTCCCCCCCCCCCCCCCCCCCCCCCCCCCCCCTCCCTTTCCGCCTTGCGCAGAAGAGTAAGCCGCTGGCCATCCGTAGAAGAAAAATAAAAAATAGCCCCCCTTCCCACGCACGCTTTCGCACACACATACCTATACAAAACACACACACACCCGCATCATGCACAAATACATACACACATGTATATACGCACCGCACCGCAGTACGAAGGAAAAGGCTACGACATCAACAAACAAAAAGAAGAAGGATCCAAAGCACGCGCCGCCAACAACAAAAAACTGAAATGCACCGAAGGCATGCCCCGGCCGACTCCGAAAAGAAGTACACTCGACAACGACGCACCGGCAGCACGCCATTCACCGACAACATGCAACCACAACACCATCCCAGTAATTTTTAGGTTATTTTACCATTATCTTCAGTTTTCACCCGAGCCATTGTAAATTTCCATTTTGTAAATATCCTCTCTCTAGGTGATGGTGACAAAGGCCCACCTAGAGATTCCCATCTTTTAATAACCTTCCCCAAAACAAAGCAAGGGTCAACCACACTGGGCCCACCACTTGCTTTGTCTCCCCGATTAAGATTACCCTAACCACACTGGGATTACCATAATCCAAGCAGCCAACACCTATAAATGGGCACTCAGAGGTCACGATCCGGGGGGGGGGGGGGGGGGGGGCAACTTATGTGGAACCAAGCATTGGGTAGAGTGTAGTAGGAAGGATTGACACCATCACCATCACGGGGAGGGGGTCTTGTGTGTTGGGTTTGCCTTGGAAATTGCACCATGCGAAGGGAACCAGATCAACCTCTCGACTCCAATGGTCAATGCACACGTATGCACGCTCTTGGAAATGAGTATTCACCGTCGTTGAGTCGCCCTAGAGAACGCACCAAGTAGGTTGCACCATCTCCTCTCCCTACCTCTCTACCATCACGGCATGCCACCTTGTAAATATTGCAGAAATAACTCACCCTCACACGCCCGAAGTTGTTTTCATCAATTGCAAGTATTCTCTCTCTCTCTCTCTCTCTCTCTCTCCTTTTCTCTCTCTCGGTGTGTAGGCTTGCGGTGTTCATATCACCGTGGGCTTTGCGTCCTAGCCTCTCAAAGCTAGGTGGTGCCCCCTGTTTGCTTTACCGTGGCAGGCTCGAGGCGAGCCATTCGGCCCCCGGCGTTTTAGAGGCCGTCGGGGTTCGGGGTCCGCTTTGCGTCCGTCAATGTCTTCAATAGATTTTGACCCTTTGAGCATGACTTGACCAGCCTTTAAGACAAATGCTGCTGCTTTAACCATTGAGATAGCATGACTGGTTTCCATGTCCACCACCCACTTGTAGTGCATAGCCATCGGATATTGTAATAAGGTCCACCCACAAGCTATTAAGAATTTAAAGAAGATGCTTCTTGAGGCTCCGACCTTGAGGAAATTTGATTATAAATGCGGCAGGACAATTATTTGAACAGTTGACACTAGCCCGATAGGTATTGGATGGGCTATAGGACAAGATGATGCTGAAGGACACAGGTATGCAGTGAGATTTGGAGCCAAGGTGCTCACTGCTCATCAACGAGGATATCCACAGGTTAAGAGGGAACTTTGGGGCATTGCTATCGCTCTAAGGACCGATAAAGAATACTTTATTGGAGCTTCTATTGTGGTAGAGACAGATTGCTTGCCACTGATAGGGATGATTGCAAACTGCTCTACTTTGGATATTGCCATGCTACGATGGATAGCCTATATTAAGTCTCTTAACCTTGAATTTTGTCATATTGCAGGTAGAGATAACCCCGTTGTAGATATGTTATCAAGAGCCAGGTTTGAAGATGAAGAAGAGATGCTGACCATGAGTGATTATGTTGGCTTGAAGTTCTACACGTCTTCTTATCTGCATGCCAACTGTGGTAGTATTGCTCATGTTTTTGAAGTCTTTTCTGAAGAGTTTTATGATGGAGAGTGGCTTATGATTGGCCGCTACCTAATTGCTCTCACTAGACAAGAAGGATGGAGTGATCAAGAATTCAACAAGATCAAAAAAGGCCTATGGCTATTTCCTGAAAGAGGGACATGTATAGAAGCAACCAAAGCACCCAGGAGGGTGCCACAACAAATTATTTGTGACAAAGAGACCCAACAGTAGGTGATTAAAGAGTTTCATGAAAGTCTATGGGCTCGACATAGAGGAGCCTGGGAAACCTTTGTCAAAATTAAAAACCGATATTGGTGGAGAGGTATATACAAAGATGTGGTTCAATTTGTGGAATCATGCTTAATATGTCAATAGTACTCTAATGTGCAACATAGAGATGGGTTGCATCCCACCTATCCGATGGCTATGCACTACAAGTGGGTGGTGGACCTTATTACAATAGCTATCTTTTTCATCCCTCCTTTTCCAAAGTTGGTCGCCAAGGGCTTCCCTGTCTCACTAATATGTATCTTTCCCTCTTTGAAGAAGACAAGATCTTTACCCAAGGCATCTTTAAAGCTTTCACAGTCCCTTCTTAGATGGTCTGGGCTGTCACACCACATGCACCTATTTACAAACCCCTCTTTGTTTTGAGGTCTTTGAATTGATGACTGTCTAGATGTTTGCCCCTTTTCTTCAAGCCTTGCTAGCTTTAATTTCAGCTCGCGCATGCCCTTCACAAGTTCTTCAAGCATAGATCCATCATCCTTAGAAGCTACAATAGCAAGTTTTGGCCACTTCTTAGTAATAGCAAAAATTGAAGCACCATTGTTCACCACCATCTTGTCTCTTCCGCACTGTCTTTTTGCCAACAGGGAGACTGCACGTTGTACATCATTCCACCTTGTCTTCAAACATTAATCTATATCTGTGTCTTCCAAGAGAAGCTCTAACTTTTCTTCGATTTCTTTTCCCGCTGCTTCTAGGAAAAGTTCTACCTTCTCCATATCCAAGGAAGTTTGTTCAATTTGTGATAGTTGAGCATAGTGGAATTGGAGCTGATCTCTTGAGATAGATAATTCCAGTGTTGAAGGACTTCAGCTACTTAGAGTAGGAAGAGTCAAATAGCAGACGAGACAGAAATCAGCGACTAAACTGAAATATGAATACTGAAGTGAGAATCAGACTTAAAGACTGGAATAAAGTTCAGACTCAGATTCAGAAGACTGTTGAGAAGTCAGTATCACTGGAATATATATATATATCATGATTGAGATTACAGTGAATATGATTACAGAGAGAGAGAGAGAGAGAAAGTGTAGCCGATAATACTGCCACTGATGCTCAAGTGCAATTATAGCTCAAAGCGCTAATACAAGTGATAAAAATTGCCAACCCGATATCAAAGTAATGGGCCCTATTTATATGCTTCAGGTTTACCGTAGTAATTACTAAGTGATTCACTGCCCATCTTCTAAGAACACGTTCCCACATGGTGACGCGCCAGCCATCTACATCCTTCCCTTCTTTCTTGAATTTTGGCAAGATTCCAAAATTTCTGAAAAATCCATTGTCTGGTTCTGATGTGGAACTGAAAAATCCATCGTCTGGTTTTGATGTTGACAATCCATCTTCTGGTGGATTGTCAGAGTCCGACATTGACAAGATGGTGAAGGATGCAGAGCTCTAGAAAGCTCACAGATTGCGAGAGACAGCTGAAAAAGGCCAAGGTGGAGCTGTCATCTCTCCCTGCGTGCTGAGAAGAAAAGTCACCCCTGAATTCTGAGATAGAACTACCGAGTATCCTTCCATTGGACCGTCTTCCTTTTGCCCTTGCTCTTTGACCGTGTTGGTGCCTGAGAAGTTCCAGCATCAACGTTATTCTTTTGAATTAGTCGGTAAATGGCCTCCTGCTCAAGCTGATCCCGCCAGTCTGTGGTCATCTCTACCTCATAAGGTGTGAGAGAATGATAGGTTTTGGTGTCAGGATCATAGAGTGTACGCCTGCCCTTGGTCAGTCTGGTTCTGGCCAGTTTATGACAATGCAAAGCAGTATGGATCCATCCTTGTGGAAGAGGCTGATTTGTTTTGACGTGTGCTTCGAACAGAATCTCAGCCATCTCCCTGTACTGCGGTGCTAGACCCGGCTTTGCTGCAATCTCTTTCTCAGGTAGTTTGGAAGATTCGACTGTAAGCTGCAGTAACTGATTAGTAATCCTAGTCAATCCTCTGATCTGAATCTTCCACTGGCCCATACACAGCTGAATCCTCTGTAGCTCTTCCTTTATTGCCTGGATGTCATTGATTTGAAGAACATCATTGAACAATGTCTGCCAAGTCTTCCATTCTACAGTTGATCGCTCATACCAATCCTGAAGCTCATCAGTTATTTTGAAATATGTGAGTCGATCAACTGGTTCTTGATGTTGAGGATATAGTGCTGGAAAAAATCTTGGCAACTCAGTTTCTCTTGCTGGAACACCATACAAGAGAACTGGAGAATCAGACACAAATTCCAGGAAATTCAGAACTGCCTGGTTCTCTTGTTGCATCATCTTCCTAGTAATTCTTACTAGCTGGAATAAGGTGCGGAGAGCAGTTTCCTGTGCTCCGACGGACATGCGAGTTTGAGGTCCTCTGCTAGTGGCCGTCTGGTCCTCCAGGATGGCTTTCACTCTCTGGTCCAAAACACCTCTGGCAGTTTGCAGTTGAACCAGAACATCCTTAAGTTGGACCCTCACGTCCTTCATGCAGTGGTAAGTTGGTTTGTTACCCAGCAGAAAGTTCCAGTTCTAAAGCTAAGGACTGACAATGTGCAACAGACTGTCTTTGCCAGTACGGGTTTACCACTTTCTCATCAACATTGAGTATCCATTCTGGAACTCGTTCCAACAGCTGAACTGTACTCGGATGCGCAGGTAGTCTACAAGCTTCCTTATCATGAAAAGCAGCAGATTTCCAATGTTCCACCATTTCCCTGGCTCCTACATATAGTCTTTGGAACCTTTCTAAATCAGTCCACAGAGTATCATCCTCCAGATACTGTCTGGTGATGGAGGCCTGTTGATGTATCAACTGCTTATTTAAGGTAATGAGTTGTAGTGAATGTTGATGATCCTTCACTGGTCCTTCATCCTGAGCCTTCATTTTCCCTTTAGCCTCTTTGCTGTGATGGAACTGATTAGTTGGCTCATCTCCAGTGTTACTGGGCTGCTGTTCTTGAGTCTGCTGATGACCCGACTGTTGTTCTGTTTCCTGTCTTTCTTGTTGTTCCTTAGTCTGGTCTGGTTGGTCTGGCTGTGACTGGCCTCCTTCATCTGGCCCTGTCCCATCAGTACCTGGTCCTGGAGGTGGAGATGATGGTGGGGCATCATCATCATCCTGTGTATGCCCGGTTTCTTGATCATCCTCCTCCTTATCAGCTTCATCTTCTTCTTCTTCTTCATCCTCCTCTAGGGATGTCTGCTGCTCAATATAATCCATGATGTCTTGGTTCATCAGAGCATTGTTGAACTCACTCACCTTGTCCTGCAAATCACTTTGCAGACTTTCCATCAAGGATTTTAAATTTTCTAAATCAAAAACAACATTGCCTGCGGGGTTCAAAATTTCAGACAAGCTATTGTAGATGTATCTGTCCGTTAGCGAACGCTTTAGAGCTGTATGGTGTAATAGCATCTTTCTAAATTTTGCCCGCTTCGTTCTGAGCCCCATTTCAGCTCGCTCGGAAGCTCTCTATGCTTCATTCCTTTGACTCTTTATGATCATAATTTCAGACTCAGCTTTAACTAACTTTTTGTTCAACAACTCCTGAGCTCTCTCTGACTAAGCTTGCAATACTCTGTGTTGTATGTTCTACGCTTCTTGGGCTTTCTGGAGTGTGGCAATCTGATGCTATGCTTCTGCCAATTCAGCTTTGAGCTTTTTAACTTCATCTTCTGATCCAACAGCTTCCACCAATTGTCCCATACAGCTGACAATGGTATTCCAAGAGGACTGTATCAGTACTGAACATCTGTCTTTGACCGTTGTTGGATAAGAATCAACTGGTTCATATATTGCCACAGGAGCCACATAAGGTAGAGATGCATAATCAGTTTTGGTGAGTGAGAGATGCCCTCTCAATTTCTGAGTTTGCATTTGCTGTAGCTTATCCTTTTTCACCAGTTGCAGAGGGTTTTGAGAAATGACAAGAACTGTTTCAGACATAGTTGAGGACGCTGGACCTTTCCCCTTATCCAGTTGATTCCTGCCTTTGTCTCCTGACTAATATGGTACCTTCGCCTCAGTGACTGGCTTTACCTGATCCTTCCCAGATCCAGTAGAAACTGTCTGTTTGAAAACTGTCTGATTAGGTATAGTTGTCTTAGTGCTCGCTCCCTTTACCTGCCTTTCAATGTGCTTCAAGAATTCACTGCTTTTGGTCAGTGTAATTCTTGGTTTCTTTGAACCACTAGCTTCCTCTACAGTAGCTTTCCTTTTCAGGTCCTTGGAAGTTGTTTGACTGTTCGTTTCCTCGTCGTCTGAGGACAGTTCAATTTTCTTCGGTTCAGAAATGGGTTGCTCATTCCATGCCAGCTTCACCTGCTCATTAATATCTGTAGCAGTAGCCCAATACAAAAATTGCCAGACATACCATGCCTTGAAAACAATTTGAGATTTCAACGTGGCAGTCTGTTGAAGTACATTATGCGAGAGTATTTGACATAGGTTGATATGGACTTGTGGATCCAATATCTTGGCCAACAGCATAGCAAATAATTTTTCTGACACATAAGTTGGGTTGTTCTTAAGACTGACTGCTTCGGCTACAAACCTGTAAGCAGCAAAGGCTTCTAGTCCTGCTACTGGAACTCCTTGAGCACTTGCCTTGCGCTTCTTTCGAGCTGCTTCATCCTCCTTTAGAGAAATACTTATTTGCTTCGCAATTGCCACCGATGGTTTAGGCTCATTAGGCATTCTAAATGCAAATGCAATGGCTTCTGGTGTCACGGACACCCTCCTATTATTTATCATAGCACTGCTGTTTTTTGCATCAAAAGAATCAAGAACTTTCTTGATGCTCCCTGCATCAAAATAAATCCTTGTCGCTTGCAATACAACTCGTAGATCCCAGAGTTGTAGTAGAGTCATTGCATGATCAGGAAAGACATATCGTTGGATTTTACTGTATGGAAGAACAGGAAGGCTTTGCTCTACCTCAGTAATTATAGCCTAGGTTTCTGCAAGAGTTTCCTCCATCTTCTCTGATCGTTTCCTTCTACCCATACAGTGTGAGGTCGACGACGATGAAACAGGCGAAGGCGAAGAGGACTTACTTGTGTTAAAGCCGTTGCCTGGTGTCGCTCGTAAGGTTGTCTGACAGTCAACTATCTCGTCAGAGGTCGAAGTTTGCGGTTGTAGTGAAGAGACCTCAGAGCTCGGCAATGGCGAATGGTTGACGGGAGGAAAGCGTCGTGCAAAAGATTTATGAGGAAAAATGTTAACTCTCCTGACTGTTATACGTGTTCGTGCCATAAAAGCTCCACTACTCGCCGCTCCTAGACTTGTGTGCACCGCCGCTGACGTGGAAAACATGCATTGGACAAGACTGCAACCCATCCTTGTAATAATTATCACTGGCATACCATTTGACCGTTGGCCACTTAAAATTTGGAAAGTGTGTTCATACTGGTTCTGAACTGATTCCCACTTTGGCTGGATCATACTGGTACTGTTTCTTAAATCAACCCGATCTGATTCTTCAGGTACTGGTTCTAAAGCTGGAACTGGTTGCACATGGAAAAGACCAAAAATATCTGATTCTGGTATCTCTTGATCAACAACCTCCAGTTCCTTAGTGACTTCTTCTGATCCAGTTTCTCTGGTCTCTGAGTTATAAAGTTTGATCTTTGCTCCATTATATACTCCTGGCAACATTAGTCCAGATAAGTCTTTTAATCTGACTGTGCCATTGGAAAAGACCCAATCAACCTCAAAAGGTCCTGCCCAGGCAATCTTCAAATTTGGCGTCTTTGGACCCAGTCTTGACTGATATAGAGGCACTAATCGCCTTTCTGGAATTCTCGGACTTTAATTCGGAGATCATGCCAGTGATTCCTTCTTTGTTGAACAATTTCTTGTTCCAATATAGCCCTTTGCCTAAGTTCATCTAACTACATCAGTTCATCCAGTCTTTTCTTAAGATTATGGTTGAAGTCTAATCCATACTTTACAGCCATTCTCAGACTGGGGATTACAAACTCCATAGGAACCACTACTTCAGTACCAGACACCATTCTGAATGGTGTCATTCCAGTAGTTACCTTATAAGCTATTCTATAAGCCCATAGAGCAGCCTGAAGCTTCAAATCCCACTGGTCAGGTTTGTTTTGCACCACCTTAGTGAGAATAGTCTTAAGTGTCTTATTACTACGTTCAGCCTGTCCATTGCATCTGGGATAGTAAGGAGTAGATTTCCGATGCTTGACTGAAAGCATATCCAATAGGATTTCCATAGTATCATTGATAAAGTGTTGACGAAGGAAATTTGGAATGGCGGCCTCTACACCAAAACAAACTCCATTGCACCACAAGGGAAATGAGATGAGGGCACCACCTAGTCTTGGAATCGTGGACTAGGACCGCTACACAAAGAGAGAGAGAGAGAGAGAGAGAGAGAGAGAGAGAGAGAGAGAGAGAGAGAGAGAGAGAGAGAGAGAGAGAGAGAGAGAGAGAGATATCACTATGAATGAAGCATTAACCTTAGTGTGTGTACAAGGAATGGATAACTTCAAGCACTCCCAACACAAATAGCATGTAGATTACTAAACAACAACTCAAGAATTAGCCAAAATCACATCAAGCACTCTCACACACACATAAAAGATCTCTCTTAATTAACATAAGTAAGAGGAGGGGAGGTTACTAGCATAAAACAATTTGCACTCTATAATGTGCAAGAATAGAGTGAATGAATGAGATTTATGGGCTCATGATGAGTGATACAAAGACTCAATGGGGCTGAGTGATACTTGAAATTACAAAGGGAGGGGCCTATTTATATAGGAAAGAGAGTGATTAGGAGTGAGGTTAAGATCCAAGTGCAATTTGTACAAATGAAGCTTGATTAGGGACATTCAACCAATGAAGAAGCTCCTTCCAAGTGATTTGTTGACCAATTTGCAACTCATTGGCTCCATCATCACTTGTGTTGTCTTCACTCCTTCCTCCATAGCTTGAGTCCAAGAGCTTCCTTATTTTAAAATGTAAAGAATCTACATAAAATCAATGCATATCTAGTAATAATAGAAAGGGGTTGAATGAGAACTTATGAATTACAACAAGATTAAGCATGATGAGAGAGGTGATTAGAAAAGGAATTTGTGATGGTTTTTTGAGATTGAGAGAGAGGAGGAAGGAGGGGAGGGTGAGAAGACTAATGGATGATTTTTAGAGAAGGTCTCAATGTGGAAAAGGAAGGGTGTGTGTGTAAAGGTAGAGGGGGTGGTCTCCACCACAGTTGAAAAAACTAGCATCCGCCATTTTGGCCATATCTCCTAGACCGTAGATGCAGCTCATCAGCTACAACTTTGATGAAGACAAATTTTCTTGGATCGGGGTGGAAGTATTTTTTAAAAATCCAGCTAAATCATGTGTCTGTTTCCTTTCTTTACCAAGTCTTCCATTTCGGTCCCATCTGTTTGAATCATCATATGGCTCCAAAGCCATGATGATATGAGCCACTCATGACCCTTGAATCATGGGTGCATGGATCCACAACCACATCATATCTTTTCTTTTCACATTTACATATTTTCCCTTCCCTTTACCACTAGGTTCTCCCTCTACCTTTCACCTCTGGTGAACTAGTCAAGAAAAAATTTCCATCAAATCATTTTTTGAACTTTTCCAAGAGGTTGTTCTCACTCTTTCTTTTATTGTAAACCTCTAAAAGCAAGGAAAACCAACAAAATATAGTAAACAAAAATTTGTGATAGGCTCGGATCAGTGTGTCCCTTGATCGGTCACAATTTCCACTGGACATCCATATCGGCAGACAATATTCTCAAACAGAAACCTTGCAATTGACTTGGTTGTGTTGTCAGGAAGAGCTTTAGCTTCAACCCACTTGGTAACATAACAAGTAGCCATCACGATGTACTTGTTCTTCCTGGGAGTCACCTTCTTAAAAGGTCCCATAAAATCCAATCCCCATTTCATGAATACTCCCAATGGTTGTACTGGCATTAAGGGAGTCATGTCTGCAGATGTTGGTCGGCCCATTCTCTGGCATATATCACAAATTTTACAAAAGCTTCTGACATCAACAATCATTTTTTGCCACCACAGACCTGCGTGCAGAATCTTCTTATAGGTTACTTCATTGGAAAAGTGTCCACCAGACTCTCCATTATGTGCCTCTGAGATAACTTGCATTCTTCCCTCCATTGGAACACATCTCCGAAGTATACCATCCACCCCCAACCGATAAAGTACTCCCCCAATGATGATAAATTTCAAGCTTTTTATGATCAGAGCCTTCTTATGATTCTGTTTCCAATCTTCTGGAAAGCCACCTTGGGAAAGGAACTGATAAATATCATACCATTCAGGATCCACTGATTCTTCTACTTCTAGCTGAATTAAATCAGCATCCACTGGTTAATCTCTTAGAGGTGATTCTGAAATTCCTTCTGTACTTCTGGAAAGAAAGTCAGCTCCACAGTGGTTTCGGCCAGGCTTATGGAAAATTCTGAACTCAAATTCCATAAGGAACATCATCCATATTATCAGCCTGCCTTGAATAATGACTTTGTTAATCAGAAACAGAAGAGCTTGATGATCCACATAAAAATGGAATAACTTCCCCAATAGGTAATGCCTGAACTTTGTAGCGCTAAAAACCATTCCGAGGGCTTCTCTTTCAGTAGTCGTATAGCCTTGTTTAGCCTGACTGAATCTCCGACTAGCAAAATAGACTGGATAGTATGTTCTGCCATCTGGATGAGCCAATATTTCCCCCATTTCCAATCCTGAAGCATCAACGTGTACATGAAAAATAATGGCTGAGTTCGGCTGCCTGAGGACTGGTTTACTGGTAATGGCTTTTTTTAGATTTTGTAAACTCTCCTCACACTCAACAGTCCAATTGAACTTGCTGGTCTTCTTTGTAAGCTCATATAGTGGTACTGCTTGAGAAGCAAATTTGTGTACAAATCTTCTATAAAAATTCACATACCCCAAAAAAGAACTCAACTCAGAAGCAGTTTTGGGTGCTTTAGCTTGCTGGACACACTGTATTTTGTAATTGGCCATTTCTATTCCATTGCGGGAAACCACCTGTCCCAGTAGCTGTCCCTTCCAAACCAAAAGTACTGATTTATGGATTCAAGCAAATCCTTTTCTCTTGACAACATTTAAAAACCATCTCTAGGAATAGAAGGTGCTATTTCTCAGCTGAATAGACAGTGAAGTCATCCATGAAAATGGAGAGGAACCGATGAAGAAATTCATTAAACATCTCCATCATACACCGCTGAAAAGTAGCTGGTGCATTGCACAGGCCAAAAGGCATCACCAGATACATGAATGCTCCCCACTCAGTGATGAAAGTGGTCTTGGCCCTATCTTCCGGAGCAATCTGTAACTGGTTATAGCCTCTATAACCATCCATGAAGCTATACATCTCATATCCTGCGATCTCATCAAGCAACATATCAGTAAAAGGTAAGGGAAATGGATCCTTAATGGTCTAGGCATTTAGTTTCCTATAGTCGACACAAACCCTTAATTTCCCATTCTTCTTAGGAACGACAACTATTGGAAATAGCCAATCATTACTTGCTACTTCCATAATTAAACCAACCTTGAGAAGATTATCAATCTCCTCCTTGACCTTCTTTGCATAGTTAGGGTTCATCCGGTATCTTTGTAGTCTGACTGGCCTAGCATCCGGTTTTAGTGGTATTCGATGCTGACAGACTTCAGGATCTACTCCCTTCAAATATGTATGTTCCCAGTCAAATACATCTTTATAGTTCTGGAACATTATTCGTGCCTTTTCCTTCATTGCCGGTTTCAGGTGCTTGTTGACTTTGATCATTCTGGGATTTTCCTCTGATCACAGGTTCCATTCCTCTACTTCCTGATCATCTGGAAGCAACCAGTTGGGTCCCCCTCCTTTTCGTTTGGTTGACTCTTCAGCGTAGTCCCAAGAAGGCCCATTCATTTCTGAATCATTATTCTGATCGGGTGGATATTCTTCTGGACATGCTGATTCTTCCATTATATTAGTATCAGTTGGTTCCTCCATTCTTCCAGTTAGCTGAACGGTTCTTTCCCCTGTATTGACTTCAGTGAATTGTTCAGGGTATTGTTTCTTCTGCTTGTCAGCTTGCTCTTTGTTTAGTAGGACTGCATTCAAATCAATTTCTGCCAAAGGAAAGATGTTCATTGCTGCCAGCATTCGCTCAATTTTCTTAACTCGGTATTTCTGACACAACTCCATCGGCCTCAGTTCCTTTTTCCAGCTCCTGGTGTTGTTGGTCTGGATTTTGATTCTGCCACTGGCCCCTTCTATGGTTAAAGTCTCTTTTGTGTAGTCATGAATAGCATGTGCTATTCTTAACCATGGGCGGCCTAATAGCATTCCATATGCGCCCTTCACATCCAAAACTAGGAAACTAGTTTTGAATTTTTCCCTCCCCACTCTTATCTGCATGTTTTCAATCATGCCCGTTGCTTGTATGAATCGATGATTTGCCATTCTTACTTTGAATGGTGCTGGTTTCATGTTGGTGATACCCATTCTTTGATGAAAATGGGTTCCCATTATATTGACTCCTGCTCCTCCATCCAATATGACACTTGAGAGAGGTTCCCACTGCTTCCTGACCTTGTAATCTACCTGAATAAGTGGAACTTCATCATCCGGAACAACCGTCAAGTCTACTGTTCTGGCGTCTGCCTCAGTCTTCCTATGCTGCCTGATAAAGTTGTCCACCTCAGGTAAGGTCTTTCTTATATCCTCCAGCTCTACAGTCAGCTTATGGATTCTATCACAAATTTTCACTTCAATTTCCTCTTGCTCTTGGTCAGACTGATTATCAGAGCTTGAAGATCTAGTGTTCTCGTACTGCCATTCTTCTTTAGCAGTACTTCTACTCTTTCCTTTCTCTTCCATCTCACCAGCTAGTCTATGTACCACAGGCAGCATGGTCTCTGTCATGGTCGGTAATGACTGATCTTTATTAGTCGATTGGGTTGGTATCTTCTGAATGACTCTAGCCTCGGAACTTTCTGGTTGCTCTGGCAGCTTCTTAGCTAAATCCTCTGTGATTTTAGCTGCTAGTTCTTGCTGCTCTTGCCACTCATCTACCACCTTTTCCTTACCCTTGGTCTTCCAAACTTCCCTTTGTTGGGCTCACTTGCTGCTGTTGGAGTTGGCTGGTACTTCTGAAATTTCTAGAATCTCTTCAATGATCACTCCTTTGCTCCTGGTAACTACTCTTACTGGGACTGGCTCTGGTGCCTTAGCCTCAGTAGCAGTTGTTACCGGTGCATATGGACATTGGGCTGCAAAATGACCATACTTCCCATAGGTATAGCAATTCATGCTTCTGGTCTGGAAGTTGCCTCTTCCTCTTCCTCTGCCCATTCCTGGTTGGTATCTGCCTTGTCCTTGACCAGTACCATTGGTACCTGGTCCTTCTTCTTGGGCTACTTTGATTGGCTCTATCTTCACTGGTTTAGTGTAGGCAACCATTGATAGATCCTTTCCTTTCTTAAAATGGTGAATTCGGATGCCAAAATTATTCCATAGGTGACCGAAGGCCTTGCAGTAGGTACATTGTGGGCATTCTGTGGAGATGTGGTCCTTGGATTTACATCTTGAACACCAAGTCTCCATCTTCCAGACCGGCTATCTTGTGTGGCTAATCTCCGCAATCTTCCTAGCCATTTCTTCAATTTTCTTGGTCCATGATCATTTCTTTGATTTGTCCTTTGTTCGTTCATTGGAACTGCTCTCGGAACTGCTGGACGTTGCACTGGAATCAAAAGCTTCAGTAGCCGAACTACTGCTACCGGTCCTTCGCTTCTTGTGGATTTTTTCTTTCTTAGCCTGCTGTTCCAGTTTTAATGCTCGTTGGACCAGGTCATTGAATTTCTTTGTAGGGGCTGGTACTTCTTGTTCTCTCAGCTTCTTGCTTCTGAACCCATTCAGAAACCATGCCCTTAATCTTTTCTCAGACGGTGGTTCTTGCAGTTGTCTGGTCACTTCTTTGATCTTTTCTACATAGCTGCGGATTGACAAATTCCGTTGTTTGATCTGATCCAATTCATAGAGAATATCCTCATCTCCTCGATTGTCGGAATATTCCAACCTGAAGGCCTTAAGTAATTTATTATATGATCTCAGTTGGCATGCAGGGTAATGGTAATACCATTTCCTTGCTGCTTTCTTCAAGGTTTGTGGAAAGTATTTCCCCCAATCATCTTCATCAATGTTTTTTAGTTCAGCATACTGCTCAAAAGCTTGTATGTGAACATCAGGATCATCCTTTTTCCCTCCTTTGAACATGGGAAAGGAAATCTTCAGGGAAGCGGAGTAATCATGTCGATTACTGCTAATTCCACTAGTTCGCTTCTTGGCTTCAGACTGACGCTTGGGAGCCTTCTTGCAGTTGTCAGTGTCAGCATCCCAATCAATCTCTATCTCTGTCTTAGTCTCAGTATCCTCTCTGTTTTTTCTGCTAGAAGCTCGGTAACTTCCCTTTCTTCCTTTGATATGCTCATCGTTCTGGCGAGACTGAAAACTCTTGGAACTCTTTGCCTTTCGTGCTTCCCGTTCTGCCCGTCTGCGTCGAGAATGACTGGAATGCTGTGAGTACTGCGCCTCATCAGCCTGACTATGCTCCTCCGGAGCCTCAATGTCAGTCATTTTCTCTTGCTTGGGATCAGACTCTCTTCCTGACTCCTCAAGAATGGGGTCCACACGATTGGTAGATTTCCGGCCACGATTGGATTTTGGTGCCATTGCTGAAAACTTCAACTGGGAGAAGAGTCTTTCAGTCAACGAGCTTCAGCTCTAGCCATCGTGATTGCCAAAATGGAATTGGAGCTGATCTCTTGAGACAACTAATTCCAGTGTTGAAGGATTTCAGCTACTTAGAGTAGGAAGAGTCAGATAGCAGACTAGACAGAAATCAATGACTAAACTCAAATACGAATACTGAAGTGAGAATCAGAATTAAAGACTGGAATAAAGTTCAGACTAAGATTCAAAAGACTGTTGAGAAGTCAGTATCACTGGAATATATATATATCATGATTGAGATTACAGTGAATATGATTACACACAGAGAGAGAGAGAGAGAGAGAGAGAGAAAGTGTAGCCGATAATACTGCCACTGATGCTCAAGTGCAATTATAGCTCAAAGCGCTAATACAAGTGATAACAATTGCCAACCCGATATCAAAGTAATGGGCCCTATTTATATGCTTCGGGTTTACCGTAGTAATTACTAAGTGATTCACTGCCCATCTTCTAAGAACACGTTCCCACATGGTGACGCACCAGCCGTCTACACATAGTGTTGCTCAAACTCTCTGAGAAGCTCTGTAGTAGAAATCCCTCCTTTAGGCCAATGTAAGAAAGTTCTTTTGGTCACCCTCTTAGAGTCCTCCACATAGTAGTCTTCTTTTAGAGCAATCTTGAATTCCTCCCAATTTCTTCCATGAGAATTTTGGATTGCCCTAATACGGTCTTTGATCTCTAGGACACAAACTAGCTCAAAACTTTGGACCATGTCTTCCTCACACACTCAGTTCAACTCCATTTCCTTCATATAATCTCGTAGATACTTTGTGATGTCCTTGTCATGAAACTGGTCAATTCTCTTCACAATGGATTGCAGTGCTTTGGTGGTTGAAATCTGGCTTCTTTCCGCTGCATATACATGGAAAATTCTTGACACATCTGCATGACTGCAAGATCAAAGTGCATCCCATGTGTCTCTAGATTTTCATCCATGGCTAACAAAGTGTGTAGATCAATTCACAAACTTCCACCCCATCAACTTCACATCGGGTTCACCAGAAATGTCAGAATGTGTGTGGTCTAACTAGGAAGGTGTAGAACCGCCGGCTGTGAGAGTTCGTGATTAGAGTCACAAACACTTTAAGATAAAGCATTTATGGAAAATCACCAACTCTCTTTCTAAAGATGACTGGAAAACTAAGAGAGTTTGTGAAAAGACAGCCACAAACCCTCTTCCCTATTATGCTTGGAAGTTGCTTGTTTTCGTAGACGAGTTTGTGATGAAATGATCACCAATTCACATCCAAATTTACTTAAAAAGAACAATTAAGAACACTAAACTTTCAAACATGAAACTTCAACTCTCATAGAAGCACAATTTTCAATCAAAATCCAAACCTCTTTCATGGTATCATGTAGCCTCGCCCCCAATTACATAGTTGTCATATCAAACAGTTGAAAAGACTATGTAATTACATAGTTGTAACATCAAACAGCTGAAAGGAATACATCAGGGGGTTCACTATGCATAAAATTTGTATATCACGTGCGTTGAAGGACTATTTATAAAACTCCTTATCTATGAATTTTTTGACAAATAAAATACACCCTTTTCCTATTCAATCAGTATTTTTTTCCCAATCTCATTTTATTATACCTTTTTTCATGTAAAAATATGAGAAAAAATAAAATTCAATAACCCCTTCTGCTGCACTCACGTGATAGTCACATAGTATTAAGTGATACCCCTGAGAATACATTGCTTCCACCTTCATGGCGACCATTTTCTGAATTTTCAAAGATTAAGAGCTTCTAAAGTGAAGCCCACACACCATTTTGATAAGGGAAAATCCTAATTCACTCCCTCACAAGCTCAGATACAAGATTGCAAAGAGACAGGACTACAACACACATAGGTTGGGCAACCATGGAAGCTATTGCACAATAGTGATAAATTGATGGTTTAATCAATGAAAAGAAGCCCTCTCTCTCTCTGTCTTCCCTACTGAATTCTTAGCTAATCTGTCACTTTTAAGGCCATTTTTTCATTTTGGAATCGAAGCTAGGACATTTTCAGGTCATGTTTGACCCAAAAAATGCCATTTTTGATGCGAAAAGGGGATGCACATTCATGACATTAGTAGCTTCTAAATAGATATTTATTCTATGTGCAATATCTCTATGAGATTAATTGTGGATTTTGTTAGGAAATATGATGTATCTAAATAGATAATTGAGTAGATTACTTAATGGAGAGAGACAAATTTACATACACGAGATTATAGAGTAGAGAGAGAGAGAGAGAGAGTACACAAGATATACATGGTTCACCCAATGTGGGCTACGTCCACAGGAAAGCAGCCACTTAATGGCTTTAGTACTTCAAAACAAGAAGTAGTTTACAAAGGGATTATACCCTTAATGGAGCTCCTGCCTTGCTTCACTCTCACCACCTCACACTCACCTTGTTGCATCAACTTCACACTATGAAATGTGTGTAGAAATGGCCTCCTTTTATAGGCCAAAAGGGTTAACCTCTCTCATGAGAGGCAGCCATGTGTAGCCACCCTTGTGTGAATAAGTCCAAATCGGACCCTCCAATCCGCCCATGTGTGGCCGCCCTTGTGTAGACAAATCCGCTTTTGAATTCGGCCACCGGCCACCGGCCATTGACTACTGGCCACCGGCCAACTGACCTATTTTTTTTCGACCACTTTCCGACCGGCGTCCGGCCATAATATTCCGGCGAAAAGAAATATTCCGGTGAGGGAAAAAAATGTCTCGGGGGTGGAAGCCCCCGAGCCCCTAAAGTTGCCCCTGATTTTGGCCATGAAATTTTTGGTTTCCGGCGAGTGATTTTCCTTCACGCATGATGGCTTCTCCTCATAGTGGGGGCCTTAAAAATATGCGCTTTTACCATAGAAAATTACAAGGGTAAATCAGGCTTCATACTTAACAATCTCCCACTTAGAGACTGATCTCCAAACCAAACCTGGACTACTTTCCATCCTGGCTTCTTATCCTTGAATGCCGATTGAAGATGAGCAAAAGCTCAACTTCTCCTTGTTGACCACCTTTGTAAACATGTCTGCAGGATTTTCACTTGTATGCACCTTTCCTAGCTTTAGTTGTCCCTCTTCCAAAAGAGTGCGTATGTAGTGATATCTCACCTCAATGTGCTTTGTCCTTGAATGAAAGGCTGAGTTCTTCGCAAGATGGATAGCGCTTTGGCTATCACTATACAAGACACAATTGTCTTGTTTGAATCCAAGCTCTTCTAAGAATCTGTGAAGCCACAGAATTTCTTTGCTTGCCTCCGTCATTGCTACATACTCCGCTTCCGTGGTAGAAAGTGAAACCACTTTCTGTAGCTTTCAAGCCCAGCTTATTGTTGTGCCTCCAACCATGAACACATAGCCAGTAGTGCTCCTTCGGGTATCTTTGTCACCTGCCATATCTGCATCAGCATACCCTTGAAGAAAAATATCAGTTCCTCCAAAATACAAATCATTTGTTGTTGTCCCTTTTAGATACCTAAGTATCAACTTCACAACTTGCCAATGCTCTTTACCTATGTTGTCCATGAACCTACTCACAACTCCCACTGCATGTGCAATGTCTGGCCTTGTCCAGACCATAGCATACATTAGAGAACCTACCGCTACAGCATATGGAACTTTAGACATATAGGCTATCTCCTCTTGTGTCTTTGGACACATATCCTTCGTTATATTAAAGTGACCAGCCAAAGGTGTAGAAACTAGTTTTGCATTTTGCATTGCAAACCTTTCTAGTACCTTCTTGATGTAATCCTCTTGAGATAGCTTTATTGTCTTCTTCATCCCGTCCCTTGATATTTTCATACCAAGTATCCTCTTTGTAGCACCTAAATCTTTCATTGAAAAAGATTTAGACAACTCCTCTTTTAGGTCTTTGATGTCCTGCATGTTAGCACTTGCAATCAACATGTCATCAACATATAACATTAGGATGATGAATTTCCCATCTCCCAAATTCTTCGTGTAGACGCAGTGATCCGAGTTTCATCTTGTGAATCCATGATCCAACATCCATCGATCGAACTTCAAGTACCATTGTCTTGATGGTTGCTTTAAACCATACAAGCTCTTATTTAATATGCAAACCATTTTCTCCTTACCTTTCACTTCATACCCCTTTGGTTGAAGCATGTAGATTTCCTCCTCTAATTCACCGTGAGGGAATGCCGTATTTACATCCATTTGCTCAAGATTTAGATCATGAGCAGCCACAAGGCTTAAGACAAGCCTAATTGGGTTCATTTTTGCAACAAGAGAAAATATTTCATTGAAGTCAATACCTTTCTTTTGAGAAAAACCTTTTACCACAAGCCTAGACTTGTACCTTTTCTTCCCACCTTCTTCTTCCTTCACCTTGTACACCCATTTTGTTTTGAAGTGTACGCTTACCTTTAGGCAACTCAACCAACTCCCATGTTTGGTTGCGATGTAGTGAGTCCAACTCCACTTGCATGCTCTTCGTCCATTCTTCTTTGGATTCATGTTGCATAGCTTCTTCGTATGATTCCGGCTCTCCAGAATCTAAGATCAAGAGATGGTTGAAGGAAGGAACAAACCTTTCTACAGGTCTACTTGCTCTTGTAGATCTTTAGGGAATAGGTTGAGGCTCCTCATTTGGTTGACGTTGTTGCACATTGTCACTGTTTGCAGTCCTTGAGTCTTCACCGTCCTCAAGCTCCATGTACTCATCACCTGTTTCTTTTGTTTGATTTCTTTCCAAGTAATCTTTGTACATATTTTGTTCGTTAAAAATTACATCCCTACTCCTTAAGATTTTACCATCTTCAGGATTCCATACCCAAAGTCACCTTCTCCATAGCCAATGGAGAAACACTTTTTGGACTTTACATCTAGCTTTGATCTTACGCTTCTATCTATGTGCATGAAAGCCTCACACCCAAACACTTTGAGAAATGCATAATTCATCGGTTTACCTGTCCATGCCTCTTTTGAAACTCCCCCATCCAATGCCGTTGAGGGTGAAAAAATTGATTAAGTACACAGACGTACTTACAGCTTCCGCCCAAAGCTCAAGCGGTAGGCTTGCATGTAGCCGCATGCTTCGTGCTCGCTCCATGATTGTCCTGTTCATCCTTTCTGAAATCCCATTTTGTTGAGGTGTCCTTGGGGTTGTCCTTTGTCTCTGAATGCCATTGCTAGCACAAAAGCTTTCAAAATCTTGGCTGCAATATTCGCCTTCATTGTCGGATCTAGGCATTGAACCTTGGTACCTGTTTCATTCTTCACAAAGGCTTTCCACCTTTGAAATATGGAAACTACATCGGATTTATTCTTCATCACATAAACCCATGTTTTTCTAGTCTCATCGTCTATGGATGTTACATAGTACAATGAGACACCAAGTGATGGTGTACTTGCAGGACCCCAAATATCAGAATGAACCAACTCAAGTGTTTTATTTTTTCTTTCATTTCTTGATTTTTGAAATTTTACCCTCTTTCATTTACCATAAGCACAATCTTCACAGAACTCTAAGTCCACTTCTTTCAAACCTGGTAGAAGATTCTTAGTTTGAAGGATTTGCATTCCTTTGGCACTCATATGCCCAAGCCGATAGTGCCACACCGCACTATCAACTTTTGTAGTTGCTGCACAAGCTGAAGGTTGCGTGCTGATAGTACACAAGTAAAGTGTACCGACCTTTTCTCCCTTGGCAACCACCAAAGATCCCTTTGAGATATTCCACCGTTTGTTTCCGAATGCAATGTTGTGACCTTCATCGTCGAATTGTCCTTTGCTGACAATCTCACAAGCTTCATCATCTCCCAAGTATACATACCCAAAATTACCTTTGGTGTAGTGTTGGAAATGTTGCTTGTCTGGTGTCGCATGGAATGAAGCCCCAGAATCTACTATCCAAGAATTAGACATATTGTCTAATGAGAGAATTAGAGCATCTTGCTCTACTTTACCTGCCACATTGGCCTCTGATGTTGGCTTTTGTCTTGAGACTCTGTCTCCTTCTTCTTCTTGGACCAGCAATCCTTCTTGACGTGGCCCTCCTTGCCACAGTTCCAACATTCAAGAATTGACTTTGTGCGTGACTTGCTCCGCCTTGAGCGATCACGACCCTTTTGGTTTTTGAACCTCTCCTTAGGCCTTCCTCTTGTTTCGACTGATAGTGCAACACTTGATGATTCTCTTGTGCTTGTCCTTCGTATTTCCTTGCTTAGGAGAACACCCACAACATCATCAAACTTAAGAGTATTTGTGCCAGAAATAGAATTACTTACAACCATCACAAGGCTGTCCCAACTATCTGGTAGAGATGATAGTATAAGGAGAGCTCGCACTTCATCATCGAAATTGATTTTCACCGATCGAAGTTGACTTATGTTTGTATTAAAGTCATTTAGGTGTTCTGCAACTGAACCATTCTCTGCCATCTTTAGATTGAGCAAGCGCTTCATAAGAAATACCTTATTGGATGCCGATGGTTTCTCGTAGAAGTCGTCAAGTGACTTCATCAAGTCCTCCGTGGTCTTCATCTCCGAAACATTGAAGGACACAGTTGATGCCAAGCTTAACCGGATTGTTCCCAATGCCTTTCGATCAAGGACAACCCATGCTTCATCTGCCATGGTTGCGGGCTTCTTTGCACGACCGCCTAGTGGCAAATAGAGGTCCTTCTGGTAGAGACAGTCTTCAATCTGCATCTTCCAATGTTGGTAGTTTTTTTCGTTGAACTTCTTAATCTTGAGCTTCCCTTCCTCCACCATAACTCCCACTCAATTCAAGGAATCCTTTCCTTGAGATAATTTAGCTACGAGCAAACCTTGCTCTGATACCAGTTGTTAGGAAATATGATGTAGCTAAATAGTGATAGCCATTTTTCGGCTCTCCATAATTTCCATAGTAAGTTACTTCACCCTACTAAATTCACCCAAACGCTATGGCTATCCCTACCATTTCACTGTAAATAGGCGTGTGTGAGTTAGGGGGCTTTTCCCACATCTTCTTAAAATCCTCAGCTAGCTAGTCACTGGGCTAGTTGAGTCAAAAAAATAAATAAAATCAAAACAATAAAATATATTATGGCCCATTTTTGTGTAAATATTGCATTATATATATGGCCTAAATATAGGGATTTTTATAATTATTCTGGTATTTTATTTAAATATTTATACTTAGGTGTGTGTTTTATTAAACCTGTGTATGCCTTCTTTCATCCTCTTACACCATAAGTATATTTTGCCAATGTGTACATACTCTAACATCATATTTTTCTTTTATACGAATCACCCCCACATTTTCACCCTCACCCTCGTGAAAACAAAAAAATTGATTTCTACTCAATGGTCACGTTTATTATATTATTTACTTGCATACCTTTTTCTCTTTCACCCAAAATAATACAAAGAGGGACCATATCATATGATTCCAATATCCATAATTCCTCCATATTTTTATTATTATTTTTACTCATTATTCTAACACCACGTGCTCATTGAGCTAAAGTCCATGAATAGTCCATACACTAGTCCCACCATGTATATATTTCTTTATTCACCAATAATCCTCCTCCATGCATGGGTCAAGGGCAACTTGGATGCTTTGTATTATGATATGACAAAGGAGGGGCTCACTCTTGGATGCATTGTACAAATTCAACAAAGGAGGGGGCCACTAAAAGACTTTTGCAGGCATAAAAACAGGCTTTTTGGTGAGAATTTTGGCACCTATCTCCACTCCGAATTTGGAGCGGTGGTCAAAAGAGAAAATGTAGCCCACGCTTTGAATAATCACCTCAAAGTTTTTCATGATTTTTGAAGTAACCACCGGTGAGCTATGAGTTTTTGAGTGGACCCCAGTCTACCCACTTTTCTCACAAGTAGCCCATAGTCTTCTCTCACGTCTTTCCACACTTCTACACACACACACACACACACACACACACACACACACACACACACACACACACACACACACACACACACAAACATTCCTCTAAATCCCTCACTCAAACCTGCACCTTCAATGGTTTCTCTCACCTTCTTCACCATTAACCTCCCCACTTACTCCCATAGCTCTCATATGAGCTCTCCATGTACATACACCATCTCTATGCCTCTCTCTATTATCTCCAAAGTACAATTCCATCTTACTCCTTATATATATACATAAATTCAGCATGTGTACCATGCTTAACCTCTGCAAATCAAGAGATCTCATCAATGGAATTACCATTTTCATCACGATAATCAACCTTGGCGACGGTGGCGTAAAGAAGAGAAGACGAAGAAGAAGATCGATAGTCATTTTGAGAACCTACACAAGTAAGTCCAAAACTTCTTCAAGCTTCACCATCACAAGGATTTGCTCACTTCATTCAACCATCTTACTTCAACCATCCACCCCATTCTACCCATTGTAAATATATCATTAACTTTCTAGTGATTACTAACACTAACCACTAACATACTAACACAAAATAGCATTGACCTAACAATAAAAGACACCTCACCTCAAGACACGTACAAAGTAACTCTCTCACTCTCTCTCTCTCTCTCTCTCTCTCTCTCTCTGTCTCTCTCTCCTTACTTAAAACTTTACTTTCACCTTATCTACCATCAATAATGCTCTTTTTTGAGCCCACATCCATGACTCAAGCAGACAAAGAAGGTCCGCAATGTTTTGATATTCAAAAAAATCATAATCCTGATTTGTTAGCTTGTAAATTAGGATTTCTAATAATCTTAATGAGGGGTCTCCAACCTATAAATAGGCCCCTCTCCTTCTCGTAAAACAACCTCCAACATCTCACATAGCACCCCAACACTCTATGCATGCGTGAGGAGAGACTTAGGTGTAGCAACCACTTGTGAGCTTCACTCTTTGTGTGAGAGAAGCCTTCGAGCTACACATTGCAAGTGAGAGAGCGTGAATTCCACAAATCTCAAAACCACTATTGTATATGCTCCTTCATCATCAATAAATTGAGGTTTGGTGCATCAAAGGCGTTGTCAGGAGTTTTTTGGAGCAAGGGATTGCGCATATGTACATATACATACATGGTGCATCAAATAAAGGATTGCCCATTTTCCTTAGCCAGGTGGTTACATGGGGCCCACATGTGTACAGGTAGGACAGCATGTACATAGTGCATTGATTTTCACTATCACCAGTACCAGTATGTTTTTTCTACAATAATGAGGAGTTTATAGTGCGTAAAACTTCTCGAGGAAGCTATCCGCGGGCCGACGACATGAGGTCAGCAGGTGCGTCAGATGGCATCTAGTGGCGTCAGGAGGGAGAACGAGGTCAATATTTGCACGCGGATGAGGACAGACACAACGTGGGTGTTTTCTGGTGAGAGTTATGCAGAAATGTCATCATGAGGATCTTTTTTTTGGGCCACTTCACGTGGCGGCGAGATGCATTATTGGAAAAAAGCTGAGTGCCAGGTGTGCGAATGATGCAAAAAGGTGACAACTATGCACTGCGAGGTCAGTTTTTGGCCTGTTCGGGGTCCGTTTGAGGTCATCTAAAAGGCCAAGGGTGCCCAAGTAATAAAGCTAAGTGTGGGAACTGCAAAAACAGAGAGAAGACCAGAAAAAACATGGAGAAGAGAGGAGGAACAACCGCAACTGTGTTTTTGTTCATTTTGGAGCCTGTTTTGGCCGTAAACTGCTCATCCGAGGTCGGATTTGAGCACTTTGACATTGTAGACTGGGGTTTTGGGCCGTTCCGGACACGATGGCACTGTCCATTTTGCCAAATTCCTCACTCTCTTTCTGCTGTTTTTCTGTGTAATCTTCTCCGGTGAGTGAAGCTTCTTCTCCAATTTGTGATTGTATCTAGTATCTTTTACCCATATTCTGTGAGCAGTTTGCCCCATTGGTGTTGGCCCAAGATCATTTGTATCTAAACATCAGAAGTTCTCCTCGTTTGAGCTGAGTTTTTGTGTGTGTGTGTGTGTGTGTGTCTGTGTGGAGTGGGCAAGTGGATAGTCTCTCTCCTCTCACTCCAGAGGTGTGTTCCCTGTCTTGGCCAGGTGTGTTGTCTAAGCCGAGTGGTGCCCCATAGTGTGTGTGTGTATCTTCCCAAGAGTGTGTGGGGTCGTTATAGAGGCGCTGTGTGTGTTTTCATCCCGCTCACATTCTTTTGGCGCCCCCACGGAGGATCTTCTTTGAGTACCTTTTGCTTCGAGCTTCGAGCTTCGGGTTTACAGGTTGCAGGTTGTAGATTACAAGTTACAGGTTACAGGGACAGGTACAGGTGATTCACACAGGTACAGGTAGCTGGAGTATAGTGATATACTAGCAGTGATGTCACTTGCAGTTGTTGTGGGTATGCATCACTTGGCACTTGTTTGAGCGCATTGTCTGCTGGATTGTACGTTACTTGTGAAAACTGCCATTGTACGCATTTGTGGAGCCATACTTGGTTGTATTTGGCAGTCCCAGCCATTTCTGAGACTTGGTCTGGAAGATAGTCATTTCTGAGACTTGACTATACGCGATTTGCATGAGCCTTCGTGTGAGGGTCGATAGCGTGAGGTTTTATTGAGCTGGGGGATTCTCAAATGTAGAGATCCTTTCGGTGATACAGGTAGCTGGAGCACCCTTTTCGTGACCTCGCCATAGGCTATGTACTAGTGAGTCCTATTTGATGCTCGGGTTCTATGGTTGACAGTTTATGCATACATATACAGTCTATATTTTGGGTTCCTACTGCTCTACTTCTGGGGAAACTCTGCCAAAAAATTTTCGAGTTGTGATGGCTGCTTTTTTGGTCTTTTGTGCCATTTATGCTGTGATGTTGCTGAAATTTTGGCAAAATCAGAGGATAAGACAGGTGTGCCTTCTTGGGAGCTGCATAGTTGGCTTGAATGGATGATCAAAATGGACCTCAGTTCACTCCTTTTCATTTAACTCAAAGAATTCAGATTAATGTTCATGTGTCCAGGAAGATCTTTTTCCAACAGCGCATAGTCTTTATGTTTGGGCCAAGAAGATTGAGAGAGATCCTGGAATGTCCTTTGCCTGTTGTCATTCCGATGATTAACTATGAAAACTCATTTGATGTGCATGTGTTTGTCCTTATCTAAAGCTGAGCTCCATTGAAGTTTCTAGGGATTGGGTAGTGAAAAGTTTTGGGTTCTTGCACGTGTGTTTGAAGGGGTTCTCTAGCCATGGCTTTCTCTTATCCGGAGTTTCATGGAAGAAGTGATGAAGATGTGGAAGAATTTTTGGAAAAGATGGAAGTTGCCTGTATTAGCAACCAGATTCATGACCCTGCGCAGATGTTACGCCTTCTCCAAATTTGTTTGAAGAGTGACGCACGAGTTTGGTCTAAAGCATTTGAAGAGGAGTTGCGTGTGGCTGATCCACCTGTAAGGTTGAGTTGGGACAATCTAAGGCATGGATTGGAAGTGGAGTTTGTGAAGATAGAAGATCCTGACAAAGTGTGGCAAGAAGTACAAGGTTTGGTGCAGAAGGAAGGTGAGCCAGTAGATGCGTACATACATAAGTTTTCATTGGCATGGGAGCGAATGTGCAAGGCTTTAGCACCACAGGTACCCCCGCCTGACATGATGAAGAAGGACAGGTTCTTAGCTGTTCTTTGGGAGAATATACGTTGGAGAGTGGAGCTAAAGAAGCCTAGGACATATGAGGATGCACTAGAGGTATCAAGGAACAAAGAGTGGAAGCTGAGGAAAATGAGCCAGTTAGGGGTGGTGTCTTTGCCAATGAGGTCTGAATTTCAGCCTATAGAGTCTTTACAAGGGCGCATGTCAAGGGTTCATCATGAACCAGTGGTTCCTGTTACTACTCAGGTTATGCCAGCAGTGGTCACTACAGCAGTGCAAGATGATGGGCTAAGGAAAGACATGAGGCAAATGGTAGATTTGATGAAGAATCTCAGCCTAAACATGCTAGGTCAAGTGGGAAATAATCGAGGTCGAGGGAGGTTTGCAAATCAGCCAGGAGGTGAAGAAAGGCCTAGGAATGGTGTTGGACAAAGCAATGGTAGGTTTTGGAGGCAGACGCCCACATGTTATAATTGTGGAGAGTTGGGTCACATCAGCCCGCAATGTGATAAGCCACCAAGGATGGGGGGAGACATGTATCCATTGCCAAGACAGGTGCTAACTAGGTAAAATGATTATGGCATCGAAATTAAGGGAGATAAAGGAACCAGTGGACTGACCCAGGAGGAAAAGGGAAAGACAAAAGTGCTAAGTGTAGTCACTTTGGAGAAGGCATCAAAGCTAGAGGATACATTAGTGATGCCTATTGGGAAGAGGACCACAGAGGATAAGGAAGGAAGAAGTGCCCCAGGTCCTAGTAAGAAGAAAGGAAAGAGCCATGAAGGCGAGAATGTCAAGGCCAAGAGGAAAAGGAGAGCTCGTCGAAAGTTTCATGTTTCAGATTTTCCACTAGGGGATGGGCAATTAAGCTATGACTTGAAGGAGGATCTGATGAGCAGGAAGGCAGATGTTACTTTTGGGCAGCTTATAGAGATGGTGCCTAAGCTAAAGCGACAGTGGAAGAGGATGGTTAACCCAATGGAGAAAGAGCCAGAGAGAGGTTCAGTGAAGGTGTTGGCAATGGACGAGCTACCAGACATTTGTCCAATAGTAGATGTGTGGCATAAAAGGAAAAATTTGGGACAAGGTTATGTGGATGGCGGAGCCCAAATATGCGTCATAACACACTCATGCGTTGAGAAGATGGGTCTCACAGTGGCTGGGGTGTCAGGTTTTTGGATCAGATTGGCAAACCATCAAAAAGTAAAATGCTCAGGTGTTGTAAAGAGCTTAGAAGTGGAGGCATATGATGCAAAGGCAGTGGTTGATTTTCATGTGATGCTAGCAGGGTTGGGAGCATATCCTATTATACTAGGCAGACCATGGTTACATGCAGTGGGAGCTATTCAAGATTGACGACATGGTACGATTAGCCTCTATGGAAAGGCAGGTACCAAGAAGCTTTATAATATGGACACAAGGAAATGATTAGAGGAGCTTTATGAATATGAGGATGGGTCTAGTGATGAAGACTCTTCCACGATGACAGACGAGGACAGTGATAGCACTATCAGCAGTGATGAGGATGCTGATGTTGCATTTCTTTTGATGGATAAAGAAATCCAGGAGTCTGGTTTAATCGCATTTGCAAATGAAGTTGAGGATGAAAGTGAAGGGCCTTATGAAGTGATTGAAGGGCTGATGCAAACCAAGGTTGAGTTGTCAAAGAAGCAGGAATTAATGACGCAAATGATTAGTGGAGACCTCTCAGCTATGGAGAAGGATATATATTTGCATATGCTGGCTAGTTTTCGTGATTTGTTCATTACTTCATATGAAGAGATCAGAGGGTTCAAGGGTGAAGAGATGCATATAGAGCTGAAAGAAGGTGCTAAGCCAGTGCGGAAAAGGCTAAGAAGGATGGGTCAAGAGCAAATGGAAGCCTTGCGAGAAGAGGTGGACAAGTTGTTGAAGGCAGGGTTCATAGTCCCTGTGGAGACCACAGAATGGGTGAGTTCAGTAGTAGTCAGTCCAAAGAAGGATGGGAAGTGGAGGATTTGTGTAGATTTTAAACCCTTAAATGCAGCCACTAAGAAGAACCCATATCCTCTTCCATTCATTGATGAGATCTTGGATTCAGTGGCAGGTTATGAGAGGTACAGTGTGTGTGATGGTTTTTCAGGCTATTTTCAATTGAAGATTGCTCTTAAAGACCGCACAAAGACAACTTTCATTACACCATGGGGTTGCTATTGCTACACAGTGTTGCCGTTTGGGTAGTCAAATGGACCATCTTTCTATCAAGAGAGAGAGAATTGGGTGTTGGAACCATTCATTGGTAGTTGTGTTAAAGCTTTTATGGATGACTTCTGTGTTTATAGCAGTAGGGTTGAACACCATGAGAAGCTACAGATGGTATTGGCTCGATATGATGAATGTGGAGGACAACTAAATCCAAAGAAATGTCATCTAGCACAGCCAAGGGTGAAGTTATTGGGCCACATGGTATCAGAAAATGGCATTGAGGCTGATCCAGACAAGGTTAAGTCTATTATTCTTCTTCCATCACCTACGAGTACGAAGCAATTGGCAACCTTTATACACAAAGTGAAGTACATGGCACGGTTTATTCCATTGTCTTCGCAGCTTCTTTATCCATTACAGCAAGTGGCAAAGCATGATCCATTGCAATGGGATGAAAAGTGTGAAGAAGTGTTTCAAGAGGTGAAAGAGGTGTTAGGGGGTTTGTCAGCCATGCAGGCTCCTGATTGGGAGAAAGTTTTTTATGTAAATCCATCAGTAGGGGATGATGCCATTGGAGCTATGCTATTGCAAAAGGGGAAGGACAGCCATTATATGAGGCCAGTGTATTGTGCAAGCCGAGTGAAGTTGGTAGCGGAGAGAAAGTTATCGGAAGTAGAGCTAGTGATGGCCAGTGTAATATTTGCTTGTCGACGATTTCGTCATTACTTGCTACCACGGCCTTTTGTTTTCTTGACGAGTTATGCCTTTTTGCCACAGTTAATTAATGGTACTAGCATGTCAAATGTGGTGAAGAAATGGGTAATTGAGCTGCAAGAGTTTGAGTTCTCTTTTCTAGTGGAAGATAGTACAAGGGCTACCCTAGCTAATTTGTTGACCTACAAGGAGAATCCCCTTATTGTTAAGGAAGAGGTGGTGAGAAAGGTAGTTGAAGAAGTGCCGCAGATCAGCAATGCACATGTGTTGTTCTTTGATGGTTCATACAGAAAGAGCCACGATGCAGCTTCAGGGGGTATAGCACTTTATGATCCAAAGGGGAAGCTAGTATGCAAGAGAGGGTTCAAATTGGATGCGCATAGTAACAATGAGGCTGAATATGCTACATTGGAAGCCGGATTACACATTTGTTTGAAGCATGGGGTTCGAAGGTTGAGCATAAAAGGTGATGCCTTGTTAGTGGTGAAGCAAGTGCTGGGTGTGTGGAAGAGCAAGAACACCTCATTGAAGGAAATGTGCTTCAGAATTAAAGGCCTGTTAAAAAAGTTCGAAGCATGGATCATCAGACACATTGAACGTGCTCTAAATGGAGAGGCACATGAAGCAGCTCAAGGCATGATTGGGGAGCTATTTGTGTTGAGGACCACTTTACCTCTTTATCATGGCCGGGAAAGTTTGGCTCAAGAAGAGGAGTTTTTGCTAACAGGAATCATTCCAAAGGAGATTCAGAAGTCTAAGAAGTATGGCTTTGTGCGTAGAGCATACAGGTACAAATTTATTGGTGATGTCTTATACATGAAAGGGGCTGATCTCGTGTTGAGACGTGTACCTTGGTGGGAGGAGCTTTACAGAGTGTTGGAAGAGAATCATGAAGGCGCATGTGGTGGCCATTTTGCTCTAAAGATCACCTTGCATAAGATTTTGCAAGAGGGGTATGTATGGCCTAGTTTGCACAAGGATGTTCACCATTGGTGTAGGTCTTGCAATAGGTGTCAAGCGTTTGGGAAGAGAGTGTTGAAGCCAGAGCTACGAAAAACCATTATGGCGTTTGATGTGTTTGAAAAGTGGGGGATTGACGCAATAGGCCCGTTACCTCTCACAAGCAGGGGCAAAAGCTATATTTTGACGGTATTGGACTATCTTTCTAGATGGGCAGAGGCTATAGCAGTAAAAAAGATCACTGCAAAGGATGTGGCAAAATTTGTGTATGATGAAATATGTTGCAAGTTTGGGGTGCCATTAGAGCTACTTTTAGATAAGGGGCCAGGATTTAGAGCTAAACTGCTAGACTTCTTATGCACAAAGATGAGATTAGGCACCAGCATACCACTCCTTATTACCCACAGTGTAATGGCTTAAATGAAAGATTCAATGGTGAGTTGGTACAAATTCTTTCTAAAGTGACAGAGCACCAAGGAAAGAATTGGGATTTGGAATTTCCTAGTGCATTATGGGCTTACCGTACTTCGGTGAAGACAGGTACAGGGTTTACTCCATTTCATTTGGTGTATGGAAAGGAAGCACTATTGCCTGTGGAGGTAGAGTTGCCTGCGGTCAAGATGTTAGAGAAGTTGCTTGGGCCACCTAGTGATGCATTCAAAGAGAGGCTCTTGCAGTTACAAGAGGTCCAGTTGGATAGGATGAGCGCATTGGAGCATTATGGGCAGATGCAGGATAAGGCTTTGGCAAAGATAAATGAAAAGGTTAAAAGTAAGGGTATCAAGAAACATGACTTGGTTTTGCGCTACAACAGTAAGCTGGACAACACCTTCCAAAAGAAGTTTCAAATTAAGTGGGAAGGCCCTTTCAAGGTAGTGGAGTGTTTTCCAAATGGCACATATCAGCTGGCTAACCTGGATGGTGTTCTACATAAGTCAAGGGTAAATGGGTTGCGTCTTAAATTGTATCATGCTAGATTGATGATGGTGGAGAAGATGAGCTGTCTGTGGATCAAGCAGTGTTGGTGAGGGATGAGGAGACCTGTGATGCGGCGAGTCTCATATCTCTCTTTGCTGCTGCTGATCATGAATGATCTAACAGGCTAGGGGATGGGCAAATTATGTCAGGAGTTTTTTGGAGCAAGGGATTGCGCATATGTACATATACATGCATGGTGCATCAAATAAAGGATTGCCCATTTTCCTTAGCCAGGTGGTTACGTGGGGCCCACATGTGTACAGGTAGGACAGCATGTACATAGTGCATCGATTTTCACTATCACCAGTACCAGTATGTTTTTTCTACAATAATGAGGAGTTTATAGCGCGTAAAACTTCTCAAGGAAGCTATCCGCGGGCCGACGACATGAGGTCAGCAGGTGCGTCAGATGGCATCTAGTGGCGTCAGGAGGGCGAACGAGGTCAATATTTGCACGCGGATGAGGACGGACACAACGTGGGTGTTTTCTGGTGAGAGTTATGCAGAAAGGTCATCATGAGGACCTTTTTTTCGGGCCACTTCACGTGGTGGCGAGATGCATTATTGGAAAAAAGCTGAGTGCCAGGTGTGCGAATGATGTAAAAAGGTGACAACTATGCACTGCGAGGTCAGTTTTTGGCCTGTTCGGGGTCCGTTTGAGGTCATCTAAAAGGCCAAGGGTGCCCAAGTAATAAATCTAAGTGTGGGAACTGAAAAAATAGAGAGAAGACCATAAAAAACGTGGAGAAGAGAGGAGGAACAGCCGCAACTGTGTTTTTGTTCATTTTGGAGCCTGTTTTGGCCGTAAACTGCTCATCCGAGGTCGGATTTGAGCACTTTGACATTGTAGACTGGGGTTCTGGGCCGTTCCGGACGCGATGGCGCTGTCCATTTTGCCAAATTCCTCACTCTTTTTCTGCTGTTTTTCTGTGTAATCTTCTCCGATGAGTGAAGCTTCTTCTCCAATTTGTGATTGTATCTAGTATCTTTTACCCATATTGTGTGAGCAGTTTGCCCCATTGGTGTTGGCCCAAGCTCATTTGTATCTAAAAATCAGAAGTTCTCCTCTTTTGAGCTGAGTTTTTGTGTGTGTGTGTGTGTGTGTGTGTGTGTGTGTGTGTGTGAATGTCTGTGTGGAGTGGGCAAGTGGATAGTCTCTCACCTCTCACTCCAGAGGTGTGTTCCCTGTCTCGGCCAGGTGTGTTGTCTAAGCCAAGAGGTGCCCCATAGTGTGTATGTGTATCTTCCCAAGAGTGTGTGTCGGGTCGTTATAGAGGCGCTGTGTGTTTTTTCATCCCGCTCACAGTGTGATTCGACGATCAAATCTTCATCCTTCCATTAGTGCAATACGGTTTGATGAATTCAAGGTGACTTGTGTATTTTGAGTTTCTATCGGTTGATCTTGATTTTAGAAAGTGTTTTAGTGTGTTTTTCATTGCCAATTTTGTGTCCATTGTAAGAGGGTATTGTGGTGAGAGGTCTCCCACACCCTAAGACAGTGTATGTGTGTTTTGGCAATGTTTAGCAAGTGACTAAGCTTTGAGTGAGTTTTGTACAAGCTCTACGATAGCAACCTAACAAACCATCTCCATTTGCAAGTCACAAATAAGGTATTACGCAAAATCTTTTTCTCTCTCTCTTCCCTTTGCTCTAGCTCTCTCTGGTCCATTTTATGTGTGTCTTGGTGTGAGGTTGCTTGTGTGTGTTGTGTGGTGCATCTTCTTGGTTGTACCAAAATCTCTCTTGCGTCCTAGTTCGCATACCATAACTAGGTGGTGCCCCTATCTTGTTTGGGTTTGGCTGTGGGTTTGCTCTTTTGTTGTGCTTGTAGTTTCCCCAGCCCCAATTGAGCAGCACGGGAGCCTTGAGGGGTGTTTAGAGGTTGCCTCTCTTGTTGCCCGCCCCGGACCGCCTCAATAGATAACTTAGTAGATTACTTAATGGAGAGAGATAGATTTACATAGACGAGATTATAGAGTAGCGAGACAGAGAGAGAGAGAGAGAGAGAGAGAGAGAGAGAGAGAGAGAGAGAGAGAGAGAGAGAGAGAGAAGAGAGAGAGAGAGAGAGAGAGAGAGAGAGAGAGAGAGAGAGAGTACACGAGATATACGTGGTTCACCCAATGTGGGCTACGTCCTGGGAAAGCAGTCACTTAATGGATTTAGTACTTAAAAACAAGAAGTAGTTTAGAAAGGGATTATACCCTTAATGGAGCTCCCGCCTTGCTTCACTCTCACCACCTCACACTCACCTTGTTGCATCAACATCACACTATGAAATGTGTGTAGAAATGGCCTCCTTTTATAGGCCAAAAGGGTTGCACTCTCTCATGAGAGGCAGCCATGTGTAGCCGCCCTTGTGTGAATAAGTCCATACTGCGAAAATAGATGCCACAGTTGCAGCTCTGTATATACCTTGCGGGGATAGTGAAGCCCTTGACGTGGCACTATGGCATGCTTTTTTCACATAAATATATGCTTAATTTTCTTTGGGAATGTACAAATGTCAAGTGTTTCGAAGTGGCATGCTTGTTTTGCCTAGAAAGTTCAATGCGGGCAATCTCGACCAAAAATAGGAGGTTTCGTGCGCTGGTGTGAAAGACGTATCCAAAGTGCTTAGCAAGTGGAAAAATGAGTTTCAACATGAAATTTGAGTCCAATGGGACACAATTTTAGGGATTTTTCCTAGCTCGTTTGGGTTTTTTACGGACAAAATGTGACATTTTTGGGCTAAAAATGCCTAAAAATGTTCAAAAATAGCCTACAAAATGCTCAAAATAGCTCAAAACGCCACATCAACAACGCTGGCATTGTTTCTCAATCTGTGTGGGAATTTTTAGATCCAAGAATGATCTCATTTGGGTACATGATCAAGGAGATACAACCATTCCTCTACAGGGTGCTAGTGCAGTCCCTTGCTGCTTCCACTACATGGTTGAGGCTGTGAGGCCTCCAATTAGGGTTTCCCCTCCTCAAATAACTACTTGGGCTTCTCCAATGAAGTACTAAAGCTTCCATGAAATGGTCACGATGAAGAATCAAAACGTAAATTTAGGGTTTTTAACAGGTCGAATGAGCACTGCATCTGTGCAATTGGGAGCGAGGCTACACCTAATCTTCACACACACAAGAGTTTTGAGCTAGTATTGGTTCTTTTTCAAAGTGGAGATTTCATGGATGGAGTTTTGTTTTTTTTTAGTGTGTTTTTGTCTTCAAATCGTCTACGCCTTGCTTGATTTTGCTACGAATCCTCACAGTCAGAGGCCCAACGCTTTCCTAGTCGCATTGCGCACTTCCTGACAACGGGTGCTCTTGCATAAACACACTAGTGACATGTTTCCATGCATCTTGGTGAGGGATAACCTTCTTGAACCTCTTCAAAAATAATTTCTTAAACATGTCCCAATTGCCCTTCTCATCTTGTGACAAGCTCTCATACCAATCCCTTGCATTCCCTCTGAGCAATAGATTGACCTGCAAGCTTTTGCACCTCACTTGGAATTGCATGGCATAAAAAATCGTATGATTCAAGACAATTGTCTACATCCTTGCAACCTGTGAAAATTGATGGTTGGAATGGCACCACCATCATGAAAATCCCTTCAACATCCAAAATGTGCATACATCACTACTCAAAATCCAAATTTTGGGTGCACAACTAGAAATTTTTTGCTCCCCAGCAGGATCGCCAAAGGATGATGGAGCAAAAGACCCGCAAGCTCAATTCAAACTCCAAACACCTCAACCTACAAGCTCTTGCCTGCCCGCAGACACTACAAGGTGAGTCGAGTTGATCACCTTGAAAACACACTTGATGGTGACCAAAATATACAAAAAAAACCATCAACAACTCAGAAACTCCAGCCACAAGAGGCCTCTCTCAAACCATTGCAAAGATTTCACCAAACGCCACTCTCCTGGACTCTTTGGAGTAGTGCCAACCCTAATGGCACCGATATAGGGTCACATAGTCTTGCAAAAATCCGCACCTTCTTCCCTCAATTCCTTGCACACACACATCCATGGAGACCTTATAACTTCGATAGACTCTCCCAAGTGCAAAATTGAAGAGAGGAATCTCTCATTCACTCCTCCACACACTCAAAAACAGGACGCGAACGTGACGGAACTGCACTAGACCACCTGTAGGAACCCTGCTTCCTCCCACACACAGACAGATGAAAGTGCTGATATTCCTCTTTAAAAGTTATCCCTCAGCCTCGATCATAATGGCACCATGAGTGATGTGGATTTTTAAAGCCTTTTTGCACCATTTTTGGTCATTTTTGGACCTTCTTGGCCCTAGTTTTGGGGCCAGTTTTGACCCGCGGCGGATATTTGTCATGGGAAAAACCCCAAATGGACTCCAAAATTCACCAAGTTTTTTGTTCTTGATTCTAGATACCCAAGTCACTTTTCCACTTCCCCACATTCCATTTTTGACCACTTCTAGGACAGTGCACGCATCACTGCAGATCAGGCAGTGTAAATAGATAGTTATCGCATGTGCCAAACTTCTTGGGCGGGACGGTGGTGCCCACACCTCCCACTTGCATTATTTTAATTTTAGAAAGATTAAACACATTCCTAGAACCAAAATACATCACTTGGAACCATATCTAAGCCTTTGATACCTTGTCCAGACACGTGTATGTGCCCGACTACCGGCACACAAGCATGACTATTTACAATGTGCACACGTTGCATCACGTTTGAAACTCAAAACCACTTTATAAATTTTACAAATTCATGTACCTACATGCTTTTGTACATATGACCATGCATATATGCACTACTTTGTACATACCGAAAGTGGTTTATCAACGTGAGATTGGTGTTGTTGACCTTGTAAGCGAACATGAACACATGGAAACATAGAATATCATGAGAAACTTTTTAAATATAAGCCTAGCCTTTTCTTGTCACTTTGACAAAGGCAATGCTAGGCTAACCATTCTTTTAGCCACCTAATGAAAAATCAAATCAGATTGTTGGACAAATTTGAAGGTGAGAAAAACTCTTGGGGGGGGGGGGGGGGGGGGGGGGGGGGGGGGGGTTATTGTGTATATCACGTGTGTTGTTGTACAACACCGCTTCCATGAAGGAAAAATGAGTAATGCAGATTAAGCTTCTTTGAAGGCTATGTGTTTAGTGATCAGTGATCAGGGCTTGATAACAAGGTATCCTGATTCTAAATGTATGCCAAATGCGACTTTAAAGGGTCAAAAAGTGTCTTGTTAATGATAAAATAGAGTATGTTTGAAGTGATAATAATTGGGAGTTTATGGATTAGAATTTCAATGCCCAAAGTGCTCCACAGGCATGTCTTTACGGCTCTTGGATTGGAGCTACGGTGAGGAAGATATAACAGCTTAAAGTTGGGATAGATTGTAGATCTGTACTAGATTGGGCATCTTCTGGTGAAGAATTAGGGCTGAAGTGAGTGCATGGTCCTGAAGTGATCATCATCTAGAACAAGTCAATCTTTTTAGATCGGTAGTTGGAGTTCTGGTTTCCAAGATGTTGCTAGTTGAAGTTTCATCGGGGGCCAGTTATGTGCCAGATTGGTTACCTCGGTCAGTGAGGCATTTGAAGGTTTTGGGGCCTTGAGAGGGTTGTCAAAAATGTATGGAGCTAGCAAGAATAAATGATGCATCAATTGAAGATTTGAGGGCAAAGTCAAGGAAGGCTGAAGTTTGACAATTGTGGTGGCCGTGGAGGATCTAGTGTTCTTGGGTCCAATTGGTGCACGTCGTCCAGGTTCATAGGGTAGTCGAAGTGTGGAGAGATTAGGTCAAGTGGAAGTTCAAGATTGTGGCTCTTAGTAAGAGTTAACAGTTTGGCCATTGGATTGGTGGGCCACAAATGGTATTTGTTCAAAGATGTGGCAAAAAGGTTATTTTCTTGAACTTTTTATGACATTTTTGAGATACTTGGAGGTCCAATGAACCGTGGAGTGCTGTTGTCGAGAAATTGCGGTCTTGCCAAGAAAGCATCGGGCTTTTGGTTGTGAGAGTTTGTGAGAGAACTCCAAAAACTATATTGAAAGAGTTAAACCATAGATGCCATGAAGTGCTGGAAGGAAGTACAATCAAAGAAGCCCCACTCTTTCTCTCTTGCACTCACACACACAAAGAAAGAACACAAAAGAGAATATAAAAACAACACAAAGATGAAAACGGTCATATTGTATCATGGGTAATATGAAAGGGTTAATAATGAGTTAATGGCGCTCAATCTTTGTGGACCAAACAGGCTACAAATTGTTCTTTGGAATTGTAGTTTTGAGCTTACCATAATATATATGTTTTGTCTACTGATTGGGATTAATTATGTGTACAAATCCTCTTGGTTCATAGCAAGATAACTACACTTACGTCAAAAGAAAAGCTATAGTCTATAAGAGGTAGTATGATGGGATCCGGTGAAAGAAGTATTTCATTGAGCCTTTCTGGGCCAAAGATAAACACATGATTCGTTGAAAGTGTATTTTACGGATAATCCATATGGAGAATTTCCCTTCCAAGCCATATTCTTGCTCATAGGCAATAAGGATACTGCGGGGAGAGATGTATCTGTAGCAAGGAGAACCTAGAATTTGTGGAGAGAATAAATTTATAAGAGTGAGAGAGATAGGTTTGGTTAGAGAGGGAGAGGAAATTAGAGATATATTTTTGATTAGAGATGAAAAAGGAAAGTGCAAAAAATCAACAAAATATCAAAGTAGAACACATCTTACTCGACAAACCATTGAGGAGTTATTCACCATTTTTGATGGAGAGAGAAGAAGAGGGAAGACTTCAAGCCTTGATTGATGCACCAAGTTCAAGTTCTTATTTGATTAGAGATTATCTTCCAAGGATAGGTTACAAGAAGGGTTAGTCTTCCTCTAGGAGTAAGTGTAGGATTAGGCTTATGTTTATGGCTAAGTACAATTATGCATTACTACTCTCACTCCCTCATGACTTCATCTCATGAATGGCTTGAATGGTTTTAAAGGAAGAAGATGTCCCCTTTTATAGGTGAAGGGAACCCCCAAGGGTTTACACAAGAAGGAGAAGAGCCAATGTGAACAGGAACTGGCAAAGTTTGAAATGAGCTATCCCTGCATGATGTGGACACACTGGGGTCCAGTATTTTGATCATATCTCCTTTATCGTGACTCCAAATAAAGAAGTAAAAATATGGCAAAAAATTTAGCTCATTAGCTACAACTCCCATTTTATATACTTTTTCCAATTCGAATTGAAACCTTGTGTAAAAACACCATCAAAATAGGCTACAATTTTGGCAGCAAAAGTCTACTTGTGGTCCCCTTAGCATAGAATTTTATTTGATTCCAATAGACACCTCATGCCATATGAAAGCATGACATTTCTCTTTGAAAAAGTTTTATAATCATGCTCGCAATAATGCAATCATGCCAGCTAGTGTCCCAGGAGGATTTGATTCCTTCCTAGTAGCTATTGATGGGGGCTTTTCACAAGCCAAGCTCCCATACCCCTCTTCTCTCGTCCACACCCCATGAAAACCCCCTCTTAGGGAGGGAGTGATAAAAGGCATTGGAAAAAAGTAAGAAAAAAATAAAGTATGATTATGTAAATATAAGAAAGGTAAAATAGGCCACCTCATGCCTGCGGGGCAGCCCATCCCCACCTTGCCTCCTTTTTCTTCACTGTTTCCCCGCCGTGTGTCCCTTTTCCTCTCCTCCACTCAAAAGGTCAACCCCCTCTCTCTTCCCCTTGTCCTTTCTCCTTTCTCTCTCCCCTCAAGCTACCCCACCTCTCACCAATAACTCACCAATAATGCACCCTAACTCACATGCAACTTACCCTATCTTCCAAAATAGTATACCCCACCCCCCCTTTCTCTCTCCTATCATATCCCATGACCCAAATACCCCCCCCTCTCTCTAAAGGGCGCCATGTCTCTTGTCTTGTAGCTAAATAACCTCCCCCACACTCACACACACTCAGTTTCACTAAAAAAGGTGCCCACATACCCATCCCCACCCGGTGGTTACCTGATTTTTCTTGTGTTCACACACATCTGCAGACAGATTCACCTCTGAACACACTCCCCTCTCTCCCCTCTTGTAATTACTTTATTCTCCATGTCACCTCTCACTTTTTTTCATCAACCCATCTCTCTCTCATGAGACTGCTGTTCTGGCACATATACACACAGCTAGACAAGTGGGGCCCACAGTCACATGGCCTATGTAGATAATGATTTCTTCATTTCTAAATTCTAGAATTCCTCCCCCCTCCTCCCCTATATAAAGAGGGGTCACCATCACACTAAATACACACAACATCACCAAAGAACACACTATGCACTGTGTGTGCCTAGTGCACACACACACACCCACACCATCACCATCACCATCACCGCAATCACCATGCTTGTTTTGAGCATGACCTCTACACCCTTGGATATGGAAGATGAAGGGCAACTAAATGAAGGATGATGGCCATAATCCTCGTGCGAGTCTTCGCCATCAACTCCCACCTATCCGCCATGTGCTCTACCACTCTCTCCCTTCTCATTCCCCTACCCTATGCTCCCCATTTCATCGCCTAATTCTCTAAATAAAGCTTGAGGTTTTGTGAGTATGTTTTCTTGCAATGTTTTGCCAATGTGAGGTGTGCGGAATCGCCACCTAGTCTTGTGTTTTGGAGTGAGCTTGTGTATGTGTGAAGGGTGTGCGGATTCGCCATCCTTTTGTGGTGCCTAAGTACTAAGCCGCTATACCCCCTCCCTCACTCTCTCTCTCTCTCTCTCTCTCTCTCTCTCACTTGATCTCATTCCCTTTCCTCTTCATCATTACTCCCAAGCATCCATCTCTCTTGGATGAAAACTTTGTTATGGTGGTGTGTTGTTTGCGTCCTAGCCGCTGAAGCTAGGTGGTGCCCCCTGTTTGCTTTACCATGACAGGCTCGAGGCACGCCATTCGGTCCCCGGTGTTTTAGAGGCCGTCGGGGTTCGGGGTTCGCTTTGCTCCCGTCACTATTTAAAAGGAAACATAAGAAAAATATGAAAAATACATAGAATATATATATATTGGAAGTTACCCTAGATATAGAATCTACTTAGGGTATGAGATAATAATGAGATAGTAGAAATAAAGAATCAATGCTTTTTGCCCCAAGTTAAAGAGGCGGAGCTATTGACGCTTTTCCCATTGTACTTTTTGAAGATAAAGTGAAAATATATTACCCTTGAGATAAATAATAGGATGAGATAGAAAGCTTACTATTATAGTTAGATATGAATATGTACATTATAGGAAATATAATTATGTATTTAAAAAGTTTCAAGATAGATCTTGTAGCATGCGTTCCCACTATGTACGTGTCACATCACGACATCCACCCCCTCTAAACCTGCACATCCTCCGGTATGTGCCACATTCTTGCTTTGTGAGATCAACCCTCTTCTACGTCTTCCTTGCTTTCTTCTTCACTGGATGATTCCAAAGCTTCATCTTCACTTTGACCTTTATTTGTGTTTTTCTCTTCCTCCTCATCAACATCTTTTGGATCATTGTCTTCTCTTCTCTTAAACATTTTGATCCTTTTTCCTGCAATAGGAATCTTTACTTCTATACCATGTAGTTCAGACAAGCTGTAAGTAGCATTTTCATGCACATGCTTTACAACATATGGTCCAAACCATCTCTTTGAGAACTTTCGCATGACTGTGTGGTGGTTATCAAGGCTACTATCATACACTAAAACCCAGTCACCTTTGTCAATTGCTTTGCTCCCAAGCCAATGTTGCCTATCAAAGTACGCCTTGTTTTTCAACCTTGCATTTTTGAGTTGTTCTTTTGCAACCTCAATGTCTCTAGGTCTTCTCTCTAGTTGCCTTATGCGCAATGCAAGGAGACCTTCCCTGCTAAGCCCCTCTTGCCAAGGTAGTACATTCCATGTGGGAATTGTATCTTCAATAGGCATCATTGGATTTTTACCATACATTAGTTTCGCACGCTATAACTATTACTGAGCTATGCATTGTACAATCATCCCATAAAGCATATGGTAGCAATTTTGGCCACTTGCCAACTCTTCCTTCACAAGCTTGGCCAAAGCTTTGATGATAGGAGGATGCCCTCTTTCACTCTTTCCATTTCCTTCAGGGTTGTAAGCTGTAGTAAGAGAAATATTGATTCCTAATCTAAAAAAGAACTCCCTTGCTTACTCGGCATCCAGCTCACCTCTATCTGCAGTGATCTTCCCCACACAACCATAACGACAAATCACCTCATCAAGAAGGAATTTGCACACAGCTTCTATGGTTTTAGCTCTTAATGCTCTTCCTTCAACCTGGTTAGTTAGGTCCTCTCGTGCAAGGACCAAGTATCTCATCTACCACAGTCCTAAAGGCATTGTGACTAGATCCACAAACCATTTATAGTGCATGGCTAGTGGATATGTAGGGTGAAATCCATCACGATGTCGGACATTTGAATACATTTGACAAGTTACACATGACTCTAAAAATTGAGATACATCTTTACACATACCCTTCCACCAGTATTTTTATTTCAACTTGGAGAAGGTTGCCCACACACCCCTGTGTCCAACCCATAGACTCTAGATCTCATGAAACTCTTGCATGAGATTTACTTGAGTCTCTTTTTTACATATAGCCCTTTGTGGTGTAGCACTCGTTTGTTTAAGATGCTTCCACAAGTAACCATCCCTCAAAAAGTACCCATATGCTTTCCTACGTATCCTCTTGAATTCTTGTTGAGACCAATCATCCTGTTTTGCTAGAGTACTCAAATAGCTTCCAATAAGAAGCCAATCACCTTCATAAAGATCTTTCAAGAAAAATTCACGTGGATTAGTCATGTAGACATTGTTATATTTGACATGAGAGATAGAATAAAACTTTGTGCCTACATCATCTCCCTCGTCAATCATCTGTGACTCATCTTCATACCTTGCCCTTGATAGTATATCTGCCACTGTATTGTCTTTACCTTCATTATGCTTAAACTCAGGATTTAAGGACTTAATGTAGGCAATCCACCACACATAGCAATTTCTGGCGTTGAGAAACTTGTGATCATCCCAAGAAGTGGTAGACAATCTGTTTCTACCACCACACATGCACCAAGTAGGTACTCTTTCCCATTTTTCAAGGCTGTAACCATACCCCATAACTCTCTCTTCATTTGTGGATAATTTCTTTGGCGAGCACTTAGTACCTTTTCTCCAAATCTCACCACATACATGTGTCCTGCTTTGTCATCTTGCCCTATTGCCCATCCAATTCCTGTAAGACTGGTGTCTGATGTCACAATTACTGGCCTTTGACACTCATAGTCTACCTTTCTCAAAGTTGGTGCTAATTGGAGCAACTCCTTTAGCTTTTTCATGGCTTTTAAATATGCTTCTATCCATTTAAACTTTTGATTCTTTCTAAGCAGTTGATAAAGAGGATCAGCTACATGTGCATAATGTGGAATCCAAATAACATAAAGGACACATGCTCCCAGAAACCTTCTAACCTCAGTGATGCTAGTGCATGTTTCTTTCATTCTTTGGATGGAATCTACTTTTGTTGGACATGGTTTCCTACCATATGGCCCACACATGTGCCCCACAATGAGCACGTCATTGACACCAAACATAGACTTTTTCCCTGACAATGTAATATCCACTTCCTCCAACCTAGATAGAATTTTATCACAATCATTTATGTGATTTACCACAAACCTGCGACATCCCCTGAGATCCAAAGATTCATCTTTATCACTTTCTTCACATCCTTTGATAGGAAACTCATCAATGAAATGCATTGTGATTTGAGCAATAAAGTCACATAAGACCTTATTCATCCCATTCATCGTATGTGCAACCGGGTTGGTTGCTCCCTGTGGTAAGGTACACATCCTTACCAAACCCAAAGGTGTCCTCATGGTTGTCAAGTCTCTGCTTTCTATTGCAAGCTAAAATTGATCATACCCTGAGTAGAGATCCCCCATTGAGTAGATTGCCCTCCCTGCAAACGTCTATGTAAGCTCATCCATGATCAGTCCTGTACCTACATTTCTAATTGTCACCTTGTTCACTGGTTGTATATCTTGGATGAAGCGTAGAGCACCATTCTTCTTTGGAACTGTGAACCACCTGTTTGAGTATGGAGCATAAGAAGGCTCCAAAATTCCCATTTTGATCTTCTCATTCAGTAGCTCTACTAACTTTGAAAAATGAGCCTTTGGAACCGGAATAGGCCGCACATTCGAAGGCACATGAGGTATTATGAAAATTACCATAGGAGCTACAATAGAAGGATCAAAACATCCTATCTCATGTGGCTTAAATACAAAAGCCTTACCATGCTTTGAAAGCATTTCTTTGAAGCACTTTGTCTCCTCTTGTGTTCCTCGCAACCAATCTACAAGTCTTGAAAAGAATCCTTTGTGAAGGTATGCCCGATCTTTTTAGGATTCCATAAACTTGGTTGTTGCAAAGAAGCTTGCTCAACCTTTTCCCTATTGTTGGGTGGTAAGGGTGAAGCTACTCGTTTCATCTTCTTTGCTACACTCTTGTATTTAGTTTCAACATGGTCTTCTGGGCCAACTCTTTGGTTTTCTTTAAATGTTTGTATTACTTGATGCATTTCCATAGAGAAAACTTCCATAACTTCATTTTCAAGATGCAAACTAGACTCCATTATAGCATCAAGCTCACCCATAGTATCTACAAAAGAAACTTGTTCACACAAACCCAAAACATTTTCAGTAGGCTCTAGTAACCCACTCTTTTTCATGCCTATTTGTACATTATGTACATATTGCCTCTCACATCTCTTTAAATCTTCAAGTTTTGTGAAACATACTGATCCATTCCTTGTTACTTAGGAGCCTGTTGAGAAAGTTTCACCTAATTTTGGATTAGGAGAGACCCTTTTTCTTTCTATACCACTGCAATCCCGCTTTACAATGGTACTCGGCCAAAACCCATCATTTCCCTATGGTCATGAAACTCTTTCCTCACCTTTGGTAGAGGATGATCTTTAAGGTTGTCACGATTTCTTTCATGGTTTACACAAACTGTGAGAAATTGGACAACACGCTGATCCGAGCCTATCACAAATTTTTTGGTTACTATATTTTGTTGGTTTTCCCTGCTTCTAGAGGTTTACAATAAAAGAAAGAGCGAGAACAACCTCTTGGAAAAATTCAAAAAATGACTTGATGGGAATTTTTCCTTGACTAGTTCACAGGAAGTGAAAGGTAGAACCTAGTGGTAAAGGGAAGGAAAAATATGTAAATGTGAAAAGAAAAGATATGATGTGTTTGTGGAGCCATGCACCCTTGATTCAAGGGTCATGAGGGGCTCATATCATCATGGCTTTGGAGCCATATGATGATTCACACAGATGGGACCCAGGTGGAAGACTTGGTGAATGAAGGAAACAGACACATGATTTTGCTGGATTTTTAAAAAATATGTCCACTCCGATCCAAGAAAAGTTGTCTTCATCAAAGTTGTAGCTTATGAGCTGGAGATTCTGAACATATTGTTTTTATAATTTTTGCAGCTATGATCTAGGAGATATGGCAAAACTAGTGGACCCTAGTTTTTTCAACTGTGGTGAAGACCACCCCCTCTACCTTTACACACACACCCTTCCTTTTCCACATTGAGTCCTTCTCTAAAAATCAGTCATTAGTCTCCTCACCCTCCCCTCCTTCCTCCTCTCTCTCCAGCTCATAAAACCATCACAAATTCCTCTTCTAATCACCTCTCAAATCATGCTTAATCTTGTTGTAATTCATAATTTTTCATTCAACCCCTTTCTATTATTACTAGATATGCATTGATTTTATGTAGATTCTTTACCATTTAAAATAAGGAAGCTCTTGGACTCAAGCTATGGAGGAAGGAGTGAAGACAACACAAGTGATGATGGAGCCAATTAGTTGCAAATTGGTCAACAAATCACTTGGAAGGAGCTTCTTCATTGGTGGAATGTCCCTAATCAAGCTTCATTTGTACAAATTGCACTTGGATCTTAACCTCACTCCTAATCACTCTCTTGCCTATATAAAGAGCCCCCCCCCCTTTGTAATTTCAAGTCTCCCTCAGCCTCATTGAGTCTTTGTATCACTCATCATGAGCCCATAAAGCTCATTCATTCACTCTATTCTTGCACATTATAGAGTGTAAATTGTTTTATGCTAGTAACCTCCCCTCCTCTTACTTATGTTAATTAAGAGAGATCTTTTATGTGTGTGTGAGAGTGCTTGATGTGATTTTGGCTAATTCTTGAGTTGTTGTTTAGTAATCTACATGCTATTTGTGTTGGGAGTGCTTGAAGTTATCCATTCCTTGTACACACACTAAGGTTAATGCTTCATTCATAGTGATAGCTTTCTCTCTCTCTCTCTCTCTCTCTCTCTCTCTCTCTCTCTCTCTCTCTCTTTGTGTAGCGGTCCTAGTCCACGCTTCCAAGACTAGGTGGTGCCCTCAGCTCAATTCCCTTGTGGCGCAGTGGAGTTTGTGCTAGTAACCTCCCCTCTTCTTACTTATGTTAATTAAGAGAGATCTTTTATGTGTGTGTGAGAGTGCTTGATGGGATTTTGGCTATATCTTGAGGTGTTTTTTAGTAATCTACATGCTATTTGTGTTGGGAGTGCTTGAAGTTATCCATTCCTTGTACACACATTGAGGTTGATGCTTCATTCATAGTGATAGCTCTTTCTCTCTCTCTCTCTTTCTCTCTCTCTCTCTCTCTGTGTGTGTGTGTGTGTGTGTGTGTGCGTAGCGGTCCTAGTCCACGCTTCCAAGACTAGGTGGTGCCCTCATCTCATTTCCCTTGTGGCGCAATGGATTTTGTTTTGGTGTAGATGCCGCCATTCCAAATTTCCTTCGTCATAAATTGGTGCCCCCACTAAGGAGTTCTCAAGCAGCACTCTGCCAATCCTATGAAGGAAGGTCCATCAGCTTCTCCAAGACTTCCACTATGGTCCTCCCAGGAAGCTCGAGAAAAGAAGCATCTTTATTGACAAACGGCACATATACGGGTAAAGAGAGTTAACTACATACACCCTTCTTTGCTTCAAGGAAAATATTGTAGTCATCAAGTCCCTAGGTCAAAGCATTGTGTTGAGTGCTTCGTGGCTAGTGTGAAGACACTTCCTTTGAAGCCTCGACTTCAGGTGGTGAAAGCACTCTCAAACTCGGGTATTAACAAGTTTTTGGAGGGGGAGCTACACATCAATGGTGTGCGGTATTGGCAAGAGGCTATATATGGTGATGCACTCCAACCACTACTAGCAAGAAGGCTCAAGGTGGTTGAGAAGGTAGCCATTGAACCCTATGAACCCTACAAAGTTGAAGATGGTCACACCAAAGCTAGGCTAATCACTGGTTAGCAAATTCTTCACATCTCTCAAATGGTAGGATCCAAGAGAGCCGAGCTTCAATGAAGTGCTTCATGGAAGTTTGTAGTTAATGCACAATTGAATAATCCCATTTTCTACAACTTTCAATCAGTTCAGAATATTAGGGTGAATGTGCGCATTGATAGAAAGACTTTTTCCCAACAAAGATTGATCTTCTATTTTGGAGCTGAGAGGTTGAGAGAGATATTGTTGTCCCCTGACCCTATAATATTTCCTATTTTGGAGTATAATGTATCTTTTGATGTTTACATCTTCATCTTGCTTTAAGCACACTCCATGAATCATAGGGATTTATATGGACCTATCCAACCTCTTGCTAGACAAATTGTGCATATAATAGCTAGCACAAAGCTTAGGTTCCAAAACATCATAAGGAACTTACTAGGCCCTCGTCGTCTAACTGAGATTAATGCATCTATCAATCCATTTATTCTACCCTTAATAAGATATGATTTGGGCCTAGACGTTTTCATCTTTGTGCTGTATTGAGAGGAAGGCAACCCATCCTGTCATGGATTTCCCTAATTTGTTTGGGCGCAGTGGGGAAAATGCTGGGGATTTTTTTGGATAACTTGGAGATGGATTTTCTTGTCTCTGGGAGGGATGACGAAGCATTGAAATTGAGAGCTTTTCCTTTGGTGCTCAAAGAAGAAGCTAGGGTATGGTTCCAGGCTCTAGATCCAACCCAAAGAGCTGAATCGGAGGGATTGAAGGCAGCTTTCCTACAAAGATTTCAACGAGCTAATTCGGCAGAAGAACTATGGCAATGGCTTCTGGCCCTTCATCAAGTTGACCCTCATGGTTATGCAACCTATGAGGAAGGTTTTCTGAAACTTTGGGGGCAATGGTCAGACTCACTAAACCCTGGTGAGCGAGCTCCCAATTGCCTCCAAAAGGATCGATTTATCTCAGGTTTGTACCCCTTGCTAAGGGAGAAGGTAAAGAGAAAATTTCCAAATACTTTTGAAGATGCCTTAAGAATTGCTAGGGAAAAGAATCGAAAGATTCTCTATCAAGCCCGAGCTGGCCAGCTAGCTTTGGGAGGCAATATCACAACTATGGAATCTTCTCACGTACCTCCAAATGTGCCTAATGCACCAGGCCTCAATAGAGGTCAACAAGAAGATATGCTCCAACAAATAAACAATCTCACAAACCAGTTAGAGGGTTTGAGAGTAAATCTTGTGCAAGGTACAAGAAGGCCTATTGAGGGGAATGGTGGGAATCGACCACCAATGCGATGTCAAGCAAGGGAAATGTTGTGTTACAATTGTGGGGAAAATGGCCACGGCATGTATATTTGCCCTCATCCAAGAAGATATGACTACCCTGTCAGAGGTCCTCGACAACAAGTAAGTCCTCCCCGTGCTAGAGCTCAAGCACAAGAGCAACCGCAACCTCAAATTTTGCAGCCACCTCGTGTTCAAGCTCAAGCCCCTGCTACTCAACCAAATGTGATCATCATAAGGATGGAGGAAGTCATCAAGGGCAAAAGAAACCAGGAAGAAATTGTTGAAGGGAAGATGAAGATAGATGAAGTGGCTACAATGCCTATCAAGTGTTTGCGTGTCCAAGATGAAGTAAGTAAAGAAACAAGAAAGTATGCAAGCAATGAAGCAAGTACATCTTGGGCAACTAAAGATGAAGCCAAGAAGAAAAAGACCCGTACTAGGTCTCAAATTGACATCTCTAATTTCCTTATGGGATCTCGGACACAACCTTATGACTTGACAGCTGATGTGAGTTCTCAAGGACCAAAGATTACTTGGCCACAACTACTTCATATCTCCCCAAAGTTGCGACGACAGTGGTAAAAAATGGTGAGCACCAGGGCAAAGCGAAGTAAGCTAGTAAGTGTAATCAAAGCCTATAGTCTCAAGGATATAGTGCCTTTGGTGGAGGCTCAAATCAAGGGACAACGGATTCCAAAAACTTACATTGACAGTGGAGCAGAGGTTTGTGTCATGACAGAAAAGCTAATGCATCAATTGGGTTTAGAGGTGATGGAATCATCAAACTTTAGGGCAAAAATTGCCAATATTGTCTCTTTCACTTGTGTGGGTGTAGTGAAAGCTTTGAGAGTTTCTGCTTTTGGAATCACTACAGAGGTTGATGCTTATGTGATTCCAGTGAAGGGAGAAGGATACCCCCTTATTTTAGGACGACCTAGGCTCATGGGTATAGGAGCTAGGCAAGATTGGGCAACAGGAGACTTGGAGTTGAGGCCTCGTGTGGGTGGCCATAGTCGGAAGGTGGTTTATAACTTGAAGAACGGGCGACAAGAGAACCTTGAACTAGAGACGTCAGCTGATGAGTGGATCTCAAGTGGATGCTCCTCATCCATGGATGAGGAAGAGAGTTCAAGTGAAGAGAGTGATAGCACTCTCTAAGTCATGGGCGTCACCATAAAGGAAACTACCTAATCAGAAGACAACCCAATGATCCAAATGGAGAATCTGTGGGATGCCAGCCTAGAGAAGATGTTATCCAAGGATATAAAGGAAGAAGAAAGGGAGGGTTATGTAAAATTTTCTCAAGAAGCATGCATCATTGTTTATTTCTGATTACACTCACATTACAGGTGTCACTGCAGGGAAGCATCATATCCGTCTAAAAGAAGGGAGCAAGCTAGTACTACAAAAACTAAGAAGATTAGGAGTTGTGCAAGAAAATGCATTATTGTCCGAGGTGAAGAGACTCTTAGAAGCAGGATTCATATACCCAGTAGAAGATTCAGAATGGGTCTCCCCAATAGTGGTGAGGCCAAAGAAGAATGGTAAATGGTGAGTGTGCGTGGATTACAAGCCACTAAATGCTGCAACAAAGAGGGACCACTTCCCTCTCCCATTTCAAGATGAGATTCTAAATGAAGTAGCAGGCCACAAGCGATACACAGTGTGTGATGGCTACTCCGGCTACCATTGCTAAATCTACCTTCCCCAACTTCCATCAAACAATTAATCTCTTTCTTGCAAAAGCTAAGATATTTGAGTAGATTCATACACTTACTCTCCCAAGTGATATTTACTCTACAACAGTTGACTCATCAAGAGACGCTTGTTTGGAGTGAAGAAAGTGATGGGAATTTTAGAGAGATAAAAAAAATGTTAGGGTTACTCCTTGTAATCCTCCACCCTTGTTGGGAAGAAACATTCTTTGTAAACCCTAGTATGGGAGAAGAGGCCATTGGTGCTGCCCTCCTACAAAAAGATCCAAAAACATCCTTTATGAGGCCTGTGTATTTTGCTAGCCGCCTCATGGAAAACACAGAGAAGGCCTACACCCTGATGGAACAGCTACTGTTAGCCCTCATGTTTGCGGTAACCAAGTTTCGGCCATACTTGCTGCCAAAGAGGTTTGTTATTATCATTGTGGAGGATATGTTTCCCTATGCACTACAACATATGGAAATCTCTGACAAAATAGCAAAGTGGGTGGTGCGACTTCAAGAGTTTGATTATACAATACAGGTTGAAAGAACAACTCGAGCATTCTTAGCCAACATTTTAACAAACAAGTGCTATGAAAAAGTTTTCCATTTGAAGAGAAAGGAACTTCCACCACCTCCAGCTCTAGAGGCTCTGGTCAATGCTTATAGCCTCTACTTTGATGGAGCATACAAGAGAACCAAGGATAAGGCAGCTGCAGGCATCGTGGTCTTATCTCCATTGGGAGAGAGGATCCATGGTGAAGGGATCACTCTAGAAGATGTCCACTCCAACAATGAAGCAGAATTTCATGCTCTGATTCATGGCATTTGTTGGTGCCTCGATAATTCAATTGAGAGATTAAATGCTTTTGGTAAGGCAAATGCAAGGTACATGGGCTTGCAAAAATGCTAGTCTCTCTACTAAAATGAGAGAAGCCAAAGCTCTTATGAGGAGATTTAGGGAGGCACAAGTACATCATGTGCCAAGAGACCAGAACAAGGATGCAGACCACCTAGCATCATCGAAGTTAAATGAGTCAATAGTGGGAGCAGTGGCCATCAAAATTCGACTTTAGTAAGGCAAGGAGGACTTAGAAGATAGTATGCACATTTTGGAGCAAGGAGAGGCTCCTAAACACTTGAATGCAGGGGAAAGGCGATGGTTAGCTAGGAAGGCTACCAGGTATCGCATAGTAAATGATAATTTGTATTGTCTTGGTAAGGATGGTGTGCTTAGGAGAATGCCTTTGAAGAGTGAAATTGAAGAGATTTTAATAGCTTTTCACGATGATGTGTGCGGAGGACACTTTGCACACGACATCACTAGTAGAAAGGCTCTACAAGCTGGGTTTACTTGGCCAAGTCTTCATCATGATGTCAAATACTGGTGTCAAACATGTGATGAATGTCAGAAAGCAGGACCACGACGGCTCATAGCTGAACCTCAGAACCCAATGAACGTATATGGGCCCTTTGAGAAGTGGGGAATCGATGCCATAGGGCCTCTACCACGCACTCAATCAGGTAAAGAGTACATCATTATGAGAGTAGACTACATGACTAGATGGGCTACGGCTATGCCAACCAATAGAATTACTGCTAAGGATGTGAGTCAGCTCATCTTTGACCACATCTGTTGCCGGTTTGGCACCCCTCTTGAAATACTATCTGATAGAGGACCAGGGTTTAGAGTAGACTTGGTAGGAGAACTCATGCAGAAGCTAAATATTCAGCATCAACACTCTACTCCTTACTACCCTCAGTGCAATGTCTTGGTGGAAAAGGTAAATGGAATCATTTGCAAAATTCTCACCAAACAGGTACATGCAAGGCGCCAAGATTGGGACAAACACCTGAATGGAGCTCTATGGGCCTATAGAACCTCCTTCAAAACCGCATTAGGGTACACACCCTTTCATTTGGTTTATGGAAAGGAGGAGCTTTTGCCCATTGAAGTGAAGTTAACAAGTCTTCGAATATTGGGTAGCCAAGTAGGCTCTCAAAAGGAGAAAGTACATCAAAGGATCATGGATCTAGAGAGGCTACAATTGGATCGTGAAGAAGCCATCAACCACTACTCTCAAGAAGCAGATAAGCGCAGAGAAAATTTCAACAAAAATATAGCATCTAAAGACATCAAAAAGGGATCTCTAGTGCTTCGATATGACAATCGCTTCGACACTCGTAAGGATGGAAAGTTTCTTTTTCGATGGGAAGGACCGTTCTTGGTCACCAAAAAGTTCAAAAATGGATCTTACAGACTTCAAGACATTGATGGTAAAGTGCACAAGACCAGGACAAATGGATGGCGTCTAAAGCCTTATCACATCAGAATAAGGTCAGCCCAAGATCAAAGAAAGTAGGCTAGAGGCATAAATACCTCTAGCCAGGTTTGGGGGGGCTATGATCCGAGCCTATCACAAATTTTTTTGTTACTATATTTTGTTGGTTTTCCCTGCTTCTAGAGGTTTACAATAAAAGAAAGAGTGAGAACAACCTCTTGGAAAAATTCAAAAAATGACTTGATGGGAATTTTTCCTTGACTAGTTCACAAGAGGTGAAAGGTAGAACCTGGTGGTAAAGGGAAGGAAAAATATGTAAATGTGAAAAGAAAAGATATGATGTGTTTGTGGAGCCATGCACCCATGATTCAAGGGTCATGAGGGGCTCATATCATCATGGCTTTGGAGCCATATGATGATTCAAACAGATGGGACCCAGGTGGAAGACTTGGTGAAGGAAGGAAACACACATGATTTTGCTGGATTTTTAAAAAATACGTCCACTCCGATCCAAGAAAAGTTGTCTTCATCAAAGTTGTAGGTTATGAGCTGGAGATTCTGACCATATTGTTTTTATAATTTTTGCAGCTACGGTCTAGGAGATATGGCAAAAATAGTGGACGCCAGTTTTTTCAACTGTCGTGGAGACCACCCCCTCTACCTTTACACACACACCCTTCCTTTTCCACATTGAGTCCTTCTCTAAATATCAGCCATTAGTCTCCTCACCCTCCCCTCCTTCCTCCTCTCTCTCCAAATCATAAAACCATCACAAATTCCTCTTCTAATCACCTCTCAAATCGTGCTTAATCTTGTTGTAATTCATAATTTTTCATTCAACCCCTTTCTATGATTACTAGATATGCATTGATTTTATGTAGATTATTTACATTTTAAAATAAGGAAGCTCTTGGACTCAAGCTATGGAGGAAGGAGTGAAGACAACACAAGTGATGATGGATCCAATTAGTTGCAAATTGGTCAACAAATCACTTGGAAGGAGCTTCTTCATTGGTGAAATGTCCCTAATCAAGCTTCATTTTTACAAATTTCACTTGGATCTTAACCTCACTCCTAATCACTCTCTTGCCTATATAAAGAGCCCCCTCCCCTTTGTAATTTCAAGTCTCCCTCAGCCTCATTGAGTCTTTGTATCACTCATCATGAGCCCATAAAGCTCATTCATTCACTCTATTCTTTGCACATTCTAGAGTGCAAATTGTTTTGTGCTAGTAACCTCCCCTCCTCTTACTTATGTTAATTAAGAGAGATCTTTTATGTGTGTGTGAGAGTGCTTGATGGGATTTTGGCTAAATCTTGAGTTGTTGTTTAGTGATCTACATGCTATTTGTGTTGGGAGTGCTTGAAGTTATCCATTCCTTGTACACACATTGAGGTTAATGCTTCATTCATAGTGATAGCTCTCTCTCTCTCTCTCTCTCTCTCTCTCTCTCTCTCTCTCTCTCTCTCTCTCTCTCTCTCTCTCTCTCTCTCTCTCTCTCTGCGTAGCGGTCCTAGTCCTTGCTTCCAAGACTAGGTGGTGCCCTCATCTCATTTCCCTTGTGGTGCGATGGAGTTTGTTTTGGTGTAGAGGCCGCCATTCCAAATTTCCTTCGTCAACGCTTACCATCTTTTATTTGTATCCTAGCATATGCTGAATGATCATCCATTACCTTTGTTTCCATTCGAACTCCTACAATGTAGGCTGTCCAAGGATGAGATGATATGAAGATGTATCTTGTACAAAGAAGTTTTGGTCAATTTTTACATCACCTATTGTCACCTTCACCCCTGGACATGGTGCATACAATTCACCGGATGAATTGGTTGCCACTTTCACCATCCAACCATGATCTGTGTCCATCGGCCATTTATACTTGTTGTAGAGACTCTTTGACATTATGTTTATTTCTGAACCATGGTCAATCTAGGCAACAAATGGCTCTTCAAGATCACCTACCTTGACCAAAGTTTTTGTAGTATCCCTTGCCTAGTGACTTCGTGAATAGTAGCTTTTAGGAATAGCTTCAACTTCCTCATCATCATTTGAGAAATGCACTTGCTTCACTGTCCCAATAGATTGGTAGCATCCCACTACATCTCAATCATCCTCCTTATCGCGCAACTGCATCCCTTGTGTCTTCAAGGTTTCTCTGTCAACATGTGGATGAGCAACCTCAGTAAGAGTTTGCCTGTTTCTCTTGATGATGTCAATGATCTCCTCGTGGAATTCATGCTTTGCAATGCCAAGGACTTCTCCCAAAGTGAACTCAATCTTGCTATTTAAAATCCTTTCCTCCAAGACTTTCTTGAAATCTGTAGCAATCTCAATATCAGATTGTAGTCTATAAGTTTGGCCTTTTGCCTTACCTTTTGTTGGCTCTTTCTTCTTTCCTGTTGTAGACTCCTCCATGATTACTTCAGGTGGAGACGCTCCTTGTGTTGGGGGTGCTTGGGAAAGCATTGAGACACTTCTTTACCACTTCTAGAAGCTCTTTTTGACGGTCCTTCATCAACATTCTCACATCTACGCTTCTCTTCTACAATAGCCTCAGTTTGGTGGCATTTTGTAATGTAGGCATGCATTGACAATGAGTCCACTGGATCATTCCATCCTGTTTCTAAACGTATGCAATCATGTGCCTCATGTAGAATATCTTTTGTAAGATTTCCCTTGTTAGCTAATTGCATGACATTTGGCCAAATTTGACCATGATGGTCACTCACCTCTTCATCACTAAGATGATTAATTTTTACTCCATAAGTAGCTGCCTCAACTAAAGAGGTGGCATGGTTAGTTGCCATATCTTCAACTAAGGTTTGCATTTCCCCCTTCCCAAAGATATTTCTCAAGGGTAGACCTATATCTCTTAAGTGGATTTTACCATACTTAAAAAAGACAACATCTTTTATCAAAGCTTCATTGAAACTATCACAATCCCTTCTTACGCGGTCTGTACTATTACACCAAATACATCTATTAACAAAACCTTCTTTGGGCTATTGTCTTTGCCTAGGAAGTGGACGTGATGGTTGGCCTTTTTCTTCAAGATTTGCAAGATTGACCTTCAAGTCACGCATTCCCTTCACAAGCTCATCTAGCATAAACTCATCAAACTTAGGAGCTATAAAAGTAGGCTTTACCATTTTGTCAGAAGTTGAGGTGGAAGGACTTGTAGTGTTTACAACCATCTTGTCCCTTCTTCTTTGTCGTTTGGCAAGTAGTGAGAAAGCACCTTCAAACTCATTCCAGTCTGTCTTTAGTCCTTGCTCAACATATTTATCTTCAAGAAGAAGCTCCAAATTTTCTTGAAACTCTTTACCGATAGCTTGTAAGAAAAGATTTGTTTTCTGTATATCTAGTGTGGCACTTTCTGTCCTGGTGAGTTGTGCATAATGCCACTCAAATTCCCTAAGTAGCTCTATTATTGATGGTCCTTGCTTTAACTTGACTACCCATTCTAAGAATGTCCTTTTGGTCACTCTCTCAGAGTCCTCCATGAAAGATTCCTCTTTTAAATCTACTTTGAGTTCTTCCAAGTTTCTCCCATGCCCATCTTTAATTCCCTTAACATGTTTTCTAATTTTTGGAGCAACAACTAGCTCAATTATTTGAATCACCTCACCTTCTGACACGCGATGCAAGTACTTGGTTACATTTTTTCCATTGAATTGATCCATTTTGTTGACGATCGCTTGTATGGTCTTGGTTGCTGAAATCTCCATTTTTTCAGTGGCATGTTGTTGTTGCATAAACATTGCAAATGCTTGAAACATTTGCATTGTTGTTGGGTCAAAATGCATACCTTGTTGCTCAGCATGATTGCCCATGGTTACCCAAAAACTCTCACCTTAGCAGATTTGCGTCGAGTTCACCAAAAATATGTTGAGAATTTGTGATCCTGCCAGGAAAGCACCGGGCTTTTGGCTGTGAGAGTTTGTGAGAGAACTCCAAAAACTATATGAAGGAGTTAAACCATACATTCCATGAAGTCTAGGGTTGGAAGGAAGTACAATAAAAGAAGCCCCACCCTTTCTCTCTTGCACTCACATACACAAAGAAAGAACACAAAAGAGAATATCAAAACAACATAAAGATGAAAAAATCAAAGCTATGGTCATATCATATCATGGGTAATAGGATTAATAGATGAATTAACGACGCTCAATATTTGCAGACCAAATAGGCTATGAATTGTTCTTTGGAGTTGTAGTTTTGAGCTTACCACAATATATATGTTTTGTTTAGTGATTGGGATTAATTGTGTGTACAAATCCTCTTGGTTCATAGCAAGATACCTACACTTACGTCAAAAGAAAAGTTACAGTCTATATGAGGTAGTATGATGGGATCCGGTGAAAGAAGTATTTCATTGAGCCTTTCTGAGCCAAAGAGAAACACTATTCGCTCTTGAAAGTGTATTTTATGGCTAATCCATACATTAATTCTAATAGATCTCATAGAATGGAAGCGATATAAATTCACATCATTTGGATTATTCATCTAGGATAGTATGTGAGAAATGTAGAAATGCGAGAAGTGAAGAGATCCTCCCAAGCCCTATTCTTGCCCGTAGGCAATAAGGATACTACGAGGAGAGGTGTACCTGTAGCAAGGAGAACCTAGAATTAGTAGAGAATGAATTTCTAAGAGTGAGAGAGATAGGTTTGGTTAGAGAGGGAGACGAAATTACAGATATATGTTGGATTAGAGATGAAAAAGAAAACAACAAGAAATCAACAAAATAGCAAAGTAGAACACATCTTACTTGACAAACCATTCGAGAGTTATTCACCATTTTTGATGGAGAGAGAAGAAGAGGGAAGACTTCAAGCCTTGATTGATGCACCAAGTTTAAGTCCTTCTTTGATTAGAGCTTATCTTCCAAGGGTAGCTTACAAGAATGGCTAGTAGGAGTAAGTGTAGGCTTAGGCTTATGTTTATGGTTAAGTACAATTAGGCATTACTACTCTCACTTCCTCATGAATTCATCTCATGAATGGCTTGAATGGTTTTAAAGGAAGAAGATGTCTCCTTTTATAGGTGAAGGGAACCCCCAATGGTTTACACAAGAAGGAGAAAAGCCAATGTGAGCAGGAACTGGCAAAGTTTGAAATGAGGTGTCCCTACATGATGTGGGCAGACTGGGGTCCAGTATTATGATCATATCTCGTCAACTGTGGCACCAAATAAAGTAAAAATATGGGTAGAAAATTAAGCTCATTAGCTACGACTCCATTTTATATGCTTTTTCCAATTCGGATTGGAACCTTGTGTAAAAAAATCATCAAAAGAGGGCACAGTTTTGGTAGCAGTCTTCTTGTGGTTCCCTTAGCCTAGCCTTTTATTTGATTCCAATGGACACCTCATGCCATATGAAAGCATGACATTGCTCCTTGAAAAAGTTTTGTAATCATGCTGGCAATAATGCATTAAATATAGGTGTATCTTTGAAAATAATGCCACCTAGTGTCCCACTAGGATTTGATTCCTTCCTAGTAGCTATTTAAAAAGAAATATAAGAAAAATATAAGAAATACATAGAATATATATATATTGGAAGTTACCCTAGATATAGAATCTAGCTAGGGTGTGAGATAATAATGAGATAGTAGAAAGAAAGAATCAATGATTTTTGCCCCAAGTTAAAGAGGCGGAGCTATTGACGCTTTTCCCATAGTACTTTTTGACGGTAAAATAAGAATATGGTACCCTTGAGATAAATAATAGGATGAGATATAAAGCTTATTATTATACTTAGATATACATATGTACATTATAGGAAATGTAATTATGTATCTAAAAAGTTGCAAGATAGATCTTGTAGCATGCTTTCCCACTATGTACGTGTCACAGCACGACACCGGGTGGCACCAATTTTGTCCTATATGCAAGGGCACTAGAGACAAACAAAGGCGATATAGCCTAAAATGTATCTCACTTGGGGTATGAAGTGTGGACAGAGGATGTGCACTCTACCACATGGTGCTACTAATACTGTAGCTGTTATGATAAGGACATGAATAAGGTATTAAGGGATATCATCCCTTATTTTACTATGCCTTTCATCGATGAACTACAGATTAAAGGATGTGAAGAAGATGAGATAAAGAATCAGAGGGGTGCTGACGGTTTGTTGCTCGTTCCTTTGCCAATTAGGGTCATGTATCTTTCTGTTTTATGCTTCTGTCATCACTTGAAGGTTGATGTGATGGATAAGTCACGTTACCTGAATGCATAGCAAAGCCTTGCTTAGCATGTCCCGTCAATTGCTCTATGGCTTCAGATTTCTGTAACAAGCAGTAATGAGTACTTGTTTTATGTTTTAGTCAAGTAAGCTACGTCAACTTATTTTACACATCGCTCTTCTAAAAACACTTTTACGTTAATAATATTCTGTTTTATCTAGTTTGTTTCTGATCAAATAAGGCAATTTACTTGTCATGTAAAATATTTTCACTTCCATTTAGCATGCCTATAAAGCACCAAAGGGGAAAATGGAATGACATCTGCATGCCAATTGAGCACAAATTTTCACACTGATTACTACTGGACGTTCACTTTTTGCATGGATATTGGCATGATTGAATGTGTTGGCATGGTGCATGTGAAATTTTTTTATATGTTGACACATTCTTTGCTTGGATCAAGATATTGATAACACTAAATGTTGAAGTGTTTTTTATAGTTGACGGTTTTGATACTCGAAAACACCAAGTGTAACCTTCTTGGTGTAAGGTTCCCAATTTTTTGCAATAAAAAGAAGATGTATAAAGCTAATTAAAGAGTCTTAAATCTTCAAACTAGAAAAGAGCTCACTAAAATTAGTAGTAATTGGTATTTTTAGAATTTAAGCACACCTTTACTTCGGCTTGAATTATTTTGAATCAAATTCGGATAGAAACTGACCCCCAAATCCTTACCGAAAGTTTTCACGGTCACTTTAATAAAATAAAAAATTAGAAACCTTTGAAAATTATTAAAACACATGTACTTTTCACATAGCCTACCACATATTTTATCACATAGGCCAAATATTTCCAACTGAAGTAGTAAATTAAACTGAAGATAGTAGATTTGAAAAATCAAGCTAGAGAGGTGCTAGGGGAGATATCTTGGACCTACCAGAGTCTGAAATAGCAACAAGGGGTGCTAGGGGAAGTTGGGCGGGCTACCTAAAAAGCTAGGAACTGCTAAATACAGGACCTTCTTGCCAGACAAACTATAAATAGATCCTAGAGTTGGAAGTCAAGCCAGACGGGCGCCCTTTGAGTCAACCCTTTCTCCCATGAGCCAACATATTGATGTACCTTCATTAGATTTCCAAAAAGCCTTGTAATTATGATAACCTCTAATTATAGATGGGAAAGCTCTGACAAGATAAGTTGTAAAGTCTATAATGGAGTCCAAATCTTGTAAGTCAATCAATGGCCAAAAGAGCCCTAGGTATAAAGTCTATTTTGGAAAGTGGGAAAAGCACACATTATCGCTATCAAGTTTTGAGTTTGAAGCATACGAGTGAGAGCGACTACTCTCTTGCGACTTGTAATCATCAGAGTTGGAGCTCTGGTAATCACATAACAGTTTCAAAACTTGCATTGTATTACTTGTCCTTTGTTCTTTCATTCAAGTATATTCATTGTCCATTCTACGGTGATTTGTGACTACGCGTTAGTAGGCTAAATCTACTATTTTGAGTGCGTTAATTGTGAGGGAATGGATCGAAGGCGTGCATGTGTGCAAGAAAGATGGAGAGAGTGAGAGTGGCAGAGAGAGAGCACGACACATGGATGTGGGGTGCAGCTCCCAAATCTCACTGTATGAGCACAATGTGAGAATGAGTGAAAGCTACTTATTCTTTATATGTATACAGAATAAGGAGATAAATGAGGGCGGCCGAACACTGACCGATAGACACGAGCAAAGCACGGTGAGGCACACCGCCTTTACCTAACATTCTCCCACTAAAGTCTGTGTACCGATAAGTGGCAAGAAGACTAGCCTACAACTAGTATATATAAGAGGTGAGAGAAGACGGCTCTCAACCTATGCCCACTGCCTCACTCCAAACACATGAGTGCATCTGTAGTGTAAATGCAACATGCATACCACTAGGGCTAGAGCCACAATGAAACTCGTGATGCACGTATCGAGTGATGACCTGCATGGATCCACAATGGACAATGCCAATGTTAATCATCGCACAAGTGACAATTACCACTGCAAATGCACCAACCGCATAAGCAAGATTAGGTCTCGAGACCAAAAGTTCAGACATGAGACACCCAAAATCCAACAAACATGCACTTTGTTTGCCAACCTATCCCTGTCAGCAACCTTAACTCCATACGAATCCTCATCAGGAACCACCTAACTATGCATCACCATGAGCATCGTCTGGCAAAGGCATATCTGCTTAGAATGATTGCAAAATAAAAAAACCCAGCACCCATATAACCACACCCTCAAAAATATCAGATGCATCATAGAACAATGCATCGATCTCTTGTGTTATGGAATTGATATTTTATTATTTGCTGCAGTTGTGATAGGTGGAAAAGGCTTGACCAAGATAGGCCTATGCGTATGGAAATATATTTCATGTATTATTCAAGTGCTATTTATGAGCTTTGGACACTTATGACCGGCCGGCCAGTTTGTAACCAATTTGACCATTCAAGAAATCTATATAACAAATATGTGCAAGAGGGAAATGGTCACTCTTGCACGGGGGGAGATTGCACCCAGTGTCTGTGTTATTCTCCTCTCCTCTCCCCTCTTCTCTCTCGTCGCGTTGGCGTAGCACTCCGCTCTAGGAGGTGCCTGCTACAGACGGATGTGCGATGGCCCTGCAAAATACTCATAATAACGCAATACATACCATAAAATGATAAATCGGTATACCTGAATCGTCGCACACGCACATAATCAACGACGTACGTGAACAGAGAGAGACATAGAGCGAGAGAGAGAAGAAGAACACGTGTAGACGCACCTCCTAGAACGGAGTGCTATGCCTACACGGCTAGAGAGAAGAGGGGAGAGGAGAGGAGAATAACACAGACACTGGGTGCAATCTCCCCCCGTGCAAGAGTGACCATTTTCCTCTTGCACGTATTTGTTATATAGATTTCTTGAATGGTCAAATTGGTTACAAACTGGCCGGCCGGTCATAAATGGTCAAAGCTCATAAAAGAGCACTTGAATAATAAAATGTACATGATATACAAATACATTTGCATAGGCCAAGCTGGGTCTAGTCTTTTCCACCTGTCAGCTGTAATAAATCATTGTGTTTGACAAGTACTGTTTGCGGATTTTTATCTTCGCAACTGAGGACAGTTGCTTTCCAACGGAGAGGTATGTTATGGAATTGATATTTTATTATTTACTGCAGCTGTGATAGGTGGAAAAGGCTTGACCGAGATAGGCCTATGCGTACGGAAATATATTTCATGTATTATTCAAGTGCTATTTATGAGCTTCGGCCACTTATGACCGGCCGGCCAGTTTGTAACCAATTTGACCATTCAAGAAATCTATATAACAAATACGTGCAAGAGGGAAATGGTCACTCTTGCACGGGGGGAGATTGCACCTAGTGTCTGTGTTATTCTCCTCTCCTCTCCCCTCTTCTCTCTCGTCACGTTGGCGTAGCACTCCGCTTTAGGAGGTGCGCTTACACGCGTTCTTTCACTCTCTCCCGCTCTCTATCTCTCTCTGTTCGCATATATCATCGGTTATGTGCTCGTGGATTCGTTGGGTATGCAGATTTGTTCGTTTCATGGCTTGTAGTATATTGTTTTTTTTATTTTGCAGGGCTCGCGACACTTCCGTCTGTAGCATCTTGCTCAACTGATGTCACCTCAACTGATGACTGACCAAGTTGTGCATCCCCAGAGATACCATTATCTGCATGAACATCACCACAAGAAAATTGCACAACTTGCTCTCTATGCAGCAGATCCACAAAAGAAACACGCGTTGTCTCTTGCTACAAACATGTATGCAAATACACAAAGACTACACCGGCTTGTGTGTTAGAAATATGCAAAGGGTATACCAGACCACTCCTAGCACCTTTGGCTATCACCAATGATCCCCTATGGATTTGAAATGACCACTCTTCAAGCAATACACAATTTCCACTACTCTGCAAACTGACGCATGAAAGAGACTCTTGCTGAGTCTTGGTACATAACGTACATCTTGTAATGTAAGCAATGCACCGCTAGGTAAAGACGTGCATACATCTCCAACACCCTCTATATCATATGTTGAACCATCATCAAACTGCTTGCTCAGTGTGATGCTATTTTATCTAGGCTTGAAGAAGTTAACACTTTTAGGGAAAAAATCAATTTTTGGGGCTAAAGAGGTTTTAACTGTGGGGCATGCGTGAAAATCCAGAGGGTAGAAGGCCAAGTCCAGTTAAAGATGAAGCTATCCAAAAGATGAAAGAAACATGCTCTTTAGTTATTGAAGTTTGTCGATTTCTAGGTGCATGTGTATTCTACCTTATTTGGTTGCCACATTTTGCTCATGTTGTAGAGGTGCTTTACCAACTACTAAGGAAAGACAAAGGGTTTTTTTGGGAAGAAGTTAACACAAAGGCTATAAAAAAACTAAAGAAGGTGCTTCTCCAAGCTCCGACCTTGAAGAAAGTCAACTACAAATGTGGAAGGCCAGTAATCTTAATAGCTGTCACTAGCCCAACAGGTATTGGGTGGGCTATAGGTCAAGATGATGCAGAAGGACACATGTATGCAGTTTGTTTTGGAGGAAAGGTGCTCAATGCTCGTCAATAAGGTTACCCACCGATTAAGAGAAAATTTTTTGGGGTGTTGCTACTGCTCTAAGGTATGATAAAGAATTTTGTATTGGAGCTTCAGTCATGGTAGAGACAGATTGTTTGTCACTGATATGGATGATTGTAAACTAGTCTACTCCAAAAATTGCCATGCTACGGTGGATAGCCTATATTAAGTCTCTTAACCCTAAACTTTTTTACATTGCAGGTAGAGTTAATCCTGTTGTATATATGTTATCAAGGGCAATATTTGAAGATGAATAAGAGATGCTTACCACAAGTGATGATGTTGGCTTGAAGCTCTACATTTGTTCTTATTTACATGCAAATTGTGGTACTATTGCTCATTTTTTTGAAGTATTTTTCAAAGAATTCTATAAGGGAGAGTGGCTTTTGATTGGCTTCTACCTTAGCACTCTTACCAAGCAAGATGGATGGAGGTATTAGGATTATAAGAGGATCAGGAGAAAGATCCATGGCTACTTTCTAAGGGACGGTCATCTATGGAAGCAACCAAAGGGTACAGGAGGGGTATCGTAGCGGGTTTTTTTGCAACAAAGAAACTTGACAACAGGTGATGAAAGAGTTTCATGAAAGCTTATAGGTTGGACACAAAGGAGTATGGGAAACCTCGGTCAAGATGAGGTCAAGATCAAGGATTGGTATTGATGGAAAAGTAAGTATAAAGATGTGGCTCAATTTGTGGAGACATGCTTAATATGTCAAGAGTATTCTAATGTGTGACATCGAGATGGATTGCATCCCACCTATCCACTACAAGCGAGAGGTGGACCTAATTATGATGCCATTAGGTGTGTGGAAAATAAGGTACATTGTTCTTGCCAAAGAAGATATTACTAACAAGGTTGAAGATAGAGATTTGTGTACCAAAGCTACAAGTTCAACATGCAAGATATTGCTTGAAGATGTTATTTACAGGTGTGGTTGTGTTGGCAGAATTACTACTGATAGAGGAGAGCTGGATGTAGATGAATCTTGAGTGTTTTTTGCTCATATGGGCATTAAACTAACTCTCACTACAACATACAATATAGAGTGTAATGGAAAAACTGAGAGAGGGCATCCACCTATTGTGTTAAGCCTAGGAATTTTGGGATGTTTTACCTTAGTGGAAGTTGGAATGTTAACTTTTGTACTTTTGGAATTCCAAGGGGTGTTCTTGGGAAAGGGCGTTGCCCATTAGTCTTATCAAAGTATGTAACTGTTGATCAGTATCTTCTTGGGAATGTGAAAGTGGAACTTATGGCGGATTTAGTCTGTTGTCAGTTTCTGTGTTCTGTTCAAGTTTCAATTCCATTCTGATTTCTATGTTTTGTCTATTCTGAATGTCTGTGCCTTAAACACTTGGCGATCAAGGTGTAAGTGTGATGTAGTATGGACGGATTCAAGTTTCTCTCGTAGGAGAGAATGTTGTGGCAGTGTAAGGTTTAGTTGAATGGAGGGTGGATGTTCAAAATAGTGTGAGTTGGTATGGGTGGTTGGCTACACTCTCGAGGAAGCGGAGGAGGATACATTCCCGTATTGGACAAGATCAGGTTGCTAGGAAGTTTCGGCAGTTGTATGGGTGAGATTGTCAGCGTTTGGAGCTGCAGGGAATTTTGGATTATACTGGGATGCACCGAGTTTCTATAGGGGAAGATTCAAATGATACTGTGGAGGATTTGGATGGCGCAGAGGATTATCTAAGTGATAGATGGGAAGAAGAAGTAGTGAATGAAGAATAGGATATATTTTCGTGGCTGTTGGCGGTTGCGGTTGTTCCGCATGCATTAGTGGCGAGAAGGAGGTTGATTTTTGATCCGTTGGGAAGTAACAGTGCAGGAAATATTGTACAACCAGGTGGACCTACAAATATGGTGGCGACTAGGCAAGATATGCGCGTCAAATTTCGGACCTTTTCAGGAAAGTTGAAAGAAAACCCCGATTTCCACATATCTGAATACCAGACAAGATGGAAGGCCAGAGGATTTGCCGGAGTGTACGATGCCCATGTTAAGATGCGCCAGTTTGAGGCTACATTGGATGGGAAGGCTATGCAGTGGCTCAGTAATTTTCCAGCAGGTCATTTTGCTGATTACGATGGTTTGAAAGCAGCATTTTTGAACAGGTTCAAAAAGGAAAAGACTCCACATGATGTGTTGACCAAGCTTAGGGAAGTGAAACAAAGGAAAATTTTTGTTGAGGATTATGCACAAAAGTTTAACCAATATGTGAGAAGGTTGGCTGCTCAAGAAAGGCCAACTGATGAAATGCTTGCTGGATATTTTTTGAATGGATTAAGGAAGGAATTGAAGAATGTTGTTGCTGGAGTTGATGTTGCAGGTGGATTACAAGCATAGTGTAAACATCTCAAAGAGCAGAGAAAAGGTTTGGGGTCTCTCATGGGAAAGCAGCAAAGAGGTCATCTAAAGAAAAGAAGAAAAGTAGGTTGAAGAAAAAGAAGAGGTCAGATAATTCGGATTCGGATAGCGATTCGGATTTGGAAACTGATACTGATTCAGATACAAAAACGGATTCTAATAGTGAAGAGGATTCCAGTGAGGATTCAGATTCAGAAGTAGATGAGGATAAGAAGAAGAAAAGCAAGAAGAAGTCAAAGAAAAAGTCTAAAGAGAAAGAGGATAGAGTGGAAAAATTGGTAGCAAAGAAATTGAAGAAGTTGGGAGTGTAGAAAGTTGTGGAATCAAAAATACCTCATTGTGAAATTTGTGTTAAGGATGGGCATTGGACAAAGGAATGTTGGTTTAATCCGAATTTCAGGGGTGTTGTACTAGAAAGGATTCAGCAGAAGATACAGCAACAAGGACCTCAAACTGATGGGGTGTTTCCAGAGACAAGAGGAAGGCATAGGACATTCAATAATCAAGGGTGGCAAAGGAAACAACCGTATTCAGGGTGGAGACCATAGTTTAATGAGGAGAGACCACCATTTAGAGGAAATTTCAATTTGGGAGAAGGACCGAGATTTGGAGGATGGCAAAATTCAAGACTCCCATGGGGGAAAAATTGGGATCAGCAGCAGCAACGGTGGCAGAATTGGCAGCCACAACCACAAGGATGGAATCAGCCGCCGGTTTGGAATTATGAAGGGGGGAATCAACAACAACCAAGAGGGCAAGTGCCGGAGTTGCCAGCACCACCAACACAGTCAGCTGAAGCAAACAAAGAGCCTGGAAGCAGTTTGATAGTAGTAGAATCGTTTCAGGATCAAGGGGTGAATGAAGTCTCTATGGATTGTCAGTCGGAATGTGATTGTTCCAAATGTTTGCAAGAGGAAGTAGATGTATTAGTGACAACAAGTTCAAAAGCAAGGTTGAAACCTCCACTGGACTGGGAGGAGCAGAGGGAGATTTGGGATGAAGTAGCTGAAGATTTGATGGAAAAGGATCAACAGTAGAGCAAGCTTAAATCAAAGAAGAAAGGAGTAAAAAAGGAGGAGAAGGAAAGAGAAAGGACGGATGCCTTGTTTGAAGAGTTAAGTTAACTAATTCCTCTATACATTTTACCTTGGATCAGTTGTTGTCATTAGTTCCAATTTTCAGAGATAGACTATATACAGTGATGCGAAGGACAAAGACTGTTCTAAGTATGAAGGAGGTGCAGAAGACAGTTCAGAGTTGTCAGATTAGCCCGGAGGATGTGGAATTTTCAGTACCAACACTGTCGTTGGAATTTAATAACCGCAAATTTTCCGATGTTCTATTGGATGGTGGATCAGGGGTCAATATACTTTCGGAATTGGAATTTCTAAGGATGCAAGATGCCAGGTTGGAACCAGCTCCATTTCAAGTGCATATGGCGGATCAGAGCAGAGTTCAACCAGTGGGGATGTTAAGGAGGCAAGGAATTATCATTCATGGATTGAAGTTTATGGTAAACTTTGTAGTCATCAGGATGAAGGATTCAAAAAATACCTATTCTATGTTGTTAGGGAGGCCAGGGTTTCGCACGGCTAAGCTAAAACAGGATTGGGGAAAAAATGAAGTGACGGTTAAGAAAGGGAGGAGAGAAGTTACATTACCACTAGGGCCGAAGAAGGAATTGTCAGAAGAGACGAAGCCAATGTTGGCACAAGCTATTAACATGTCTGAAGGATTGGAGGATGATGAAGAAGCATATTTCCTAGCAGCAAATCCAACAATTTTTCGAGTACTTGAGGTAGATGTGGAGAGGATCATTGACAAATATGCAGAAAAAGAGAACAGTTTGGGAATTGATCAGTTGCAGGGAAATACAGATGGTGTGGAACACGAAAATTTAGAAGAGAAGAAAATCCGAGAGGAAACTATGATCGAGGATTCAGAATTGGAGCCAAAGGAGGCAATTCAGAGAGCGAAAGCTATGTATGATAAGATGATAAAGAAATTTTCTCGAGTTAAGGAGGATGATTTACAGGATCTGAATTTGGGGATGGAGGATCATCCAAAGATGGTAAGAGTTAGAGTTCATTTGGAAGAAGGCTTCAAGAAGGACTTAAAGGAATTACTGTTGGAGTATATTGATGTCTTTGCATGGGATTATTTTAATTTGAAAGGCATGGAACCTCAACTATATAAGCATCCTATAAATTTGAAAATGGATGTTGTTCCAATGATTCAACAAAGATATAGGATGAATCCAAAATTATGCCAAGCACGTGAAAGAGGAATTGGATAAATTGTTGAATGCAGGGTTTATAGTGCCAGTGGATCAGGTGGAATGGTTGTCACCAATTGTAGTGGTACCCAAGAAGTCCGGGAAGTAAAGGGTTTGTGTGGATTATAGAAAATTAAATGCAGCAACAGTTGCAGATCCATTTCCATTGCCTTTTATTGATTTAGTTTTGGAGGATGTAGCGGGACATGAAATGTACACTTTTCTCGACGGATTTTCAAGGTACAATCAAATACCAATGGCTGAGGAGGATATTGAAAAAACTGCTTTTATCAAAGAATGGGGAGCTTTTGCATATACAGTGATGAGCTTTGGATTGAAGAATGGACCACCATCGTTTTCGAAGGTAGCTTTTAAAACCTTTGAGCCACATTTGATAGATTTTATGAGGATTTTTATGGATGATTTTTCAGTTTTTGGGGAAAAAGTCAGGTATATGGAATATTTGAGGAAGTGTTTTGAAAGATGTAGGATGTTTCTGATGTCACTTAATCCCCAAAAGTGTGCAATATCAGTATAGAAGGGAAAATTGTTGGGACATATCATCTCTCAAGAAGGAATGTCGATTGATGGGGACAAGATTAGTGCCATTCAGAAAGCTATAGCTCCGAAAAATTTGAAGGCAGTGATGCGGTTTGTTGGACATATCAAATGGCATGGTAGGTATTTACGGTATCTGGCGGATGTGAGCGCACCACTTAGTCATTTGACTAAGAAGGAAGTGGAATTTGTTTGGGGAGAAGCTCAAGAGAAGGCTTTTCAGATTATCAAAAATATGTTGGTAGTTTCACCTATACTTCAAACACCAAATTGGGAATTGCCGTTTCATGTGTATGTTGATGCTTCCGACATGGCAGTAGGAGCTGTTTTAATGCAGGAGAAGATTAAGGGATGGTTTAGACCGGTTTATTATGCTAGTAGAATGTTGAGAGCACCGGAGAAGAATTACACAGTTACGGAAAGGGAAGCTTTGGGAATGATTTTTGCTTTGGAAAAATTCTGACATTATCTGTTAGGGAACATAGTGGTTTTTCATGTGGATCATCAGGCTTTATTGTTTCTGGTAAAGAAGCCAAAACTAGAAGGCAGATTAGCAAGGTGGATGCTCATGTTGCAAGAATTTGATCACATAGTTGTTTATACTCCAGGAACTCAGCATGTAGTGGCGGATTACCTCAGTAGATTGGAACATAAGGAGGAATTACCAAGAGTATCGGATAAATTACGTGATGCGAATTTGTTCCGAGTGGAACGACAGTTTTTTGACAATTGGTATGATCAGATGGTTCAGTTTTTGACAGATGGAGTTTTACCTTCGACAATGTCTCCGGATCAAACGAAGAAGTTTGCATTGAGGAGGAGACCATTTCTAATTATAGCTGGAGACTTATATAGAACATGGGTGAGAGAGAGATCTTGATAGCAAATAAAAATGAAGAAACTACATACTATGTTTATTGATTTGAAACGTGATTATTATTAGCCATAACTTTTTACCTGAAAAATCCACATACCAAAGAGTGGTATGCATCTATTAACTAACAAGGAATGATCCCACACGGGCTGCACATGTTAACTAGGGACTAAAACCCAATAATTCCCCCTCAAGACCAAACCATTGACAACGAACAAAGTATAGACCCTGGAAGAGTTCAATAGACCCTCTAAAACAATGAGTAGAAGCCCCCCCCCCCCCCAAAAAAAAAAAAAAACAACATTGGGGTGTGTGTACTTCCCTCAAACAACAACTAGAATGGGGACAATAAGAAGTCAACCCAAAATGGACATACAGAGGTCTTATCACTTTTCGGTGTGGTAGTGTCTATACATGTACAATATTCACATGACAATAATTTCCATTTGACAAAACCATAACAAAACTATAACATTGACTAGAAAAACAATTTTCGAACTCTGCATATATTGATGTATCAGCTTGTAGCAAACCTTTGATTTTTTTACACTTCATTTTTAGAGAGGATTCCAATTATTTTTTTCTCATTTTTTTGTCAAAAGCTCCGAGTAATATTCATCCATAAGGTCATTTTTTTCCAGAGCAACATGTATCATTAGATCAATGTCGGACGCGACTGCCAAGCCTCACCATTTTGAAGCTAGCAAATCGAGAACCACAAACATAAAAATTGTCAATCCGTGGGACATAGCTAACCCAACTAGTGCATGGAGGCTACAAGAGATAGCTAATCTCTTTGAAAACCCAAATATAAGTGGTTTCTACCTAACTCAATCTCAAATATGTGTCAGACATCAAAAGCTACTTCCCTTTTTGCAACTTTATCTGGACAAGTTTGTGTAGCTATGAGACTCCGAATGCAGTGAAACTTATTGCCTAGCATGAGTAGAGTATCCTCAACACTCTCATGTGCTCAATTGTCATTTTTGATGCTCAAACAAAATCGCGCATAAGATAAATAGCTTATTTTAGGTCAGTTGATTTCGGCATCCAAAGCACTCTATAGCTTGCTCTAGAAGTTCTCTATCTATTCTTAAGGTCAAAAACCAGTTTTGATGCGCGTATTGTGCGTAGGAAGCGAAAGTAGCTCGTACATAGGTATGCCTAAAAACACACTTTCATTGTAGGATAATTACGTTAAATGAAAGAGATTTCACCTGCGAATGTGTTGGTATGCTCAAAATAGCAATGCAACATAGTACGAGAGAGACACAAAAATTGAAGAAACAGTAGACTCACAATAAGCTTTAGCAATGTACACTCACTTCATTATCCAAAGAACTTAGGTCAATAGTTACAAAAATTGGTTTTTATACCTTAGCCAAGGTTCAAAAAATGGATTCCTAGCTATTTGGGCTCAATAAAAAGGCTTAAGAACTCCATAAAGTTACAACCTCGGAAGCTCTTGGCCCCTTTAGAATCATTGGAAATCAATAATGTCACAACAGCTTTGGACTTTGCAGGATTTATCATTAATACAAAGAGGTTTAATACAATCAATTGGAATAAAACTGAGAGTGGTGTCCTTTGATGCTCTTTTTTTTTACTTTGCTAGTTGAGCAGCTAACATTCCCCCCCTTTGCCTGTGTCGTCTGCACCATATCTACGTAGGGTATTTGAGGCAGAGTTCTTTATCCTTAATCGAAATGAACTGCATTGTGGTTTTGTTCCCTTGCTCAACTGTTGAGTAGCTATATCTTTTCCTTCTAAGATAAGCTCTAACTTTTCTTCAATTTCTTTGTTTGCTGCTTGTAGGAAGAATTCTACCTTCTCCCTATCAAAGGAAGCTTGTTTAGTTTGTGATAGTTGAGCATAGCATCGCTCAAACTCTTTGAAAATATCTATAGAAGAAATCCCTATTTTAGGCTTTGCGACCCAATCTAACAAAGTTATTTTGGTCACCCTCTCAGAGTCCTCCATAAAGTAGTCTTCTTTTAGAGCAAGTTTGAATTTCTTCCAATTTCTTTCATGAGCATTTTGGATTTCCCTTATGTAGTCTCTGATCTCTGGGACACAAACTAACTCAAAACATCGGACCATGTCTTCATCTCACACTCGATTCAACTCCATTTCATTTATAAAATCTTGTAGATACTTTATGATGTCCTTGCCATCAACCTAATCAATTCTCTTCACAACGGATTGCAGTGATTTGGTGGTTGAAATATATCTTCTTTCCACTGCTTGTTGTTGTTGCATATACATGGCAAATTCTTGAAACATCTACACGACTTCAAGATCAAAGTGAACACCATGTGTCTGTAGATTTTCATCCATGGCTAACAAAGTTTGTAGATCAATTCACAAACTCCCACACCAATAGCTTTGCATTGGGTTCACCAGAAATTCCGGGTTGTGTGCGGTCTATCTAGGGAGGTGCAAAACCCATGGCTAAAAAACTGTGTAGATCAATTCACAATCTCCCACCCCAGTAGCTTTGCGTCGGGTTCACTAGAAATGGTGGGTTGTGTGTAATCTAGCTGGGAAGGTGTGGAACCTATGGCTGTAAGAGTTCTTGATGAGAATCAAAAAAATTTGTGACAAAGAGTTTATCGAAAATAGAAAAACCCTCTCCCTAAAGATGGTTTAAACTCTAATAGCGTTCGTTACGGAAAAGTCACAAATCCTCTTTGCTATTGTGCTAGGAATCTGGTCATTTTCCCTCAATGCTAAAACAAGCTAAAATCCCAATCAAAACACAAAACTCTTTCATGGAATCATGTTGCCTCACCCCCATTACGTAGTCATAACATCAAATAGTTGAAAGGAATATACTAGCTTCCACCTTTACGGTGACCATTTTTTTAATTTTTTTGAGATTTAAGCCCACACACCGTTTTGATAAGGGCAAATCCTAATTCACTCCCTCGCAAGATCAGATACAAGATTGCAAAGAGGGGGGACTGCACTACACATAGATTGAGCAAACATGAAAGCAATTGCTGATTTCAAGTAATATTCTTTGTGGTCTAAGGGTCTTAGATACTCTAGGTACTACTCAAGGTGTAAGAGTTGAGTACATTTATGTTGTGTCACTTATGTTGGTATATGTGAGCATACGAGTCAAAGTGTATGTATATTAAAGGTTTGGGTTTTGATTGGGATTTGTGCTTGTATGGGAATTGAGGTTTCATGGTTGAAACTTTAGTGTTTTTAACACTAGGTTGGTAACCTAAGAGGACATAAAAGTGTCCTTTCAGGGTTTTGAAAAAAACCTCCAAAACCATAGTATATCCACTCATTTTGTAAATTCCTTTAATGAGGTTATAGTTCAAGGCCTACTAAACATGGAAAAAATAAGAAACTTGTAAAATTTCTCATCTTTTGGTCACACCAAGCCTCCAAAGTTGATGGACCAGTGAATTTTCATCAAAACAGTCATTTCTTACGTTTTGTTGCATAAAAATAAGATTAGGGATTTTTGTAGGACTTGAGATAAATTCCCTAGTTAACTTCAATGGGTTGGTGATCAGAACATATGATTGCTTCTCACTCACTATTTTTTGTTTTGCCAAAATAAATAGGTACAAAAAATTTGAATTTTTACCATTCTGCAAACCTATCATCAAAGTTTCTATAGCCACGCTCAATACAAATAATATATGCATGTTTTCTTAGTTCCCTATTGTCCTTTATGTTCATAAGGAGCCATGGAGCATGTCAAAAGAATAATACATCTCTTACCAAGGGGAATCTTGGGGACAAAGATGAAGTGTTAAATACAGCAAACATGAAAAAACTGGGTTGAACATTATGAGTTGTAGAATCCCATAGAAACTATTCAATATCTAGCCAAATTTGATCCTTATGACTAGATATGGTTACTACCTACAAAATGCATGTAGTTGTCATAAGAAACTAACAATATTGAAAAGCTATACTTGATATACTAGAATGTTTCGTTTTCTTCCATAATTGAAAAAATCAACCATCGTTGTGTACTATGCAAAATAGGGTATTAGGTGCCCCAAAACTCAAGGAATGTTAGTTGTATGTTACAATATGCGACATAGAAAATCAAAAATGAATTTGGATATCATGAAATCCACCAAAAAAATGATAGAAGAGCTAAAATTGGCTAAAAAACAGGATTTGACAATTTTTGTAATTTGGTCATAACTTACGACTTTAATATTTATTTCTCCCTAGAAGCATCAAGACATGTTGAGGACTACTAAAGATAGTTCTCTAGCATTATAGACCTCACAAACATGAATTCTAGAGTGGTATAGTTGCAAAAAGTTGAAAAAAGCCAAAAACAGGACCCGTTTTTTCACACAGTTTAGGTTGTTAAATGTTGTGCAAGGAAAATGTTAAAGATGGAATTGATATTCCAAAAAAATGTCGAGTTTTTTTCAGCTCATGAGACAACTTTCTAGATAGACAGCACCTCAAAATCCATTTTGAAACTCTTGAAATAATTCAAGGAAAATGGTCACTTCAGAGGACGTAAAAGTGTCCCAGGACGTAAAAGTGTCCCAGGACATAAAAGTGTCCCATTACCAACCTAGTGTTAAATGATCTTTTTAAGTAAAATTGTATGTGATTTGTCGATCCTTTTATCATAATACCGACTACAAAAACAAGAAGATTCCAATCATAACAGCAGACTGGGTTTGTGACTTTTCTATCATGAATGCTCTTAGAGTTTAGGACATATTTAGGAAGAGGGTTGGTGATTCTCCACAAACACTTTTTCACAAAGTGTTTGTGATTCTCATCATGAACTCTCACATCCATAGGTTCTCGCTAGACCACACACAATCTAACATTTTTGGTGAACCCGATACGAAGTTACTTGGGTGGGAGTTTGTGAATTGATCTACACACTTTTCTATCATGAATGCTCTTAGAGTTTAAGACAAGAGGGTTGGTGATTCTCCACAAACACTTTTTCACAAAGTGTTTGTGATTCTCATCATGCAATCTCACAGCCATAGGTTCTCGCTAGACCACACACAATCTAACATTTTTGGTGAACCCGATACGAAGTTACTTGGGTGGGAGTTTGTGAATTGATCTACACACTTTGTTAGCCATGGATGAAAATCCAGAGACACATGGGATGCACTTTGATCCTGTAGTCATGCATATGTTTCAAGAATTTTCCATGTATATGCAACAACAACAAGCAACAAAAAGATTCAAAGAAGTCAAATTTCATCCAATAAGCACTATAATCCATTGTGAAGATAATTGACCAATTTAACTGCAAAGACATCACATGGTATTTACAAGATTATATGAAGGAAATGGAGTTGAATTGAATGTGCGAGGAAGACATGGTTGGAAGTTTTGAGTTAGTTTGTGTCTCAGAGATTAAAGACCATATTAGGGAAATCCAAGAAATTGGGAGGAATTCAAGCTTGCTCTAAAAGAAGACTACTTTATGGAGGACTCTAAGAGGGTGACCAAAAGAGATTTCTTAGATTGGGTTGCAAAGACTAAAGAAGGGATTTCTGCTACAGAGCTTCTCAGAGAGTTAGAGTGACGCTATGCTCAACTATCACAAGTTGTTCTTATTACAATTTTCATGGTACAAGCCAGAGGCATAGTTTTGAGCACCTCCGAAAACTTGTGTTTTTCTAGTTTCAGGGCCAAAAAGCTCAAAATATAGTGTGAATTTTTCATTTAATCTTGTAAAAGGCCCAAAGAGACTTTTCAAATGTGAATGTACGTGCTAGTATTTTGTAGTTTTTCCTCATTGGGGTCACTTCAGAATTATGTGACTATCATGTGAGTGCAGTAGAAGGGGTTATTAGTTTAAATTTTTCTCACATTTTTACATATAGAATGGGTACCATAAAACGGAATTGGAAAAAATAAACTGAATGAATAGGAAAAGGGTGTATTTTAAATGTCAAAAATTCATAGATAAGGATTTTTATTAATAGTCCTTGAACGCTATTGGGGGATCAAGGGTTTGAAGGCAAGAGAAGTCAGTGCCGAGTTGCCAACTGTGGGCAAAGAGAGAAGAAGAAGAAGCACCATGCAGTACAATAGAAGAATGACTTCTTTCAAATGAAAGAAAGTACGAAAATAAATGGATTTTCGAACACAAACAAGATATGAAGCTCGATTGCCAAAGCAACATCGTTAACGAAACCACAAACTAGATTAGCTATAGATTAAGGAGTTTAAGCTCCCTTATAATGGGTTAACTTGACTCAATAATCATACTAGAGAAAAGGCTTAAGAAAACTATGTAGAAGAAGATGGAGAGATCACGTTAATCTGAACGGCGGTAAGGAAGTTCCCCTCTCTCTAGCGTCATAATTGCCCTCAAAAACTCACCTTCTCTTGCTCTTCTTGCCCCCTTCTTGCTCAAGACAAATTCCACTCTTGTGACTGCCCAAATAAGACTCTTGAACTCTTTCAAAAAATGCTTGAAAATTGGGTTTTATAGAGTCCATTGGCTATTTTTAGTAAGCAATGAACAGTTGTCCCTCTCTTTATAGAAACTTTGCATGTAAACTGCCTTTTAATAGGTGACTCCTTCTCTCTATCTCTCTTACTGTAGCATGGAAAAGCCCCCTACACTTGTGCTAGTGCTAGTGCTAGTGTCGCTCCCCCTACCCTCCATAAAAGAGATGGCAGAAGTGGTCTCGGGCCCCAACGGGTGCCACATCATCAACTTGTCGTGCAAATGGAAGCCATCGTCAGTAATCATCATTGCCTTTGTTAGTAGCAGCAAGGTCTCTCAACACCACAACACCTGCCCCGGCTGGCATAACCACCAGAGTGCCCTTGCAAGGATTCCATGGCACTGAGCTCAAAGAGCTCTCTCTCTCCACGCTTCATACCCCAAGTGAGACACGTTTTAGGATATATATCCTTTGTTTGTCTTTAGTGCCCCTGCATATGGGATGAAATTGATGCCACATGGAACTCCACGGTTCATTTGACATCCAAGCATCTGCAAACTGTCATAAAAACTTCAAGGAGAACAACCTTTTTGCCACAGCTTTGAACAACTACCATTTGTGGCCCACCAATCCAATGGCCAAATTGTCAACTCTTACTAGGAGCCATTGTCTGAGACTTCCACTAGATTTGATCTTGCTGAGTTTATGGACAAAACAGGCTCCAAAAACAGCAAAAACTCAGTAGCGGCTATTCATTCTCTTCTCTCCATGTTTCTCTAGATTTATCTTAGGTTTTTTAGTATCCACAGTTCACTTTATCCCTTGGGCAACTTTGGTCTTTTGATTGACCTCAAACGGACCCCAAACAAGCCAAAAAATGGCCTCGTAATGCGTTTTTGTTACCCTTTTGCATCCATTCGCACACCTGGCACTCAACTTTTCTCAATTATGCATCCTTTTTCCTAAGCTTTCGACCTGCAATCATGTGAAGTGTCCCCCAAATATAGTCCTCATGATCACGTTTTTGCATAATTCATCACAAGAAAACACCCACGTTGTATCCTCGCTTACCCACATGCAAGTCTTCATCCCATTCAACCTCTTGACGCCACTGGATGCCATCTGATGCACCTACTAACCTCATGGTGTGATCTCACTGATAGATTCCTTGAGAAGTTTTACACTCTACCAACTCCTCATTATTATAGAAAAACACAGTGATACTAGTGATAATAAAAATCGATGTACTATGTACACACTGTCCACCTGTACACATGTGGGCCCCACGTAACCACCTGGATCTGGACAATGAGAAATTTTTTATTTGATGCACCATACATGTGTATGTACATATGCACAATCACTTCTTCCAAAAAACTCCTAACATAATTTACCCGTCCCCTAGCCTGCTAGATCATTCATGATCAGCAGTAGCAAAAAGAGATATGAGACTCGCCGCATCACAGGTCTCCTCATCCCTTACAAACATTACTTGTTCTAGAGACAGCTCATCTTGCTCCACCATCATTAATCTAGCATGATATAATTTAAGAGGCAATCCATTTACCTTTAACTTATGTAGAATCCCATCCAAGTTAGACAGCTGATATGTACCATTCAAAAATTGCTCAACTACCTTGAAACGGCCTTCCCACTTAACTTGAAACTTCTTTTGGAATGTCTTGTGCAGCTTACTATTGTAGCGCAAAACCAATCATGTTTCTTGATACCGTCACTGTTGACCTTTTCATTTATCTTTGTGTTGGGAGTCCCATCGTTGCATAGCTCCAATGACCAACAAAATTATCAATCCGGAGAGATGAGCTACTCGGCTAGGGCATAGAAACACTCACATGGTTAGTGAGCTAATTATGGAAACAAAAATGGTTAACTCTACAAGGTGAGCTTCTTGGCCTATGGAGGAGATAAGCCACAATGAAGGGCAATCTCCACATCCACTTCTCTTTACCTCCAATCAACCCAGTCACACACACTACGATTGCAAGACACACATAACAGTAATCCTATCATGCAACACACTAATTGCAAGCACACACACATATATCTATTGCGCATCACACTCCAATCAAACCTACATGCACACACAAGAAAGAGAGGGCAATCACACAAGATTAGAGAGGGATTAACCATTAATTAGTTAAGATCTAGCTAATCTAAGCATCATAGGCAATCATAAGAAGCATGAGAGAGGCGTAGTGAAAGAGAATGAATCATTGATTAGTGTTAATTAAGTCTCATGAGCGAGGAGAATCTCAAGGACTCCATAGCCACACACCTCAAGAGCTCTCACCAAAGAGTTCTCTCAGCAAATGAGCTTGGGAACCCTAATTTCTTTTACACAATGCCTTATATACCTAGGGTAAAAATATGCAATGTCCGGGTGTCCAAGGCCTTTAGGGCTCCACCATTTACTGACGTGCAGCCTAGGCACACTAACTGACCTGTTCCTTATATCTTGGAACTCCCATTGAGTCCGTACCACATAAAAATACTACAATGGCTTGAAATAATTCAGGAATTTACAATATTTGACCATTTTGGGAAAACGTGGAAAATGTGTAACTCCAATCTTTATTGCTTCTTCATATTCATTCTCGATGTGCATCCGTACATCTTCAGTCTTTAGCAGCTTCTGTTAAATGACGTTGACTCAGTTAACATTCCCTCCTTCCAATTTTAGTGCCCGTCCTCGAGTACTGCTGAAAAGTGTCCGTGGAGGTTGTGGAAGGTTTTTGATTGATTTTTGATGGGCTGATTGTCTTCATTTGTTGTTGAATTTGTTGATGAGGTTCAATTTGTTGCAACATCTTGATTGGTCCAAATATGTCTGATGTGAGAGATGATGTTGCATTTGTCCATTGTAATAGCATAATGATGAGTTTGCTATTTATTTATGAAAATCATGTACAAGAGAAGTAAAATGATGAGGATCTAAATTAGGGTCTAATACCTTGATGACCAAAGGGAAAAAACCCAGTGGAAAAAAGTTCCTTTGGGATATGCGCATTATTGGAGTACTTATTAGCATGAGAAATATTAATAAATTACTAAAGGGATTATTCACTGATAGATATGCAATTAAAAAATGTGATATTCGTGGAAGTTTACAGGGCCGATGCCAATTTTCCAAGGTCAACACCAAGTGATGGGGAGCATTGGGCAATCACCAAGTCTCCTATTCGCTCGGTGCTGACTTTATTGTCGCATGTAATGATTTTAACCCCAAGGTCAGTACCAAGCGATAGAGAATGTTGGGCAGTCCCCAAGCGTCCTATTCTCCCCGTATTGACTCAACTGTCGTATGTAATGACTTTAAGAGAAAGTTCAACACCAAGCAAAAGGGAACGTTGGGCATCACCCAAGCTTCCTATTCACCCAATAGTGACTCAACTGTATTTTTTTAATCACATCACCATGGTATTCATTGTTGGTTACACCAAGGTCACCACCAAGCGATAGGGAGAGTTTGAAAATCCCCAAGCTTTCTATTCGCTTAGTATTGACTTCACTAAATTTTGTCTCTCTGCGATCTATTGTAACGAATTTCACATCCACGTCAACACCAAGCAATGGGAAGAAAGGCCAACACCAAGCGATAGGGAGTGTTGGGCAATCCCCAAGCCTTCTATTTGCTTAGTATCGACTCCATTGAATTTTGTCTTACCATTGTCGGTTGTCGTGCACAAGGTATTTGCCATTTCTTGTAATGGATTGAACACCAAGGTCAACACCAAGCGATAGAGAGCATTGGGGAGTCCCTATTAGCGGCTGGACACACCCATCAGAGGATGATTGCCCGGAGGGATACTAATTTCCTTTGTAACTATTCCTTAATTGAGAAGAAACCGTCACTTCACCTTTGTAAATAGTGGGGCTTGCAGAAGCTTCCAAATTGTATCCCATTGTTGACATTTAGACTGAGTAAACGGTTAAATTGGAACATTAGGGTTTGAGATTGTAAGGTATTTATACCACTTTTGACCTTAATGCAAAAAAACTTTGTCATTTATATAAGTTTTGTCTGTGTGAGTTGAGCGTACTTTGTGTACAAGATAGAGTGAGAGTTTATCTTGATGCTACGCGCACACTGGTGGTCGAATCAAGTGCAGAGAGTGTAGTGTGTTGCCCCCGGAGAGAGCTCGCGCCAACACCTACATTGCGTGCGTAAGGCCCGGCCTCGGGAGATTGACCCACGAGCTATATCTGGTGATTTGGTGAGCATATGTTGTCCGTTTTTGCATTTCAGCATATCCACGCATTCGCAATGAGTAGAGCTACACATTAGGCACTTTAGTTTTCAGTAACGTCGACCATACATCCTATGTGATTCTGCACCGGGTGTTTAGGGTTGGGGTTTTGGTTCATGGACCTTAGGGAGAGCGACATATTGGTGTTAATAGGATTTCCCTCAAGTTCTATAACGTTTCGAGAACGTTTGATGGGTATTTGTCTCTTGAAAGCGTTGTAGGAAATCTCCTCTTGTGTACTCTTGAAGGTTGTAACTTAGACATTGGGTAGAGACCTTTGTAGGAAGTAGTCAATAGTCAGTCGAATGTAGGTTGACACCCTATGCTTGCTTCTACGCACCTGCGGCTTGATCTTTGTCCTTAGCTGACAATTCTTGTTAGGTGAGTTCTCACTGTGCTGACGTCCGTAGCGGCGTATCTATGAGAGATCGTGGTGTTTACCGCGGACCATTACCGCAAAACAAGAGAGAGGAATTCAAAATGAGGAGAGAGAAACCCTTTTGTTGTTCAAGCAAAATTTTACCGCCCGTATTACCGCGTATATTTCCGCAATTATTGCAGCGTCCATCACCACTAAGGCCATAGACCCCCTTCCCCCTCCCTCTCCCGCGGTTACCATTTAAATCCAATACAACTGTAAATGTATTTACACACTACAACTCCTACACTCTCCAGAATGCTCACTTCACTTAATCTCTCTTTCACTCTAAAAATTCTATACATAAATCATTGAACTCACAACAAAACCATTACAAATACTATTCATAAGCACATAACGAAACATTTGCGAATTAATCATATACTACACCAAGTGAAAGAATGGAGAGTTTTATTAATTCTCATCCTGTATAAGATCTCTACAAGCACTAGGATCCATATTTAGACCCATAGTATTCAAATCAATAAACAAGTTTATAGATTCTTCCTCCTCTCCATCACCTCCTGTAGAATCATCATCGCTTTCTCCCTCTTCCTCCTCCTCAAGATGACTATTTACAAGGCTTGGCTGACCTTCTTCAACTTCAACTACATCTTCCTCTGCATCTTGTAGTGATGGTATCATGGGATCAATTACTGGCTCAATGTCCGTCTCTGCAAAGATAGATCTACCCTGCGGCGTGACTGGAATGACATACCAAAGTCTTCTTTGATATATACATGGCACATAAAAGACCTGTACGTCACACACAAAGAATAAGCTGATATACATATATTAAATTTTTAATTTAAGTTAATTGCACATAGCCTAAATTACCTGCTCGCAACTACTAGGATACACCAAGTTGTCAGATTTTCCCCGATGGAATTGGGTGGAATCCACCATAATGAGCCCATTTTCATGTCTTTTGACCTCACCCACAAACCATCGGCACTCAAAGAGGAATTTGTGAAAATATCTGAAATCCACTTTGATTATTCTCTCTATAGTACCACAATATTTGACCTCATCTGTTGTTGTGTCAAAGTTTCCCATCACGCCACAATCATTAGTGGTCCGACGCTCATCTATCTTGCGGGTGTGGAAATGTCGGTCTTCGGACCAAATGGAGTTGAAAATGAGACCCTACAATCACAATGCATAAGAGGTTACATCACATTTCATTAAGAGATTTTCATACATGCATACATAACATATACACACTCACCCTGCGCAAGCATCCTCGCGCATACTCCCATTCTTTAGGGCTTATTTGTTCTCCTTGTGCTTTGGCATTGGTCATGGCATTATGGATCCACTCTACTTGAATCAAATCAGGATATTTTGCAAGATCTTTAGGAAAAGGAGGTGCACGTCTACCTCCATGGGAACTCTTCCATGCATCTCTATCCCTTTCTCTAGCTGTGCGGGCTTCCAAGTACATATTGACCCATTTGGTCATGATAGTGGCATTGAGTAAACAGTAGTTGTTGACTATGGCATGAAAATATCTATCCATGACCAAGAGTGATCCTTTTCCACTGGGAATGGTTGAGTGCTTCCTAGGATCCTCTTCCTCACTCCACAGACGAGGCAATGATGGATCCACTATGATGAGATACTGTGAGACATACACAAATGCCTCTGCACCACCCAACCTTCTGCCATGCTCGCCTGAAAACATAAAAACCACATATTTATATTAGTAACTCCATAGCGTATAAATGCTATCTATATTGTATTGATTTTGCATACCTCCGGTTGTGACCTCAATCTAACAAAATCCTTTAAAGTCTTCAAGAATCTCTCCAAGAAGAACATCCATCTAGAGTGAGCCACCCCACAAATGGAAATCTCCTCAACAAGGTGAAGCAATAGGTGTACTTGGCTAATAAGGATTGTACGTGGGAATGCATCCTCAGTAGCACACACTTCCTCTACTGCTAGCTGATGGGCTACTGGTATGGCTTCTACTTCTATCTCCTTGGAGCTCACAAATCTACAGGGCACAAATAATATAATAGATGAAAAACATTTCCATTGTTCATGCAGGCACAACATGATATAGTACTTGAAAAAAACCCATTACCTCACAATCTCACCCACTTTGAATACTGCAGCCTTCACTTTAGTGTCTCCATAACCACTAATAGTTATGGGAAGTACAAACTACAAACAATAAAACATCTTAGTGAATGTCAACCTATATATAAGGACACATAGACACCACAAACTGTTCTACTCTTACCTTAAGGGTTTTATGCCAATCATGGGATTTCAATCCATACAAATGAGTGGAGCCACCCTTTTTGGTTTTTGTGACTTAATCAACCTAAGTAATGATGCTAAATATCAAAAATCAAATGCTTGTAGAAGAATAGGAGTGGTTAATAGAAAGAAGCACATGCCTCTCTCAATTCTATAATAATGAGAGTGTAATACTACTCCAAGACATAATGAAATGTAGAGAAGATAAGACTAATGAGAAAATACGAATTAGATTAATCAAGAAGAGCTTACTCTAATTACAAAGATTAGGACTAGCCTCTTAAGCATGGGTATTAAGCTCAAGGCTAGGCCATAGAGTGAACACTCAAGAGAGAGGGAACACTCAAAAGTGGATACTCAAGAATGAAGCCTCCCTGCATAAAGGCTCCCTTTTAAAGTCTTTCACCACAATCCCTTCTACTATGGGCTTAAGCTTGAGCCTTCTAACTAGCATATACAACTTCAAAAATCCAAGTGGGCCTAAGACTTATACAAAGTGAGTTGGAAATATTATGCACAACCATAGCATATCTATCGCTTGATGCATAACTTGTGGAGCCTCTGTTACCCGCTGCTAACATTCATTGTATACAAATTTTGCCACATTCTGTGCAGTGATTTGTTTTACTTCTGTGGCCTCTGCCCATCTAGAGAGATAGTCCATTGCAGTCAAAATATAGTTTTGCCCCTGCTTGTGATAGGTAACGGGCCTATTGCATCGATCCCCCACTTTTCAAACACATCAATGCCATAATAGTTTTTTGTAGCTCTGGCTTCAACACTCTCTTCCCAAATGCTTGACATCTATTGCAAGACCTACACCAATGATGAACATCCTTGTTCAAACTAGGCCATACATACCTCTCTTACAAGATCTTTTGCAAGGTGATATTTAGAGTAAAATGTCCTTCACATGCGCCTTCATGATTCTCTTCCACCACTCTATAAAGCTCCTCCCTCCAAGGTACACGTCTCAACACGAGATCAGCCCCTTTCATGTACAAGACATCACCAATCAATTTGTACTTGGATGCTCTACTCACAAAAACATACTTCTTAGACTTCTGAATGTCCTTCGGAATGACTCCTGTTAGCAAGACCTCTTCTTGAGACAAACTTTCTCGTCCATGATAAAGAGGTAAATTAGTCCTTAACACAAATAGCTCCCCAATCATGCTTTGAGCTACTTCATGTGCCTCTCCATTTAGAGAACATTCAATTTGCCTAATGCTCCATGCTTTGAACTTTTTTAACAGGCCTTTAATTCTGAAACACATTTCCTTCAATGAGATGTTCTTGCTCTTTCACACACCCGACACTTGCTTCACAACTAACAAGGAATCACCTTTTATGCTCAACCTTCTAATCCCATGCTTCAAAAAAATGTGTAATCTGGCTCCCAAAGTAGCATATTCAGCCTCATATTACTATGAGCATCTAATTTGAACCCTCTCTTCTTGCATACTAGCTTCCCCTCTGGATCGTAAAGTGCTATACCCCCTAACGCCACATCATGGCTCTTTCTCTATGATCCATCAAAGAGCAACACATGTGCATTGTTGATATGTGGCACTTCTTCAACTACCCTTCTCACCACCTCTTCCTTAACAAGAAGGGGATTCTCCTTGTAAGTCAGCAAATCAGCTAGGGTAGCTCTTGTACTGTCTTCCACTAGAAAAGAGAACTCAAACTCTTGCAGCTCAATTACCCATTTCTTGACCACATTTGACATGTTAGTTCCATTAATTAACTGTGGCAAAAAGGCGTAAGTCATTAAGAAAACAAAAGGTCGTGGTAGCAAGTAATGACAGAATCGAGAGGCAAATATTACACTGGCCATCACTAGCTCTACTTCCGACAATTTTCTTTTTGCTACCAACTTCACTTAGCTTGCACAATACACTGGCCTCATATAATAGTTGTCCTTCCCCTTTTGCAATAGCATGGCTCCAATGGCATCATCCACTATACTGATGTATTTACATAAAACACTTACTCCCAATCAGGAGCCTGCATGGCTGACAACCCCCCTAACACCTCTTGAAACACTTCTTCACACTTGTCATCCCATTGCAATGGATCATGCTTTGCCACTTGTTGTAATGGATAAAGGAGCTATGAAGACAATGGAATAAATCGCGCCATGTACTTCCCTTTGTGTATAAAGGTTGCCAATTGCTTTGTACTCTTAGGTGATGGAAGGAGAATAATAGACTTAACCTTGTCTGGATCGGCCTCAATGCCATTTTTTGACACCATATGGCCCAATAACTTCACCCTTAGCTATGCTAGATGAAATTTCTTTGGATTTAGTTGTCCTCCAGATTCATCATATTGAGACAATACCATCTGCAGCTTCTCATGGTGTTCAATCCTACTACTGTAGACACAAAAGTCATCCATAAAATCTTTAACACAACTACCAATGAATGGTGACCATACCCAATTTGCTCTCTCTTGATAGAAGGATGGTCCATTTGACAACCCAAATGGCAATTACGTTGTAGCAATAACAACCCCATGGCATAATGAAAATTTTCTTTGTTCGGTCTTTAAGAGCAATCTTTAATTGAAAATAGCCTGAAAAACCATCACACACATTGTACCTCTCATAACCTGCCCACTGAATCCAAGATCTGATCGATGAATGGAAGAGGATATGGGTTCTTCTTAGTGGTTGCATTTAAGGGTTTCAAATCTACACAAATCCTCCACTTTCCATCCTTCTTTGGGCCGACCACTATTGGACTCACCCATTCTATGGCCTTCACTAAGACTATCAACCCTACCTTCAATAGCTTGTCCAACTCTTCTCGCAAGGCTTCAATCTGCTCTTGGCCTATCCTTCTTAGCCTTTGCTACAATGGATTACCACCTTCCTTCAGCTCTATATGCATCTCTTTTCCTTTGAACCCTCTAATCTCTTCATATGAAGTAATGAACAAATCAAGAAAACTAGCCAGCATGTGCAAATATATCTCCTTCTCCATAGCTGAGAGGTCTTCACTAATCATTTGTGTCATCAATTTCTGCTTCTTTGACAATTCAACATTGGTTTGCATCAGCCCTTTAATCACTTCATAAGGCCCTTCACTTTCATCTTCGATCTCATTTGCAAATGCAACTAAACCAGACTCATGGATTTCTTTATCACCATCAAAAGAAATGCAACATCAACATCCTCATCATTGCTAATAGTACTATCATTGTCCTCGTCAGACACTTTGGAATAGTCTTCATCACTAGACTCAACCTCATCTTCATAAAGTTCCTCCAATAGTTTCCTTGTGTCCATATTCTATAGCTTCTTGGCACCTGTCTTTCCATAGAGGCTAATCTTACCACGTCTCCAGTCTCGAACAAATCCCACTACACGTAACCGTGGTCTACCCAGTAAAATAGGATATGCTCCCAACCCTGCTGGTATCACATGAAAATAACCACCACCTTTGCATCATACGCCTCCATTTCTAAGCTCTTTACAACACCCAAACATTTTACTTTCTGATGGTTTGCCAATTTGATCCAAAAGCCTGACACCCCAGTCACTGTAAGACCCATCTTCTCAATGCATGAGTGTGTTATGACACATATTAATTGGGCTCCACCATCAGTATAGCCTTGTCCCATATTTTTTCTTCCGTGCCACACATCTACTATTGGGAAAATGTCTGGTAGTTTATCCTTCGCCAACACCTTCATTGAACCTCTCTCTGGTTCTTTCTCCATTGGGTTAACCATCCTCTTCCACTGTCGCTTTAGCTTAGGCACCATCTCTATAAGATGTCCAAAAGTAACATCTACTTTCCTGCTTGGAAGATCCTCCTTTAAGTCATAGCTTAATTGCCCATCTCCTAGTGGAAAGTATGAAACATGAAACTTGTGACAAGCCCTTCCTTTCCTCTTGGCCTTGACATCCTCGTCTTCATCGCTCTTTCCCTTCTTCTTACTAGGACCTGCACCATTTCTCCCTTCCTTATCTTGTGTGGTCCTCTTCCCAATAAACATCACTAATGTATCCTCCAATTTTTCTAGCCTTCTCCAAGGTGACCACACTTATCACTTTTGTCTTTCCCTTTTCCTCTTGGGTTAATCCATTAGTTCCTTCTTCTCCCTTAATTTCAATGCCATAATCATTTGACCTAGTTAGCACCTGTCTTGGAAATGGATACATGTCTCCACCATCGTTGGTGGCTTATCACATTGTGGGCTGATGTGGCCCAACTCTCTGCAATTATAACACGTGGGTGTCTGCCTCTAGACCCTACCATTTCTTTGTCCAACACCATTCCTGGGTTTCTCTTCACTGCATGGCTGATTTGAAAACCTCACATGACCTGGATTATTTTCCACATTACCTAGCATGTTTAGGCTGAGATTTTTCATTAAATCTACCACTTGCCTCAGGTCTTGCCTTAGCCCATTATCTTGCACTACTGTAGTGACCACTGCTAGCATAACCTGAGGAGTAAAAGAAACCACTGGTTGATGATGAACCCCTGGCATGCAACCTTGAAAAGAATCCATAGGCCGAAACTCAAACCTCCCAGGCAACGACTCTACTCCTCGCTGACTCATTCTTCTTAGCTTGCACTCTTTGTTTCTTGCTACATCTAGTGCATCATCATATGTCCTAGGCTTCTTTAGCTCCACTCTCCAAAGTATATTCTTCCAAAGACTAGCCAAGATCCTGTCCTTCTTCATCATGTTAGGTGGGGGTACCTGTGGTGCTACGGCCTTGCACATCCACTCCCATGCCACTAAAAACTTATGTATGTACTCATCTACTGGCTCACCTTCCCTTTGCATCAAACCCTGTACTTCTTTCCACACTCTTTTAGGATATTATGTCCTCACAAACTCCACTTCCAATCCATGCCTTAGATTGTACCAACTTAATCTCACAGCTGGATCACTCACACGCAAATCCTCTTCAAATGCTGTGGAACAAACTCATGCGTCGCTCTTTAAACAAATCTGGAGAAGACATAACATCTACAGAGGATCGTGAATCTGGTTGCTAATGCCGGCCACCTTCATCTTTTCCAATAAATCTTCATCACTTCTTCCATGAAATTCCGGATAAGAAAGCCATGGCTATCCAAGTTTCAATGCTTTGAGAACCCCTTCTAACATAGGTGCAAGAATCCAAAACTTTTACTAACTCAATCCCCAGAAACTTCAATGGAGCTCAAGCTTTTAGAAAAGAATGAACACATGCACATCAAATGAGTTTTCATAGTTAATCATTGGAATTACAATAGACAAATGAGATTCCAGTATCTCTCTTAATCTTCTTGGCCCAAACATAAAGACTATGTGCTACTCGTAAAAAATATTCATGTCCACATGAGCATTTATCTGGATTCTTTGTGCAAAATGAACAGGAGTGAACTGAGGTCCATTGTGATTATCCATTAAAGGCCAACCATGCAGCTTCCAAGAAATCACACTTGACTACTTACCCTTTGATTTTTCCAGAATTTCAGCAGCATAACTACATAAATGGCTCAAAAGACCAAAAAACCATCTATCACAACTTGGAAAATTTATGGCAGAGTTTCCCCAGAATTAGAGCAGTAAAAACCCAAAATATAGATTGTATATGTATGCATAATCTGCCAACAATGGCACTCAAGCATCAAGTAGGAATCATTAGTACATAGCCTATGAGGAGGGCAAAAAAAGGGTGCTCCAGCCACTTGTTTCACCGAAAGGATCTCACACTTGAGTCCCCAGCTCAATAAAACCGCACCACGATCCTCTCACAAAGGATATGCAAATATTGCATAGTCAAGTCTCAGAAATGACTATCTTCTAGACCAAGTCTTAGAAAAGGTTGGGACTGCCAAATAAAACAAAGTATGGCTCCACAAAGGAGTACAATGGCAATATCCAAGTAACCTACAATACTAGACAATGCGCTCAAATAGGCGCCAAATAATGCATACACATGGCAATTGCAAGTGATTTCCACTTTCTAGTATATCACTCTACTCCAGATACCTGTACCTATGTGAATAACATGTACCTGTAATCTGTAATCTGATGTAATTTTGAATCTAAAGGTACTCAAAGAAGATCCTCAATGCGGGCACCAAAAGAATGTGAGCGAGATGGAAATACACACAATGCCTCTATATTCACCCGACACACAATCTTGGGATAATACACACACACACACACACACACACAATGGGACACCACTCCGCTTACACAACCCACCTGACCGAGACAGGGAACACACCGATGGAGTGAGAGAAGAGAGACTATCCATTTGTCCACTCAACACAGACACACAAACACACACATACACACACACAAATCAGCTCAAAGGAGGAAGATTTTTTATGCGTAGATACAATTGATCTTGGGATGACACCAATGGGGCAAATAGCCCACACCATACGGATGAAATATGCCAGATACAATCACAAATCTGAGCAGAGGCTTCGCTCATAGGACAAACTTACACAGAAAACAGCAAGAAAATAGTGAGGAACTTGGAAAAATGGACAACACCATTGCATTCATAATGGCCAAAAACCCCACTCTACAATATCAAAGTGCTCAAATTCGAGCTCGGATGAACAGTTTATGGCCAAAACAAACTCCAAAAACAACAAAAATTGAGTGGTGTCTCTTCATCCTTTTCTCTCCACATTTTTGTGGTTTTTTCTCAGGTTTTTTAGTTTCCACACTTCACTTTATCCCTTGGGTGTCTTTGGCCTTTTGATTGACCTCAAACGGACCCCAAACATGCCAAAAAATGGCATCGTAGTGCGTTTTTGTTACCCTTCTGCATCCATCCGTACACCTGGAACTCAACTTTTCTCAATTATACGTTCCTTTTTCTAAGATTTGGACCCGCAATCATGTGAAGTGCCCCCCAAACATACTCCTCATGATGACCTTTATGCATAATTCATCACAAGAAAACACCCACATTGTGTCCTCACTTACCCACGTGCAAGTCTTGATCCCATTCGACCTCTTGATGCCACCGGATGCCATCTAACGCACCTGCTTACCTCATGGCATGATCCCGCTGATAGCTTGCTTAAGAAGTTGTACGCTCCACCAACTCCTCATTATTATATAAAAACACATTGTTACTGGTGATAATGAAAATCAATGTACTATGTACACACTGTCCTACATGTACACATGTGGGCCCCATGTAACCACCTGGCTTTGGACAATGGGAAATTCTTTATTTGATGCACCATGCATGTGTATGTACATATGTGCAATCAATTTTTGGGAGTCTAGAGAGAGCCATAAAGAGAGTGTGTGCCTGCAAAACCCCAAGTGTGTTTTCTTGCTCAGCAACCATGTAGGTCCACCATTTGTTTCTATCGAGTTGTATATGGTGTTTATGATCATGGTGAAGCTTCTATGGTGTTTCTCTTGCATCATTTCCCATGCCCCTCCTTCTCAACTTCTTTTGCTTGTGTGTGCACTACCGGTTCGGATGTGTGTGCCCCTCTGGCCCTTTCTTTGTGTGTAGAATGGAAGTGAGGTTGTGGTTTCGTGCATGACAGCGGTGTGTGGCTCAAAACGAGCAGTAAAATGCGTGGCTAGCTAAATGTGTGCATGTTTGTGTGTCGGTGTGTGTGCGGGCTGTGACTTGCTAGCGTGTCTCGAGAGTTTCAAAGGTGAAATCTAGTGGATTAAGTGATGTGTGTTCCTTGGGCTATAGAGAGCCAGTCTTTTGTGTGCCGAATGTGTTCTCCCATTCCCCCTCTCCAACTTCTAGTTCCCCCACGGAGGAGCGATCTGATGATCCTAGTTAAAGTCAAAACGATGATTTTTGTGATGCCAAAGGTGTGACCTTAAAGAGCACATGCTGCTACAGATGGCATGGTCCAAATTTCCCATTTTCACTGGGGTCGAAGACTCAGCAGAAACCTGGCTCCCAGACTATGGATTTTTTGTGCTAAAGAGAGGTTTGTCGAGAGAAGAAGGTGCGGGTGTTCCCCCTCCTGGTTCGCGGTAAAGAAATTCTATGATTTGATGGCCTACGTGATGAAGGAAAGATGGATTGTGAAGCCCTAGAGGCGGCTTTTTGAAGAAAATATGTAGCGGATGTGCAGCTGGATGAGATGAATCGAAAGCTATACGGATTGAAGCAGAGCTTGGAAGTATATTTTCTAGCGTTCATATGGCAGTTAGAAGCCATTTGGGGGAATTGTTCAAGGTAATTGCTGCAGAGAAATTTGGTTATTTAGAGTTGAGTAAATTCATGGATTGCCGACATGAGGAAGTGCGCGACAAAGTAGAGGTAGAAGGCCCGATGTTGTATGAAGAAGCGGTAGCTCTAGCAAAAGGATGGAGCAAAAAGATTCTAAATAAATGCAAAGCTATATGGGGTTTTCCAAATGCGGTGGTGTCAAGGCAGTATGATGCGATGGTAGCTAAGCCGCAGGTGGTGCAAAGGGAGGTGCATGTGCGAGAAGAGCCAAGGGTTCTTTGTCTACAGAGAGATGGGGTGTTTTCTATTCCAATAATTCCATCTAGAGAGGCTCCATTTGTGGAGGATGTACAAGTGGTCCCAAATCTGACAAAAGATGTGCTACCAAGTTGAGGTGTGGCTGTGGAAGTTCCATTGAAGTGTGATAAAGGCCAAAGAGTATGGTTGGCAAATGAGGTTGAAGAGGTGAAGCTAGAGGAGATCCTAGAGCTTGAGGCAGAGGAAGAGATTGATCCGAGTGACAATAGCTCTATCGATGAGGACACGAGTTGGGAGACCAAGTTGTCTCAATACAGGTATGATGAGGTTGACCTCTTACATGTGAGTCGAGAGATATTGAATGTACGTGAGGAGCATCATGGAGTGCAAGCCAAGATGCCTAATGAAGACCAAGTGGAGCAGTCCATGCCTACAGGTGATGATATGTAGGTAAAGGTGATGTGGGGCGCCATGCTTATGGCCCTGTTGATGAAAGTGGTGGTGGAATGTGCCATAGTGGTGCAACAAGTGAAGAAGTTTTTGAAAAGGGATAGGGCAGCCTTACCTATGGTGGTGGAGCATGATGCCACAGTAGAAGAGCAAGTTCTTAAAGAGAAGGTAATAGAATTCGATAAGCAGGTGGTGCTAATTGACCTTGAAGAGCCAGTAGACGAAGAAGAGCTCAATAAATGTTGGAATTGAGTGCGTTGCAGGTGTGAAGGCAAGTGTTGAGCCAAAGGTACAGGAGCCTCCAACGTGGCAAGTGTACTCTATGATAGATGATGCAAATTACGAGGCAATGTCCAAGATTTCCAAGGAGATACGAGAGTGGTGGCTGAACATTATGGTGATAGAAGCGGTTGTGCAAAGGGCTTTTGAGCAAGTACAAGATTTTCTTGAAGAGGATCTCGCTTTACATGGTTGGGACGGTGTGTCAGGCATGTCAAGAGTGCTGGTTGAGTAGGATGGTGATTTGGATGGTACTCCATTTGGTGTGTTAAGATATGCTTTATTGAAAGTGGGAAGTTTGACAATGGGTGCTTGGAGTAGTAGAGGTATGTTGTTGGCAGTTTGGATGTGTAGTTGGTTATGTGCCTTGGTGTGGCACTATGCAAGGGTATTATAGGTGGGTGGAGGTGGTCAGTGGTGGCAGATGTTTGACCAAAGAGGTTGCCACGTGGTATAGTAGGGGGTTGCGAAACTTGCTAGAGTAGGAGTGGTGGGTAGAACGTGCTAGTTTTTGTACATATGCTAGGTGTGGTTGAACATAAATGTTCAACTAGGGGGTGGGAAATGATGGTGCATCCAAAGTTGGTATGTAGGGAAGTGCTTTGTGCCAAGATGTGGGTGCTAGCAGGTGCATGACAAAGTGAAAAATCCAATGTGGAAGACATGGGCAAGCAAGTGCTAGGGGAAATGTATGCTTGATGCAGCTTTTAGGTAAAAAAAGGCTCCAAGACTAGTCTAATTGGGATGACAGGTAAAGGTGCCCAATGTGCTACATTAGTGCTCTAGAATGTAGAGTTCAAGATTCTATGCAAGCTGGTCTAGGCGCCTTGTCAAGCGGAGCCCCGGTGTTGAAGATATTGCATTTCGAAGTTAGAAAGTGTTGCAAATCCCCGATAGATAGGGAATCTAGGGGCAAGTGTCCAGAGTGGCTGTCAATGGGTAGATGCATAGTGCTTGAATTATGGAGCATGCATGTCATTTTGGATTACGGATCGGAGCTCTAGAGTGGAATTTATGGCTAGTTAAAGATTTACTAGGAGCCAGTTGTGGGGAAATCCGGCCGCTCTAAGAGTTGTTCAATTTGGTGTTTTTTGAGACTCGCCATATTTCAAGAAGGTAGTACATAGTAGGTGAAGCTAGTGGGATTTGACAGCTTGGCAATCGGAAGAAGGGGACAGGAATTTATGCCAGATTGAAAGTGGGTACCTTTATTAGGGATCTGGTTCCTGGGCCTTGATTTTCGGCCTCAGGAGAATCAAGATGCGATGAAGACCGGGTGGATCAGAGTTGGAAAGGGGAGTTTTCAAGTGGTTCTGTTGGCTTGGCTATCCGAGTGCCATGCAGCATGTTGGAGGGCTTTGAAGTGGGGGAGAAAAAAGTTTTTTTGAATACTTTTTTTGTAAGGGTTTGTATAAGCTTGGAGGGCGAGAGCTACCATGCTTCCATGTGGCGTGCCAAAAAACCCACATGCACAAGAGAAATCCAAGCAGGCAGGGTATAGTTGATGAGAGAGAGAGAGCTCTCTTGTTTGGTGAAGCTATGGCGTTGCCCCATGGGTGCTGCGCGTTGGCGGCACAATCGGTATCGGCTGCGGTTTTGGCTGTTCACAGTGGTGATGAGCGTGCAACAGTGGGGTGGTGGTAGAGCTCAGGGTCGTGATGTCAATTGGCATGATGATATGGCAGGGCCCTGTAGGCGACCACGCCCGTAAGGGCCTCCCTGTTTTTGAAGATGAAGTCACACCCCCCCCTGTAGGGAACGTGTCGTGCGGGCATGAGATGGGGTGGGGGGGTGGGGGGTGGCGAGAGAGAGAGAGAGAGAGAGAGAGAGAGAGAGAGAGAGAGAGAGAGAGAGAGAGAGAGAGAGAGAGAGAGAGAGAGAGAGAGAGAGAGAGAGAGAACTCAAAGGTTCTAGAGTGAGCAAAAGGAAACCTGGAAGGGTGCAAAGGAAAGGGGAGTTCCAAAGCCAGTCAAAGGGCTATTCCAAGGCCTATGAGAAGTGGTTGGACAAAGGGGACCAAGCAAAGGTAGTCCAAAGAGGGTGGTTGGAGGCCAGTCAAAAGGGAGGCAATCCCAAGGTGGAAAATTGGAAAGTGAGGGAGAGAGAAAATGATATAACGTAAGAAAAATAAAAAAATAAAGATGCCAAGGGGTACGTTAGTGCGCCCCCCCACTCAAATGGAACAAGAGAGAGCAGATACAAGGTAGCTACCCTTCAAAGTTGAAAAATTGAAGTGCCAGATGGCCCAATGGAGTTTCAGATGCCAAAATTGAAAGAGCATCCCCTGTATAAGCCTTTTTTTAGTCATTTTTAATTCTTCTTGCCTGGAGGTTTTTTCCCGAGAGGTTTTTTATGAGCCTACAGAGAGCCATAAAGAGAGTGTGTGAGTTCTTGGGTGGGCTTCTTATGTAGAGGTGTGTGTCTGCAAAGCCCCAAGTGTGTGTTTTCTTGCCCGACGACCATGTGGGTGTGCCATTTGTTTTTGTCGAGTTGTATATGGTGTTTATGATCATGGTGAAGCTTCTATGTATTTCTCTCATTTCGTTTCCCATGCCCCCCCTTTTTTACTTCTTCAACTTGTGTGTGCGCTATCAGTGCGGATGTGTGTGCCCCTCGGGCCCCTTCTTTACGTGCAAAATGGAAGTGAGAGTGTGGTTTTGTGTGTGGCAGTGATGTGTGGCTCAAAATGAGCAGTAAAATGCATGGTTGGCTGAGTGTGTGCACGTTTGTGCATCGGTGTGAGTGTAGGTGGTGGCCTGCTAACGCGTGTAGAGTGTTTTGAAGGTTAACTCTAGTGGATTTGGGTGTTGTGTATACCCGGGCTATAAAGAGGCAATCTTTTTCTGTGACAGGTGTGTTCCCCCATTCCCCCTCTCCATCGTGCTCCAAGTGAAGAGCACTTTGGACCCATGCGCTCATTTAGCACTGATTCTTCAAGAGAAAATGCCCAATACGGTACAAATCTGCAATCTGTCCCAACTTCAAGCTGCTATATCTTCCTGCAATTCTAATCCATAAACTCCCATTTATGATCACTTCAAAAATACTCTCTTTTAGCAATAACAATACAATTTTTGACCCTTTAAATCTGCATTTGGCATTCATTTAGCATTAGGCTAGCTTGTTATCAAACCCTGATCACTGATGCCTTCAAAGAAGCTTAATCTGCATCCCTTTGCTCATTTTCCCTTCATGGAAGCGTAGCTCCACGACATCCACCTCCTTAATTGAACCTGTAGAGCCTCCGGTCAAGGCCAACTCCACTTAATTATTAGCATCATCAAAAGAATCATCAAACACATCTTCCCCAATACATACTAGAGGTTGATCTGATTTGAGATCTTCAAGAACAATCTTGCCCTCTTACTTCTTAAACAACTTGATCTTTTTTCCTGCAATAGGCACCTTGAGCAAAGTGCCATCAAGTTCACCTAATTTATATTTTGCATTATCATAAACAAGAAGCACCACATATGGTCCAAACCATCATTTAACCATTTTTCGCATGGTCGTATACTGATTCTCTAAGCTACTATCATAAACAAGCACACAATCCCCATCTTTAATGGCATGAGGTTGTAGTCTGTGCTTTCCATCAAATGATGCTTTATTCTTCAAACTTGGCTCCTTAAGCTTTACTTTAGCCTGCTCGATGTCTTCTTGACGCCTTTCAAGTTGTAAAATACATAAAACAATCAAATCTTCTCTAGGCATACCTTCTTCCCATGGTACTGATGGTCCAAGACATAATCGCTTCCTCTGTGGGCATAATGGGTTTTTTACCATACATCAATTCAAATGGCATAAAACATGTAACAGAACTGTGTAGTACAACCAGCCTATAAAAAAAATGGTAGAGTTTAGGCCAGTCACAGGTATGCCTTTGGCATGCCTTTGCTAAAGCTTTAACAATATGTTGAAGGCACAGACATTCGGAATAGACAAAACACAGAAATCAGAATGGAACTGGAACTGGAACAGAACGCAGAAACTGACAACAGACTAAATCCACCATAACTTTCGCTTTCACATTCCCAAGAAGATACTGATCAACAGTTACATACTTCGATAAGACTAATGGGCAACGCCCTTTCCCAAGAACACCCCTTGGAATCCCAAAAGTACAAAAGTTAACATTCCAACTTCCACTAAGGTAAAACATCCCAAAATTCCTAGGCTTAATACTTGGCACAGCCTGGTGGCTAGAGCCACAGGCTGACCTGGACCCATAATCCCTTGATCAAACAACCTGCTCCCCAGCATCCCCTTCTGCATCCTCCTTTTCTTCTGCAACATCCGAATCCGCCTGCTTTTCCCCCTCTGCTTCCACTTGGTTTTTCACTTCTGATTCCACTCCTCCTGCTACAATCTGATCTGGTCCCAAAACATCACTACTCAGCTCTGCCGTCCACTTACTCACTCCCCCTACATTCACTTCAATATCCTTACTTTTTTCCTTCAACTCCTGCATCTCTGCCACTAATTTCTTATTTTCCACCTTCAATTCCTCATTATCCCTCCTAACACTCTCTTTTCCTGCTAAGCTGAAACCAATTTTTGAATCTTCCGTCGACACATCCATGTGTTCCCTCCAAAGCCTAGTAGCTTTATTCCACATCTCTTGTGTATACTCCAACACTTCCTGCTTCAGAACATCCGCATCCGAATATGCAACCAAAATACCTATCATTCCTTGGTTCTACAATGCGGCCTTCTCCATAACCATCAACGGAGTCAATCTATTAATCAGGAAAATATTCTCAGTGGTCAACTCAGCCACTTTGTCTCCCAGTTCTTTGAATTGTTCATCCATTGCAGCTTTTAGTCCGTCTGCCCACCTAGTAAAATCCTCGGCTACACTCAGAAATTCAACATTTCTTGCCATAGCTTCTGATGTAATCCGTTTAACTTCCTCTTGCAGTCTTTCTTTATCCGATCTCTCCTGAAACAATTGCATCCGAAATTTCTACATTTCCCATTCCGGGATAGCACGGCATTTATGTTCCATTTTCTCAGCTTCCATCACCCTCAGAGTTGCATCTTGATTTTGCATAAACTCATTCAGTTGAGTCAAACTGTTAGCTGCCTCTTCTACATAAAAAATTCCCTTATTCTCATAACTGTCACTGCTCCCCACTTGTACTTTCAAACTTTCTAGAGCAGTCTTCTCCACAGCTCCACCCATTCCTTTCATAAACAGTGTTACCTTTTTGTCTTTGGACTCCAATTTCTTTGATTCTGATTCCATTGTGAAACTGTTCGTCTTTGATTCCGATTCTTCCAAACCCTTCCAAGAGACTTTGAAAGGTGATTTACCTTTTTCAATTGTTGGAGAGCCCAACAACAATTTCCTTCTCTTACTTCCATATGATATTCCCTCTTCTTTTGCCACATCTACCACTGGTGTCTTCAACTTGTTGCTACTGTTTGAACCTTCAGAACATACTCAAAAATTGCAGCCATATAAGGTGCTACTCTGCCCACTGCTGGTGTTCGACGTCGGTCTCTTTTTCCAGTTAACTACATCCGATCATACAGAACTGATGCCCAATCCACATTAATGCCTCTCTCCGCCTGAAACAAAGGTGGAAAAGCCTCCTTGGACATATAGGCAGTCTTCTGGAGGATATACACTTTTTTCAAGTACCAAAACAAATTTGAAGCTCTGTTTCCATCCGCATTCTTCACCATGTAGTATGCCTTCGTTCCTATCGGATTTCCAAATTCCCCTTTCATCTGGGAATCAGTCAACTTCCTCGTCTTAGCCGGCACAGTTAGACAGGGAACCTTGAAGACTTTGGACACCAACTTTGGTGTCAAGCGCACATCCGTTGTAATCATTCCTGCTACAGACGGGAGCACGAAAAGCCCTGCAAAATACTTGAAATAGCACATAGCAAGCCATAAATCAAAAAACTATATACCTGCCACATCCACGAACTCGTAATCGAAGCTATACGCGAAGAACGAGAGACGTAGAGCGGAAGAGAGGGAAAGAGCATGCGCAGGTGCACCTCCTAGAGCGGAGAGCTACACCGGCACGGCGAGAGAGAAGAGGGGAGAGGAGAGAAGAAGTACACAGACACTGGGTGCAATCTCCCCCCATGCAAGAGTGACCATTTCCCACTTGCACGTATTTGTTATATAGATTTCTTGAATGGTCAAATTGGTTACAAACTGACCGGCCAGACATAATTGGCCAAAGCTCATAAAGAGCACTTGAATAATCAAATATACATAAAATGTAATATCCTTCTGCATAATCCATTATCTACTGATGCTTTTGCCACCTGTCAGTTGCAATAGGTATGCAGTTTTGTTGATTTATGGCTTGCTATGTGCTATTTCGAGTATTTTGCAGGGCTTTCCGCGTTCCCGTCTGTAGCAATTCCATCACTTTCTCTTATCATATTCCACTGCTGCTTAGTGAATTCATTCTCTGAACATGTATCCCAAGGTAGACATGCAAATTCATAAGACCTATACGCTCGAGCCATACCTGGGTTTCCACCTCATTAGGGTCAAACGCTACCACCGCCATCTCCACACTGCCTTGATCACTCAGAGATTTAGCCTCATCGCTTTCCACTTCGATATGCTCTTCATATTGCCGCGCTTTGAATAGCTCCTCTATCGCCATCTTCATCGACCTGGTATTCGGCATCACTTCTGACGCATCATCTTGTATACCTGCCATTAGCTTGCCCTTAATATTCTCAGAAAACATTTCGCCCTTCTTGCCCGACTTAACAGTCACTAAAGTGCGACGTTCACACACTTGGATGTGATCCCCAACTCCTCTCACCACCTTACTCTTATGATGATGAATTTTTTCCTCGATTCGGGCACGCCATGCAGGATTCGCCCAAAAAATATTCATCCATCACCACGAAGCAAATTTTTTGCCTTAAAATGAGTACCCCCACTTATTAGTACCTATGTACCCTCTTGCCCAAATCCGACATTCCGAATTCGACTTCCAGCCCGCAATCCGAATTCCGAATTCCAGATCCCTTTGCAAGTTTTGAATTGCTAGAACAAATTGCCAATTTCGCCTCTGAACATTCCATTGCAACTCCCAGAACACCAATTGTTAACAATTTACTACCAATATCCTCAGCCTTATTGACCATCCACTTGGGAACCTCACTCACCTTTTCATAAAATTTCTTCAATTTGAATCCATTCACTGGTTTCAAAATCTTTGTTTCGAAAACATCTTTCAACAAAAATGTTCCTTGACCCTATTCTGATTCAATCTGATAAGGTCCCAAATATCTCAGCTTCAACTTACCTGGATGTGGTCCCAATTTAGAAATATATAACATCACCCAATCCCCTTTCTGAAAAATTTTGAATTTCACCTGCATGCTTGTGTCCTCTTCTGCCCAATTTCCACCAAATAGGCACTCTGAATTCTATCCTCTTCCAATTTAAGCAATTCCTTCTGTCTGTGAAATTGATTCCTCCGGACTTAACTTATGTTGAACTGACAAACTCAAGCTTGGAATTACATATTCCATTGGCACCATAGCTTCTATCCCAAAAACCAATTTGAAAGGTGTCATTCCAGTCGCCACCTTAAAAGATGTCCGAAAGGCCCATAGTGCTGAATCCAACTTGTCATCCCAATCCAAAAAAAAATTCGACACAATCTTCTTCAAAATTCTCAGTAGCACTTTATTAGAGCTTTTGGTCTGCCCATTTGCTTGCGGATGATATGGAGTAGATTTCTTATGCAAAATCATATGTCTGGATGTCAACTCCTGAATCACAGAATTCAAAAAGTGTGTTCTCTGATCCGACACCAACTCAATAGGACATCCAAATCTTGTCATAATGTTTTTATATAGAAAACTTGCCACACTTGCTGCTTTTTTATCTCTCAAAGCCACTGCATCCACCCATTTGGTAGCATAATCTGTTGCAACAAGAATATATCTAGAACCTGTCCTCTTTGCCCGTGGTTTTATGGGGCTACAAAATCCATTCCCCACTTATGAAATGGTTCTAATGGCAAGACTGGATGATCCTGCATCATATCCCCTTGTGTAGGCTGCCCCATCTTCTGACATTGAACACATTCCTTGGCAAAACTCTGTGCATCCTTCAATAACAAAGGCCACCAAAGTCCAGCTTGTAAAATTTTTCGACATGTAATTTCCCCTGAGAAATGTCCTCCAGCCTATCCCCAATGTGCCTCCTGTAACACTGCTTTCTTCTCTTCATCCGAAACACATCGTCGTATAATCTGATCTACTCTCTCTTCTTTGCTTGCACGTCCACCTCCTCCCAAGGCTTGCCCATGACATCACCCTCCATAGCTCATTGCACCCAACACTTTGTAGGTGACATGAGTGTGCCACCATGAAACACTTGGAATATGTACATTTTAAAACCAAATTAAGCATGTTATTAAGCGATAAAATATGTGATGGTGCCACATCTAGGGCCACAACTCCCCACATTGGTATTTATATGAAAGCAACCATAGTAGCCACTTTTGCATATATCACAATATGTACTTATTAGAGAGAGAGAGAGAGAGCTCCCCTCCCGGGGCCCCAAATCGTATCTTCTTGCTTTGTATATCCTTTACCACATACTATATCCCTTTCCCTTATGCCCACCCTTTTCCCCCACAATAGTCATGGCACCATGAATGATGTGTCACAAGAAAAGGGATGACATGGCAATGCTTCGAAGGAGGTGCATTGTTTTCTCTCCAAGTTTGATAAGAAGGGGTGTCATCCCTTGCTCAAGATTTCTTGATTCATGGACAACTTCTCTCGAACCTCCCATAGCACAGTGTGAGATCTTGAGTGCCTTCCTCTCCCTGCCCGCCATGCATTCTTTTTATTTCGTTGTGTATTTTCCCCACCTCCCATTCAAATTATATGCCCTTTTAATTAAATGGGTGGACACTTTCTTGGCATTTTGGGTATTGAAGATACAGTAAAGCTTCCTGACCATGCCCTTGTTGCACATATCGTGCAATTACTGTACTCCAAGAGACAACATCTTAGATTGGAAGCTTGAGAACTTTTTGTGATTTTTTGAGGACGCCCCATTTAGCATAAATGTCAATGAAAGCATTTGCAAGCTTGACATGCTATAAGACCAAGCCTTCGCTAGTGATCTCAATATGAATTTTTTGACCCATGTCAACATCTTGCATAATGCCAAAAACCTTCAATATGTAAGCATATTTGAAAGCATTTGGAGAAATCCTTTAAGGACCATCCATGCTTTTGTAAAGTCATCACATGACATACATATCATACCATTCATCCAGAAAGCTTAACATTTTGTGTGAATATCACCGATTGCTGCCAAATATCCCATTTGGCATTGCCAAGCACCCTATTTGGCCTAGATATCTACCAAGGCACTGTCGAGCACAACTTTTTCTTTGACAATTGCATTACATTTGACATACACATCTACTAAAGCATTGCCAAGCAGAACATTTGGTATAAGGATTAACGAAAGTATTTTCAATCACCACATTAGGCATAGACTTCAACTAAAGCATTGTAGAGTCCCACATCATTCCATGCCCATAAATTACATATCCTTGCAAGCACTTGTTTCTCTCTAAAGTTAACCATATTTGGCATGCTTTTTGACCAAGGAATTTCCAAACACCATGGTCTTCTTCAATAGCCACAAAGCTAGCCAACAATTAGCATGCATATTGAACAAAAATTTTCCAACCACAATGTTTGCATGCAATTCAATCAAAGAATCAAAAAAACATGACATTTTTTTCCCCAATAGACTATAACCAAGCCAATAGCAGATGCCATTAGATTTTCTCGGGGTGGTGATAAAGTCAAAAATCCTATGTCTTGTTTGAGTTTCCCCTTGTGGATGCAGAGCATCATGACATCCCACCCCCTCTAAACATGCACATCCTTTGGCATGTGCCAACCATATTCTTCATTAATTTTCATAATCAAAAGATTTATCATACACATTGTGTGATGCATACATATCATCTTCATCCCTTGGTAGATGTTTTAATATTTGATCCTCAAAACTGAACTCACTATTGGAACTAGGGTTGCAGGGAAACACACACATCTTGGAGAAGACAAAGGAAGATCAAGGCACAAAACAGAGAGTGTATTACTTAGTGTGAAATGGAAAGATAGATATCCCTAGAATGAATGGGCGTGTATACAATGCATGGGGGAAAAAAACTCCTAGAGAGGGAAAAAATGCCCCGACGGTCCTGAGTGTGTTCACACACATCACTGCCACATGTATATGGTAACACTCACCCTCCTGTTTCTTGAACAATTTGATTCTTTTCCCTATAATATGCACTCTAATCTTAATGCGATCAAGCTCACATAATTGAAATGTTGCTTTTATCACAGAAAAATTGTTATGGTACCCCCCTTGAGCACTTTGGCTACTTCCATAAATGACAATCTCTTCAAAAGTATCCATAATCCTTGTTCCTCATCCTCTTCTACTCTTGACCCCTCTTGCGTAGTAAGAGTCCTAAGGTATCAACCTATTGAGAGCCATTCTCCATCGTATATCTCTTCAAAAAGACTTCAAAAACAAGAACAAGAGTACCACAACTTGCATGTAAATGAGAAGAAGTGTAGAAATGCAAGCCCATATGATCACTGGTGGTAATCATCTCCTCTTCATCTTCATACTTGGCCCTTGACAACATATTTGTAAAAGGGTTACCTTTGTCTACAATATGACAAAACTCAGGGTTCAGAGAGTTAATGAAGGAAATTTTTGGAGTATCTAGAACAATTTTCAATCATCCCTATCAATGGTAAATAATATTTCTCTACCATAACCGAAGCCCTAATAAAATATTATTTATCAAACCTTAGGGCAGTAGCAACACCCCAAAGTTCTCTCTTAACCTATGGATAACCTTGCTGATGAGAATTAAGCACCTTTTCTCCAAATCAAACTCAATACCTATAACCTTTAGCATCATCTTGACCTATATCCCACCCATCCCTATCGGGCTAGTGTCAACGGTTAAGATCACTAACCTTGCACACTTATAGTCAATCTTTCTCAAGATAGGAGCCTCAAGAAGCATCTTATTCAATTTTTTGATGGCCTTCGCATGAAACTCTTTCCATACAAACATTTTCCCTTCCTTAATAGTTGATAAAGTACCTCTACAACATGAGCAAAGTGTGGCAACCAAATAAGATAAAATACACATGCACCAAAAATCGTAAAATCTAAATGATCAAAGTGCATGTATCTTTCATACTTTGTATAACTTATGCAACTTTGTATGTCTTATGAAAATTTGTATAGCTTATGCAACTTCAACTGGACTTGGTTGTCTTCCATTTGGACCACACATATGTCCTACAATTAGAACCTCTTTATCTCCAAAGGTTGATTTTTGCCCTAAAAGTGTCAAGTTAACTTCTTCAAGCCTGGATAAAATGGCATCACAGTCAACAATATGATGGGAAAAAAACCTTCCGCACCACCCCCTCTAATATTTTTCCTCGTCTTTGAACCCTTCTTCCCATACTTTGATCAGTAGATCCTCAACGAAAGGCATAGTAACATGAGGAATCAAATCCCTCAATACCTTATTTATGACATTCCTCGTATGAGTAATAGAGTTAGTAGCACCCTGTGGTAGAGTGCACATCCTTAACAAATGAAGATGTGTACGCATTGATGTAAGATCCTTGCTCTCCAAAGTTGAAACTAGTCGTATTCTGAGTAGAGATCACCCATAGAGTATACATCTCTTCTCACAAAGGCTTTAGTAAACTCATCCACTGTTGGACATGTACCTACATTTCAGACTGTTACCTTATTGACCAATTGCATATCTTGAATGAACCTTAGGGTACCATTCTTTTTTGTAATAGTGAACCATCGATTGGAGGATGGCGTGCATGATGGTTCCAAAGTACCCATCCATATCTTCTCATTGAGAAAATCAATAAGCTTTGGAAAGTGAGATTTAGGTACTAGGATAGGACGTAAACTCCATGGCATGTGAGGGATAGTAAATATAACCATAGGAGAAACAACATTTGGATCTACACGCCCAATCACACCTGACTCAAAAGAAAAGGCTTTACCATGCTTTCCAAGCATCTCTCAAAACCATTTGATCGCATCTTTAGTAAGGAAATCCTTCTCCCCAATCTCCAGCTGCTTCAATGTCTCTTCAATAAATTGATGCTACCTAATGTTCTTTGGATATCTCAGCTTACGCTATCGAGAAGCTTTCTCTATCACTTTGTCACTTCCTTTTGGTAAAGGTGTAGCCACTTGCCTCACCTTCTTTGAAACAGATTTATTTTTTTCTTTATCTGAACTTCAATTGCTTCACCTAAACCCTCCTTAACATGTGTACGGGACTCATATATATCTCTTTGTACATGTCCATTGAATGCACTTTAACAGTACTGGTTCCACTTTGTAACCTATATTGCCTGATCTCCTCTAGTTCTAACATAGTTTCCGCATAATCTCTTTGTACATGTCCATTGAATGCACTTTAACAGTGTTGGTTCCACTTTGTAACCTGTATTGCTTGATCTCCTCTAGCTATAACATAGTTTCCACCTCTTCAAAGATTCCTAAAGTAATATCATCTGGTTCAAGCACATCACATCCCTGAAATTCACATTGAATACTTGTAACATATTTGTTTTCCCATTTAGGTAAACTTTTTGTATGACATTGAAAACTCAGATGTTAATCCCAAAGAGAAACACTTTCTTTGTGAGTACATCCCCTCCTCCATGCCACCATAGTCCCACTCTATAGTGGCACGCCATGAAAATTGTGTGCAAACCAGTGTTCTTTGAACTCTTTGCGTATTTTTGGCAATGGATGATCATAAGACTATCTTTGTTTTTGGCATGATCAACATACACCGCCCACGCCAAACTTGAAGAAGGTAGTGAACCCCATAACATAACACGGGCGGGTACGCCACCGACCAAAAGGTCCACTCATTTTTTTCTGACGGCCCTTGTTGCTCTCGCACTAGTGATTGGCTATGAACGACACTACTACACGTCCAATTACGGACCTCAACCGAGACGCCAAAGCCTTCTTGATAGCCATATGGGGTCCATGCCTATGGAAGGTCTCTTCCAGTGATTGCTCCAAACCCCCAAGGCTTCAACCCCTTTAGGGGTGCTATGATCTATCCACGAGCAGACTCTCAAACCCCACCCAAAAGGGGGTGCTCCCGCGGAACTACATGGGCTCTTATCTCATTGTTGACTCACACTCCCCTCTAAAGGACTTCAAAGCTTATTTCAAAGGCCTTTAATAAGTTCAAAGGAAGCTTCAACATTCAGTTTTTTGAGCATTCAAGAAGATTCAAAAACACATTGAAGCTATCAAACTAAAGCACTCAAAGGCATCCAAAGAACTTCAAGAGGCTCCATTTGGTTACTGCAAAGCAAATATTCAAAGCATCAAGCCTTTCCACTATTTGTGAAGAGGGGCTTCACCAATAGTGAAGAGGTACTTCACAAAAAAAAGATAAAATCTCTCTCTCTCTCTCTCTCTCTCTCTCTCTCTCTCTCTCTCTCTCTCTCTCTCTCTCTCTCTCTCTATCTATCTCAACTAAATCCAAAACTTTGCAACCAAGCACAATAGTTTTTTCAATGAAAATCATAATCTTCATTTACGTGGATGATTTTTTAGTCGTGCTTGTGTAAAGATGAATACATTGGCTGGGAGAGTCTCCTAAGATAAGGTGCCTCTATTAGCACAATGGAAGAGAAAGGGCCTTAGGAAATTTAATGGGGAGGGCTTTCACATTTGGCAGACCAAGTTGAAAGGCTACTTACCAAGAAAGGGAGTATGGGGAATCAACATACCAACCATCATTGATCCGTCATCCAATGATGAAGCATACATATAGAGCTATGAGCGCACAAAATCAAGCTAAGGATGAGCAGGCATTAGGAATCATAATCACTGCACTACATGACAATATTGTACACTTCACTAATGATTGTGAAACCTCGTCAGCTGCATGGGAAGCACTAGAAAAAAAAATGGAGCTAGGAAAAAGAAGAGAAAAGTGAACTTAAAGAAAGATCTATACCAATTACAAATGAACATAACGAAGATATTGCAAGCTTGGTCAATCACGTCAAAAGCATGACCACACAACTAGCTTATGTAAACAATGCAATACCAGAGGAGGACAAAATCACAGCTCTTCTAGCAACCTTACCACCTAGCTTTGACCAAATCATGACCATCATTGACGAGAAGTATCCAACACCCGATTTTCAAGATGTCATCATCTCTTTAATGTCCAAGGAGAAGAAGCAAGGGAGGAATGCTACTTCAGGGGGAGGAGCTTTTGGAGTTAGCTCTAGTAACAAAACTTGTTTCAAGCGTGGGAAAGAAGGGCACATAGAAAAGAACTATCTAGTATCAAAGACTTGCAGCATTTGTGGGCAGAAGGATCACCTTCCTTCCAAGTGTTTCAAAAGGGATAGAGGAAGTACTAGCCAAAATCCAAGGCCGAAAGTTTATTTAGCAGAAGAAGACAAAGATGAAGATGAAGAAGAAGGCGGAAATATCCTTCTAGCCTACAACGACATTCTCTAACTTTTTTGTTTTTCTTTTCCCCTTTAGTTGTATTAGTTTGGAGATAGCTTGGACTAGCTTGGTCTCAATTTTATACATTTGTTTGAGGGGAGGTGTTGAGTGTCTCTTGCATTAGAGATAGTTTTTGTCCTAGATTGGGAATGGTCTCTTGGATTAGAGATGTTCTTTTGCTACTGGATTGGAGTGTGCCAGAGATGTCAGTTTCTTCAGTTCCTAGTTCAAACCTCAAGAGGAGGATTGTAAAGTGTGAGCTTTGTCCTAGAATATGAGTCAAGGAGTGAAGAGAAGGAATTATCCCACATGCAGTGATGCAAGGTTGTAGAGCTACTTAAAGCTCATTTCATGAATGAATAAACACAATTCTATTTTTCATTACACCTCCCTTGTTTATGCTGAGCTTGTGATGGCTTAGCAAATACTCAAGATCGTGTTTACGAGTCCAACTTAATTGATCTTGGAACCGAAATTTATTGAGTGATAATCTAGCCAACACACACTCACTTGTGTGCACAATGTTTATCTTTCATCCACCCTAGCTATCACAATCCCACTCCCACCAGCAAAAGCCACGTGTGTCAAGTTTGTGCTAACCTTTGCATGCCAAAAGCATGACTGGACGATCATGGCGTTGGACATGATTGCTAAACTAGAGCTTGTCTCCCGAGAAGGCTCATGGAAAGAGGAAAAAATGCATCACAACTTGCTTGCTCCACATTGCTTATCTAAAGTTGGAAGGTAGCATGGAAGTGTTGGTAAGAATGTGTCACAACGCAGCTTTATCATTGGAAATGTTGAGAAATTTAGATAATTTAAGAGATCCATCATGCAATAGTCCCTCTGGCTATCCAAGGTTGGAGAAGGATCATTCAAAAATCTTTGGAGGAAGTAGCCAAAAAGGTGTGCAATAAAATTGCTAGTCTGGCTCGCTTCTGGGACAGCAACAACTTCTTTTGAAAGGAGGTCGTCCAATTGGTGAGGAAACACAATCTAAGGCTAAATGAGAATCTTTTGGTTGGTAGATTGTTTTAGATGTGTTGAGAAAATTCTCAATGCCTCTCGACATGATAGAAATTGATTGGAAATCTTGGAACTGGTTTACTTAATATAGTCAATGATGCATTGTTTTAGTTGTGATGAAGGAGATACATGTCTCCCTTAAAAAAACATTCTATTTTTGCATGTAGCTACCCTTGCATGTCAGGACAACGGCAAGGCCGGACTAGACAAGGGCAAGGCCGGGCTAGGAAGTGTGGAAAGGGGTCCAACTAGGGCAAAGGGCTAGGAGCCATGCTATATAGTGGGTGGTTGGGAGGTGTACTCCTAGGTTCTAGTTCCCCTTGTCTTACACTAGTATCCAGAAGGGCTCCAGTTTATCACGTGCACCTCAGTCTACAAGGACACAAAAGTACTTATCGCAAGTACGACTTCCATTTCGGAATCTTGCATTGAGCTTTTCCCCCTCTGGGGTATACTATGAGCACAGGTCCTTGGGAACTTTCTCCATATGCCTGCAAAATCTTTCAGGGCATGTATATGATACATACGCCAACTCTCTCTTGTGTAACACAAATGGCTATGATCTACATTATAGTGAGCTTTTCATCCGACATCGTCAGACAACTGGTTACAGCAGGATGACCAGGTTAGACCATGTTCAGTATTGTTTATTTTTCCATGTTTATACATTTACATTGGAAATTAATGCTTTTATGCAAATCAAAGTTCTTTGACAATTTTACATGAAGCAAGGCTTCTCCCTCGTGCCAAGGTACTACCCACTGACTTGGAATCACAAGCAGTGGCACACAAGTTTGAAAAAACTGGCAAATAGGGCATATCATCTCGCAGAATCCATACCAGTTTGGAATGTGCCAGGCACTAATGGTTTTGGCCATCACTCTCGCCAAACAAGGGCTTAAAAATCTGAATGCAAGGCATGCTACCCAGGTGGCATGAATTCCACTGCTTCAGAGATTATGCTTCCACTATCACACCAGACACTCTGTCTCACGGACAAACTAAGTTCTGGATTATTTAAATTTTTGGTTGTCTTCAACGCAGAGTACCACTAAATGGAACCTAAATCTAGGACTTATCTCACAAGCAAAGTGCCATATTAAGTCATTTTTGTAAAGTCATGACCCCATACATGGAAAGTGGGTCAAGCTGTGGCTTGTGTTTTTTGTTTCCTCTCTTGATGAGAGCGCTATACAGGCAGCTTGTAGCATACTTATAGGATAAGTTGCAATTTAGGCATAATAGGCATCAGAGCGCACAGATTGGGCAAAAGGGCACAACATATACAAACTCTTTACTTAAAGCAAGTTCCTTAGCCCAACATTTTCTCTCTCTATTTCTTATTTCTCTCCATGAATAATGAAAACTTTCTACGCAGTTTTTGGTACATATTTGGTTTGGGAGTCAGCCTAAGCCAAGGTGCTCTAACTCTCAGCTAGAAATTGGGGAAGACGTCCTCTACATTAGTCTTCATCGTTTTGTCGATTGAACACTAATTGCCATAAGGGCTATGAGCCACACACGCTGGCTAAGAGTCATTGTCAGATCTCGGGTATGACCCAATTGATGGCATTCCTTGGGTGATTGTCCTGAGGATCGAAAAACTCTACCCACGGAAGAACACATCAATGTTACTAGACAAGCAAGAGTCTTGTCAGTATGGATGTCTAGGGTGTCATTTTTGCACTACATGTTTTCAGTGCGACATGCAAGATGAGTTTTTGATAATCTTTCACTCAGAGCAGCTGATTTCTACAAGGAAATATCGATGCATCAATCAATTGAGACAGCATGGCTATCCATAAGAGTTAGACATTTCACTTTTATTGTTTTCCTACTCCTTCTATAGCACTATGGAGTGTCTATGGACATACTGTTTTGGGATTCGACCCTGCGGGTGCTTACTAAATCACCCCATAGGCATTGAGGATCACAGTTTGATCTATTTCCATTATACATTTAAGGAAAGAATTCTGCAACCTACCACGCGGTAGCCGAAAAATTCAACTTTTCAAGTTAATTCTCATCATTTTGTACAAAGCTAACTATGTTGTTACCATTACCTGCTAGTTGAGCAGTTTCTACAAAGGGTCCTACCAAGGGGTTTACTACGTAGATTCTACCCAATGGGTTTGGATTGAGAAGGCAACACCCAGGATTTCCACTGCAATGTTGCCTCGTTTTTTCACAGGTGGGAGACGTGCTCCTATGCATTTGAATACGGGTAACTAAACTTTCAGTTCAATTCCAGGGCCATGCCAAGGGTATGTTGAAACAAGTATTTTGGGCCATAGTGTCCAATATACATTATGCTATTATGAATCCACTTGCAGGATTCGATTTGGCACATGTTGTCACATGGGATACAACATGGTCTAGGGACTCAAGGAGTTTGGTTTAGCCAGTGTGGAGCAATGAATGTGGATCCCTCTCACTCTTGTCGCAGAGTGTTTAGAATTACCTCCACACACAAGTACACCTTGTACTTGTAGGATGTTCTTTTTCAGACATCCTTAGTTGAGACATATTCCACATGTGGCGAATATGAGTCTCTGGGACTAACACTGGCGCCCACTATTATCACGACCAAGTCCCTATGTGCTGGTCACATCTATTTTCTAGACCATTGTTAGCACGACGTATCAGGAGAAATTTCATGGCCAAAAATTGTCGGATACTTAGACTGACTTGTTCATATACAAGTGCTGCTAAACAACATTACAGATGGTTGTTTATACATATAGCACAGCTCTAAGTTGTTAATGAAAAAGTTTCATTGTTTGTATCTAGAAGTGATCAATGGTTCACCTTCTATTATGGTTCAGACGTTGTCGTGCCACTCCACTTCCACGATGGAAAAAAGAGTAAAGAGAAGCAGAAAAAGTCAATTTGAAGATCACACATTTATTGAGTAGTGACCAGGGCTCGAAAACAAGCAAGGAGATCCAGAAAGTGTATGCTTTATGTGGTTATGAAGGCCTAAGCGTACAGAGTTCATGCTTGAAGAAAAGGTTTTACATGTGAAAGGGCTCTTAGGACATATAAGGCAACTTGGGTAGAGGAAGACATGTGGTCAGTGGTAAAAAGGAAAGTGTGTGAGAGACTTCAGATCTCTGCATGAGGGAGGCTGAAAAAGTCCTATTCTGGAAAATTTCCATGAAACAGGTTTCTGGACAAAACCGGCCGCTCAGACAGAAGGAAAAGAGCATTTTGAACATCATTGCGTCTCACGCACAGAGGCTAATTCTGCACCGATTAGGACAAATTCAAGTTTTCGTACTCTGCTGTATTAGCGGAGAGGAAACCTTAAGCTTTAAGCACTCTAATCCTAAGCCAAGATTCCATAGCCCACTCTCATCCAGTCTTCCATAGCCAATCTAATCAAAGAGACCATAAGCCACTCTAATCCAAGCTTCCAAGCCACTCTAATCATGGAAGGAGTTTAAATAATGTAAGCAGCGGTACTGTTAATGATAATCAAGCTTCAGGATCTTGTTCAAGTTGTTAATTTCAAGCTTTGTCTACATTCATTGTGTTTGCTGCAACTGTCTTCCTCACACCTCTCACAGCCAGAGGCCCCGCGCCTTCCCGGCTCACCTTTCGAACACAAATCCCCCGACAACGTTTCAGCAAGGCTTGAAAAACATTGCAATTGAAAGTATTTAGTTTCTTTTCAGAACTATTTACATTCCTTTTTAATGTGTGCTAGGTGCATCACATTTGCCATAAGTATTGGCAAGAATCACCATGGATATACAGGTTCTTTTTGGCTAAATGCATGCACACTAGGTGTTATGGGCCCTAGTGTTTAGCAAACGTTGATTTGGAATGGTATGCGTATTCATCAAGTTGTTGTATTTTGCACTCTATGTACAGTATCTCAAAATGAGTTTACTTTTTGGTCTACCAATCACCAATAGAGGTCATGGCTCGGTTTGGGTGTTTGTGGATCTTTCAAGTTAACCACGATGGTTATTCAGTCAATTGTTGATTCCTTAGCAATGTTGTACGATATTGTGATCCCCGTTTACTAGCCATCTGGAAAGACTGTCTATAAACCATGGGGAAAACACACCTCAGTAATGTCAGTTATCCAAGGGGATAAGCAGATTACAAAGTGTAATCTTGTGCTAAAGGATATGCAAGTGCATACGTTAGCACCACACAATCCAATTAGTAAGCATTTATTGCTCTACTTGTAGTTTGCTTACCATAAGGTAAAGCATGTTTGCGATTAGGTGTAGTCTCTTCATGTATAAATCAAGTTCTCAACCTTGAACACTAGTTTTGGTGGGGCTGTTTACTGCTGAACTTGGAAAACATGTCAAGCACTTAAACTTGGCTGATGAGTCATGTTAACAAGTTACTTTCATGGAAAGTAAAAAGAGGTACTCTTTATGATACATCTTTGTGTGATAACTCGTTTTGCATATAACTCATGTGTGTTCTAAATGGAGAGGAATCGGTAACACAAGATGGTTGCAAATGGACAACAATGTGCAAAATCAACATGTTACTCTTGGTTTCATTGAACCTCCTACTGAACCGTGCTTCGGTCAACCAAACAGCTGGATCCATGAAGGATGCCACTTGGGAAAACATTAGTGTTCTTAAGAAGAAGTTCCCCACTTTTGTTTTTGAGGACGAAAACTCTTTTTTAAGGGGGGGTGTAATGTAAAGACAATGGCAAGGCCGGACTAGACAAGGACAAGGCCGGGCTAGGCAATGTGGAAAGAGAGTTCAATTAGGACAAAGGGCTAGGAGCCATGCTATATAGTGGGTGGTTGGGAGGTGGACTCCTAGGTTCTAGTTCCCTTTGTCTTACATTGCAAGAAGAGGGGAAAGGGAGATTGGTTACTTATCTTTGATACCAATTAGAGGACAAGGGAATGATAGATGAGTTCTCCACCCAACCAACCACTCACTATATTGGCCTTGTCTAGTGAGATCCCCCATGCATGCTATCCATATGGCACCTTGACACTGGTGTCTTGCACCCTTGTCATGACGCTCCCCTCACAAATATGTACCATCTTTTGTTTTCCCAAAGAATGGCAAGCGTGCACAAGGGTGAAAAGTAGAATACAAAATAAATGTTGATTCTAGATGTTATATATGATGCAATTTCATTTTGTACACCATTCATAAGGTAACAAAACAATCTACTTATATACAATTGGAATATACAAGTAGGTCATTCCTCTCCCAAATGTATGCACATGATGTATCGTGAACCTTAAAATTGAGAGGGTGAATGTCTTGAAATTCTTTGTTTTGCTCACCTTTTTATGGTGAATGAGTGGTGAGTTTTTCAATCTTTTATAGTCAATGATGCATTTTCTTGGTCGACATGTGTTATTCCAATCTTTGTGCTACATGGTTCTATCATAGAGCCATTGGGATTTTGAGATCATTGCATTATACATTTTGCATGTGTTGTAGAGAGGAAACCACTTTTGTGGCTTTGAGGGAATTTTGTAAAAAACAAAACCCATACTTCTCAAAGTAGGAAGATACACTCTTGCGCTGATAACAAAGCCACAATTTTCATTCAATCTTTTGGCATTTTGAAGTTGCAATGGGATGTACAACTTCCTTTTGAAACAAGATCAAAATAGTTACTTGCACATAGTGATTCCAAATACATCATTATAAATCAAGCTTTTGAAATACAAGGCCTTTGGAGGGTTATTTATTGTAGGGACCATTTTTTTGAGCAATGGGGACGTAGTTGTTGTTCACGTATCAGCAACCGCTAGGGAGGGGTTCTCATGTGAAGTGAATGAGGCCTACAATATTGACACACAACTAAGTTAACAATGAAGAACGAATAGAGTGAGCTAACCATAACCTTCAAGCCAACCTTAATTAGTTTGCGCTGGTTATTTTTTGGAGCATGTTTTGCATTGTATATTGTGGCATGCATTCCCATGGTATGTATGCACAAGGCATCAATATATTTGGGGTACGTTGGATGGAGTAGTAAGGTCATGGCTTTGGTAGACACAAATCATCCTGCATGGGATGATAAAGTCGATAGTGGTGCATGCAAGTTTGCAAAGTGGCCCACATGTGTGTGCGGAGAGCTACGCCTCTGGGTAGTGTGATAGGTCCATAGGGGCATCATTGTCATGCTTTGGATGATAAGATAAAATTAAGGTAAGGTATTTTGGAAGGTTTAAAGCTATGGAATGGTGGTGGTGTCCATGCACATGAATGAGTGTGATGGTACAAAAGAGTGAAAGCTAGTGGCAAACCTGTTGCTTCATGGTCGCATAGTCTGGTCGAAGGAGAATGGAGCAGACACCATGAGGAGGAGATATGCCACGCATTACGCGAATGTAGCCAGATTCCCCCCAGTTGGCACCCCAAGAGTTCTTCACAATCCAAAAGTCACTACCATTCTCAGTTCCGTACCCAACCACCACCATTGCATGACCGGTTCGAGGGGGTGAACAACCTTCGCCGGTAAAAATTCCCTTAGAAAAGAGTTGATAGGGTATCAAAAGGAGAAAGGTCTTGTGAGAAAGCACAAATAACATGACATTCTATATTAATTTGACATTAAATTGGCCAGTGTGCATGTGGAGCCATGTGGAAGCTAGTACACGCGAGCACCAATGGTCACTTAGCTGTAACAAGAACAACTAATGGTAGAATCGACATAGCTCAAAAACAACTTGTAATATAATTACATATGACTTCCAATTGTGGTCGTTGTTAGAAAAAGCAACTAATAACTATGGCTAGTGGTACCACTACCTTAATTTTACTACGATATAGATACCTACATGAGTGTAAAGTTGAAAGTCTCTTGTGTCGGATTGCATTGATATGGCAACGGGGCGATCAGCAAGTGCAATCAAAAGGGCCATTTCGTTATTAGCGCTCACCCTTACTTGACCACTGATTTGTAGGGACACCTACATAACAAGGTACGATCAATTGCTAAGAAACAGAGACAAAGAATAAAGTGAATACAAGTGCGCACTTGTGTGTACATGCATGCATATATAGATAATGTATAGACATATTTAGAATATCCATGTATATTTGTAAGTTATTAGAGTAGTCACTTGTTTATTCATTGTCTTTCTATCTTACTACTTTATAATGAACATACATATATCTATACTATTATAAAAGGGGAGGATGTCTTCCCCTCCCCCTCCCCATTGTTTCTTGTGCCTTTGGACACACATCTAAAAGAGAGAGAGAAAGAGAGAGAGACCACCGACTCTAATAAAGGATGGATGAGGGGGAGGGCATTTGTCACTAGCAGACCCCTCCTCCCTCCTCTCTCACTCATAGGCCACATTGGCCTTTTGTAGACGTTAATATGTCATTCTTTCTGTCTCCCTCTCTCTAGAGGACGGGTCACACAGTCGTATGTACAAACTGAATAAAGCTAAGAGTGATCAGGAGAGACCGGCGGCTTGGGGTCCTTGCATACGCCAGGGTCTCCGGCATTGCCGCTAAAGTAAGGATAGTCCTCCTCGGAGGCTAAGCCATTGTTAATGACCCAGTCCAAGGTTGAGAGTCGGGGGCCCCCATTGCAGCCATTCCCCGTGGATGTCGGCGCACAGCTTGTAAGCTGCTGCTCGGAGCCGCTAATCAATTTGCCTGTAGAGATGGCTTGAGTGCCCTCCACAGCCCCGACGACAGCGAAAGCCCAACAGCTACCTGCAATTATATGTTAATGCGTATCATATACAATAATTGTAGTAATTAAAGTTAACGAAGAAGCTCACGTACCGCACCGGCCCTGGTTTTTTACTGGCGTGACGGCACCACGTGTCCGCCAGTCGATGGATGCGGGGATAGCCTCCACACTCGAATGATGGTGATGAACCTCCACAGCCCGCTCAGCCTCAGCCTCCACTTCAGTGGTGGGGGTTCCCGCGTAGCCGCTGGCCACGAACTCCTCCAAAGTGAGGTCTGCGAACTCATTGAGGCCCAAGCGGTAGCTGCTGCCGTTGCCGTGGTTGTGCGCCTCTATATAGGCCAGGTTGTCCTTGAAGATGCCAAAGCGCATCATCTCCTCTGCCTCGCTCCGCCCATAAGTATACTGCTTGCCGTACATGTCGGCCCAGGCTTCAAATAAGGCCATGAGATCATCATCCGACGCCCCAACCCCAGCTGCCCATGCTACAGCCGCCAAGCTGCTCGCAAATAGCAGCACACTAGTTATACACCAGGCGATGAATAAGTAGCGCCCCATTAATAGTCAGAATATGATGAACGAGACTCTAAAACAATATTGCTCTGCACCTCTCTTCGAGCCAATTGCACGCGGCCTCTTATAGCTATCAGCTGGTCGGCAAGCAGAAAGAGAGAGAGAGAGAGAGAGAGAGAGAGAGAGAGAGAGAGAAAGAGATGCAATCGGCAGGCACATGGCCAAACTAAATGGGCGCAGTAAGGTACGCTGCACGCAGCTGCAGCTGCATGCGTCGAGACTCGAAGGGTAAGACAATTTTGAACGTCGTTCGAGAGAGAGAGGGAGAGTTTACGTTCACAGATTTATGTATATTTGCTTTCTCATTACTGCCTCCACAGTCCCCTTGAGAGTGAGAGAGAGAGAGAGAGAGAGAGAGAGAGTTGACGTACACACATGTATATCCTTTCGTCACATGGTCGTATTTGCTTTCTCCCAGCTAGTACCTACTGCGGCCTGCCTCCGCTTCAGCGGTACCATGTATGACCGTCTTCAAGTTTATATTTTTGGCCACGCTCACAATTCTGAGTGGTAATTCAGGAATCAGCCCAGCCCCAATGTACCAGTCTCGCAATAGCTTCTGGAATTCTGCATCTCGAACCCGGGCAGGGTCACGGGTGCCTGGTAAGCCCAAGAGTAAATCCAACAATTTCTATGTCTCCAAATGGCCACAATACTTCAGACCTTATCTTACTCCATGCTTCAGAGAAAATACCAACATGTTTCCAATTGAGTTTGACGGGGACTACTTTGAAAACTGGTAACCAGAGAGAATAGTTCATGAATAAGTGGGGAAGGGTTTCAGGTTCGTTCTTGCCCATGCCCTTATCAACGGTATTCATGCCCTTATCGCTTCTGCTTGATGGTTTCGACAACCTACTTTGTTATGCAAGCCAAGTTTGTAAAAGCCCAAGTTGTAACTCCCCTTGTAAAGCTCTTTTTGTTGTAGCCCTAGTCACCACTCCACCAATCGTAGTGTAACTCTATCTTTCTTTCCCTCTCTCTTTATCTATATATATGTCATGGTGCGTCTAGGTACAAAGAAAGGCATTAATGAAGCTCTTCACTGACCAATGCACTATTTTCTTGGAGAATGCAGACAATATATTCGATCCACAAGGAGTTTATCAGATTGATCTCATAAATCTTTTTGAAATTTTGAAGACGCGTAATATAACATTTCATTTCATATAATTTTCTCTATTTTTTAATTTCTCTCTCTCTCTCTCTCTCTCTCTCTCTCTCTCTCTCTTTGTTTTCTCCCCTTATCTCTCTCTCGCTCTCTCTTTGCTTTCGCCTCCCCCTCTCTCTCTCTCTCTCTCTCTCTCTCTCTCTCTCTTTGTTTTCTTTCACTCTCTCTCCCTCTCCCTCTCCCTCTCCCTTTCTCTTTGTTTTCTCCTCTCTCTCTCTCTCAATGTGTATGTGTATGCGTTCTTTGTTTATGCATGTGTGTCTACATTCTTTGCTTTCTCTCTCTCTCTCTCTCTCTCTCTCTCATACACACACACACATACACAATGTGTGTGTGTGTGGGGAGAAGGAGAGAGAGAAAGAGGGGAAGGGAACATGAGAGGAGGGAGGAGAGGGAAGGAGCATACCTGGCGAGTCTCCTTCCTCTCCTCGTGCATGTGTGTGTGTGTCGCATGGGGGGGGGGGCGAGAGAGAGAGAGAGAGAGAGAGAGAGGTGGGTATACCTTTTTTGACAAAGCGTCGAAACTCAAATTTGAGATCTGAGTTTTTGGCACTCTCGGTTTATTTTTTTACCCTGTCGGTGTCTCTATGAGCGTTGATATGCAACAAATAATATAGCGACATGCATAGCAATGACGTGGATTTTCACATTTGAGTGTCGTAGTGCTAGCGTTGCTAATGTGAAGAACCTCTTGTAGTGTTTATTTCATGCTTGGCGGGTCATGTATTTCATGGTTGAGTAAGAAGCAACCCACAGTGGCGGCTTCCAATTGTGAGGCTTAGTACAGGGTAGTCTTCACAGCTACGATTGAGTGTGTATAGCACATACGCCTTATGGTTGATTTGGGTGTTGGACAAGATATTGCCAACATCATCTACACTGACAGTCAGAGGGAATTGGCAGTTGCGAGGAACCCAGTTTTTCATGCTCTCACAAAGCACATTGAGGTCCATTACCACTATGGGAAGAGCATTAATGTAACCACTCACCAACTTGTTCCTATCAGGCTCCTATGTGTTTGGTTTCTCCCTTAATCTAATCTAAAACTACTGCCTTTTTGGAAAAAAAAAAGAGTGGTAATGATCTATTAACTCACAAATGAATGTTCAATATACCTCATGCACCACCTCTCTACTAGGAGGATCCAATCGATACAAAAAGGTGATTTCAAGTTTGCAACATAGAAATACAAACAGGGTACTAATGTCCTCTAAGCATTTCTAATTCTTCATTGGGGGCTCGTTACCCACTGTGAATACCCTTGGAGTTCTTTACGTCAATTAGTGTTCACTTCCGCAGTCCACTGGTTAGAGTCCCTGCTTTCTTCTATAATGTAGATCAACTCCTTGCTTTCTTGTATGATTTCTTCAAGCTTGCTTGGTCATCGCAGGGAGAGTCCTCTCAAATACTCAAAGGTTCCTTGACTTCCAAATATGTTTGAGTTAGAAGTAGCGGACAACCAATGTACAAATGAGAATTGCTTGGTTCTTAATTATCCTCCCTCCTAGAATCAGATCATTCTTAAAAGAACAGACCTTTGTGTACATTTGCAGATATTGCCCACTTGACTTCTCCTTGTGCGGGAATAACCCCCGCGCCCCCCGCCTCCTCCAAGTCCGCCTCCTTCACTGAGATAGGGCACTTAGCATCCCAAATATTACTTACAACAATCACCCACTTTGACTTTATCCATTGTAGCCACCTCTTTTCATTTAGTAGAGAGAACCAATCAGCTTTATATATTAGCGTGTCATATGTTCCCCTCATTAGTATGAAAGCAAATGTGCTGCTTTTGGGCCGATACTAGGCATGCTAGTCAAAATCCAACACGTTGATAGGTACCGGCATGTTTCTCAACCCTTCAACCACTCTATCGATTAGCAACCTTTCATTTTTGTCAAGATTGAATTGTGCAACCAGCCGGTTCAATTCTTTTTAGCTCATGTTGCTTCTGTCCCAAGATTGAGTTAGATATTAAATAGCTCCTTTGTCGTTGATCTTCCTGGAAATTCCTCTCCATAAGGTGCCTAAGTAGCCACCTCCAATATTAGAAAGCCAGGGGAGAAAGTGTGATATGGAGTTCTTCCAGTCTATGGCTATCTCTGCCCATTTAAGTGAAGCCAAAACAACACATCGTGTGAAAAGCGACGCCTATATCGACACGAATGAAGGTGAAATTTCAATTCCAGATTCCGACATGAGCGCTGAAATCGAGTCGTTCAAATACACATGAGTATATAATCTTTTGTGATCACATTTATACAAGCATTCATAGCAAGGTGTATATGTATGCGACTATGTGTTCTCATTTGGTACTATGTAACGTTGCGTAGATAGAATAATATACCAGTGCAAGTACAATGGCTTGTATCATGCGTGTACAATGGCGTTTACCCTCGGGAGGGTCACTATGTATAAGTTGTGTATATTAGGTGCATTTAAGGACTATCTTTAAAACTCCTTATCTATGATTTTTTGACAAATATAATACACCCTTTTCCCATTCAATCTATAAATGTTTCTTCCAAATCCATTTTATGGTACTCTTTTATGTGTGAAAATGTGAGAAAAAATGAGATTTACTAACCCCTTCTACTGCACTCACGTGATAGTCACATAATTATTGGACCCCCCCCCCCCAGCTTTTATCGACGCGTGTACTCTAGCATATACTGACACATATTACAAGGTTTTTACTGATGCTTATATAACTATTGGAGCTATATAGAGAGTCCACACTTATGCTATATATAGCTAGGAGTCCCCACCATATATGTGTACTCAGTGTGTGCTCTGCACATACTTTGGGATTTGCAGATTTGGAGTCGTTTCGCTCTCTCTCCCCCTCTCTCATCTCTCATCTCCATCTTTCTCCCCAATTCAACATGGTATCAGAGCTTGAGATTGAGAATCCTCAACGTACAAGACGGTGTCTTGTGGTCGCATGGAAATATCTTCAACTAGATAAGTAGAAATTCTTCTTTCCTATTATTTCATTGTATGCATGATGGTAGAGACAGAGAAGAAGGTATGTGGTGTTTTATCTAATGGTTTTCATCGCAAGATTGTAGTGGTCTACGATTGTGGGAAAGGAATAGAAGTGTAGGTGTCATGGTTCCAAGAAGGCAAGAGCGGCAATAGCATTGGCGTAGACTATCATACACTTTTAGAAAACTTGTTAGTCCAAGACCTCATGGCCACTAATCATGGTCTATTAATCAGTGGACCCACAATCTCATAGTCCTGTTGCATGTGAAGTAGGGAGGTGCAAGAAAAAGTATCAAAAGATACGAGCTCCTGATCAGAGTTTGTAGCAGCACTAAGGAGAAACACGGCGCCTTGCCCCAATCGAAAACATATTTGAAAAATGTGCTTTTGATGGATGGGAGGAGTTGTATGAGTAATCAAGACGCGTAGAGTGACAACTCTATAGAAAATCCGATTAAGAGGTAGAGCTAGCAGAAAGCGATGAGCATGCAGAAGAAGGACTCATCAGCTTTCTTCTTTTTTATTAGTGTGCTACGTGAGCATCATTGTTTTTAGCATGAGACACCTATTTTTATAGTTTCTTACGCTCAACTTTCATGGACACCTATCCCCCGTAAAAGGAAATGCAAACGAGTTGGCTGGCTATGGAGAACTGCGTACACTGCCCTCGACACTCACCCTATCTCTAGCACTCATGTATTTGTACCATGCTAATAGGATTTCATAATATTGCGTCTATCATCACAGCACATAGATGTTATTTCATATCAAGCTTTTGTAGACCTTTGTTGTCCATATAAGATTAATTAAGTAGGTTCTGAAGAAACTATTTGTTAGGACAATATTGTTCGAAACCTACCCATGATACTTGGCCCTACTTGGAAAAAACCATATTGTTTACCTATGTTATCACTTGCAAAATCATTGTATATTGATGAAATCTAGATTTTTAGCGCTTGGTGGTGCCTTGTCTTTGCCATCAATGAGGCAAATATGATCGTATTTAGTCATTCACATGGTAAATATAACATTACTCTTTTCAACATGATGATTCAGGACATGTTAAATGTTTCGATTGATTTTGTTTTGGACAAGCCATTTACTCGTCAACGTCAATGGCTCTGAGGATCTTTTGATTATGTTATTCCATCCCTTTTAAATGAATATTTTTACATCTAAAAGTTTTGGTATTTCTTGGTGAAATCATGGTATTACTAATCGTTCTTGTCATGAATACATTATTTTATATGAAGGTTTTGCGCACTTGGGAGCCTAGAGTCTTGTTATATGGTAGATAGCTATATACTCTCAAAATGTGACTTGAGCGCCCAATGCCTCGTACTGGCCATTGGTGTTATGTTTTTTTTGTTATATTGCACCCTTATAATTGAATTTCATGGTGCTATGATTGTTATCATCTTATTGCACCCTCATCATCATTGGTGCTATGGTTGTTATCGTCTTATTGCACCCTCGTTGTAATTGATGCTAGGTTGCTATCATCTTATTCCACCCTCGTCATCAGAGATTTGGCAGTTGTGACTATACAACACTAGTGTTTCATATCATTTTTGTGTCGGCTTGTGTTTATATGTGCGCATGAATTGCATTCTTGTTATATGTACCCGTCGCATCATTATTTGTTTCTTTGTCGTCTCTAGAGAGGCATCATGAACCGTCTCTAAGGACAATGTGATGTGATTATTTCTAATCTTTACATCTTGATATGTTTCTTGAGATGTTGTTGTCAATAGTCAAGCAGCACATACAAGGGATCAAAGATGCTAAAGCTCCTATAATTTAAACCTTCACTTTGTGATGATTAGAATTCAAAGTTTCCAAAGGATGGTTCATTAAGCACTACATGCATATTAAAACATGTGAATAATGATGCTTGTGGGCCTTTTCAACTCAATCCAAGTCTCAAGTATTTTTGTGCTTCAAGCATTTTCTGCCCATAGCTGAAAATGTCTCTAGATGTACTATGGCCACCCTCCGTTCACATCGAGGGGGAGAGCATATGTATCGTGATTTTAATCACTACCACACATCACTCAAATATCGGTGCCCGTATCGATGAAAGTAAACTAGTTATAAAAACCCAACCGCTGTCAAGATGCTCATTGCTATAAGCATCGGTACAATCACGTCAGTATGGCTGTCGATATACAAGGCATCTATATACACACTAAAATATTGTAATGGAATTGATATTTTGATGATTTATTTGTGAAATATTTGATATTTTTATGAAGCATTGCAATGTTGATTTGAAATATGGAATATGATCACTTCTCGGTTGTTGTGTGAGAAGATCAATGATTGGCATGTGCTGGACAATAAGGCGATAGCAGTTATTCCGGATAAAATTGCCACCATTGGATTTCGTGGTAAAAGGACGAGAGTAATGCGTGTGCTAGTCTCCACCCAACCATGCTATATATCTTATAGGCTCCCCCTAGCATACACACTGTACGGCCGTGCCGGTGGCCTTGCATGTAGAACCCATGTCCTTACATTTACCTCCCTTGGAGAATCCTTTTTATCCTCAAAAACGAACGTAGGAAATGTTGAGCTTATATGTGAAGCTACTCAATATATGGCTTCTCTATATATGGCACCCAGGTCTCCTCTATATATACATCATCTCATGTGTGTATTCTACACACTTTGGGGTTCTATTTCTGTGCTCTCTCTTTCTCTCTCAACATGGTATCAGAGCAGTACGTTTTTGTTTTTAATTTTTCTCGTAATTGAAAACGATTTGCAAAAACTACTCGTGGAAGAGATTGGAATCGATATGGTCTACAACTTTGTAGAAGGAAGTTTTTTCAAATTCTTCACCGATTTTGAGTTATCGTTCGCGGACTGCGTACATGCCTGAAAAGCAACTTACGCTTTTTGTTTTTAATTTTTCTGCTTACTGAAAAAGATTTTGCAGAAACTCCCCTCAAAAGAGACCGGAATCGATGTGGTCTACATTTTTGCAGAAGGAAGTTTTTTCAAATTCTGCACCAATTTTGAGTTATCGTTCGCAGACTGCGTACATACCCAAAAAGCAACTTTGGCTTTCTGTTTTTGATTTCTACGCTAATTGAAAACGATTTTGCAGAAACTACCCGTCAAAAAGACCGGAATCAATGTGGTCTAAAACTTTGCAGAAGGAAGTTTTTTCAAATTCTGCAACGATTTTGAGTTATCGTTCGCGGACTGCGTAAATACCTGAAAAGCAACTTTTGCTTTTTGTTTTTGATTTCTCTGCTAATTGAAAAAGATTTTGCAGAAACTACTTGGGTAAGAGACCGGAATCGATGTGATCTACAACTTTGCAGAAGGAAGTTTTTTAAAATTCTGCACCGATTTTGAGTTATCGTTCACGGACTGGGTACATACTCGAAAAACAACTTTCGCTTTTTGTTTTTGAGTTTTCTCCTAATTCAAAACGATTTTGCAAAAACTACCCTACAAAGAGAGCGGAATCAATGTGGTCAACAACTTTGCAGAAGGAAGTTTTTTCAAATTCTGCACCGATTATGAGTTATTGTTCGCAGACTGCGTACATGTCCGAAAAGCAAGTTTCGTTTTCTGTTTTTGAGTTTTCTGCTATAATTGAAAACAATTTTGCAGAAACTACGCGTGCAAGGGACCGGAATCGATGTGGTCTACAACTTTGCAGAAGGAACTAGCCGCTGCAGGCATCGGAATCGATGAGAAACTATTTGCTTAAGCCATCGTAATCGATGTGGTCTATAACTTTGCAGAAGAAAGTTTCTCTAAATTCTGCACCGATTTTGGGTTATCGTCTTGGACTGCGAATATGTTTGAAAAGAAAAAATTTACTTTTTGCTTTTGATTTTTCTCATAATTGAAAACTTCTCAATTATATTTTTTCTTCATCAATCATATATTTGTTACTGACGTAACTTTGTTGCAGAAGCTAGTTACATATCGTTCCGATTCAGTCGAGCAGTTGATGATCGTCCAAATTCTATCGAGCTACTATTGGTACATGATCTTTTGTTATATGATATACTTGTTCATTGATTCTCGTATGATTATTCTTTTAGAGATATAGTTTCGTCGTTTTATTGATAATTTCTCGTTGATACCATAGTGATTTTGATGGTACCATGATGATGATTTGTTAGTACTTTGGTCATGGTGGTTTTTGTTGATACCATGATGATATTTCATTGATACCATGGTTATTCTCGGTGATGCCATGATGTTGTTTCGTTGATACCATGGTTATTCTCAGTGATGCCATGATGTTGTTTCGTTGATACAATGATTATTTTTGGTGATATCATGATGCTTTTTGTTGATGCCATGATGATTTATTCATTTTTATTGATACAATGATGATGTTTTGTTAATACTTTGATGATATTCATTGATCACTACGTTGATAAATGTTGTTTTATGTAGTATATACACATATCATTTGCATCACGTAATCACGCATCTTGTACTTTTATGTTCATACTCTATGTACCCTATGTTTTCGTGCATATATATGTCATCAAAAGAGTGGCGCCGCGAACCATCTCTTATGGCATTGTGAACGTAAATTATTTCACTAACGATGCTAATAATTTTCATGACTATGTTTTTTTGAGTTTTGATCTATGTAGGATTCATCAAGAATTAATTTTATGAAGATAAACTTGGTGACAATAAAAGATTTATGAAGATATGTTTGGTGATACGATAGTGATGACAAGCTACATAGCAGATTCATGGAGACACTTCTGATTACGAGCTAATCGATAGCCTTTACACCTCTTTATTGAACCTTTGTATTCATTATTGTATTTGATAGGATAGGAGTAATGTAACTCCTCGTAAAACATTCATTGTAAAAGGAGTGATAAATGTATCTCCTCGTAAAATATTCATTGTAAAAGGAGTGATGTAGCTCCTCATGAAATTTGTATATTTAATGATTTTTATAATATAACGGTGGGTGTATATAGAGTTGTGGGTTTTTCCCTTGATCCCCCAAGGGTTTTTTCATCCACAGTTAGGGACCCTTATTTGAGCGGGGGTGTTGAGCTTATATGTGAAGCTACTCAATATATGGCTTCTCTATATATGGCACCTAGGTCCCCTTTATATATACATCATGTCATGTGTGTATTCTACACACTTTGGGGTTCTATTTCTGTGCTCTCTCTTTCTCTCTCAACAGGAAAACGTTTCTTAAGTGAGGAGACATTCTCCCATGTAGAACCTTCTTCAAGTCTATCTATCCATTTTACCAACTCTTGTCATTTGACATGATGTTTGGTGCAAAGCTCATGAGAATCCAAAATCTTTTTGGGTTCACGAGGGATGCTTGGCGATTCGATAAGGTCAACTAACACACATGTGTCACTGACATTATCATTTTATCCTAGTTGTTTTCGTAAACAGTTAACATGAAAAACAGGATGAACTCGTGAGTGCTCGAGAAGAGCTAAATTATAGGCCACTTGACCTATACGTTTGAGAATGGTAAACGGTTCAGAGTAGCGTGGTGACATTTTTGAAAAATTTCCCGTCTTCAGCTTTTCTGAATGCGCCGGAACCTTGAGGAAATTCTTGTCTCCTTCTTTAGAAGTAGCAAGATGACAATGCTCACCTGCGTACTTCTTATATCAATCTTGAGCTTTCTTGACATTCTATCGAGTAACTCAAATCATATGAAAATGGTTTTGGAGAAAATCCTTTTCTTGTTGTATCTTCTCCTTAGCCAACCCCACCGTAACGAATGATCTACGTTGAAAACCATATAAAAGCATGGACTAAACCCTGTAGTTGAAGGTGCCACGAGAAGCGTGTGCGAGTGCAAGTGCGAGAGAGAGAGAGAGAGAGAGAGAGAGAGAGAGAGAGAGAGAGAGAGAGAGAGAGAGAGAGAGAGAGAGAGAGAGAGAGACCTACTATTGAGCGCAAAGTAATGTTATCCTATTTGCAGCTCCTTATTCACTTTGTATTAAAGAATAAGTGTATTTGGTTAAGTTAGTAGATGGGTTAGTAGTAAGTGGGATGTCCGGCCAGTTGGCCTAAATCCCAAAAAACTCCCACTTGAAGGCCAACACAGTCCAAGTGACCTAGTATGTACAACCGTGAAGCAATCTAATGGCTTCAGCCTATACCCATCAACTCACTGCAATGTGTAAACCACTCCAAATCTAAGAGTTCGTCAAGCATCTGTTGAGTTGTTGTCAGTGTGTACCTTGACCAAATCAGTGAGATTTTTGGCCAAGAAATCTCTTACGAGATGATACCTAACTTCAATGTGTTTTGATTTGAGTGGAACACGGGATTCCTTGCCAATGTAAGAGCACTTTGACTATCACAATGTATCATTGGAGTCTCATCCAATGCCAAGATTTCTGACCAAGCGAGATAACCATACAACCTCTCAACTTGCATTCGACAATGCCATGTACTCTGCTTTCATATTGGAAGACGATGTACAATCTTGAAGACATGACCTCCAAGATACTGCTGCTCCAGCAAATATGAAGACATAGCCAGATGTTGATCTTCTGTTTGTCAACACCTGCATAGTCTGCATCGCATAACCCACGATGGATGCATCACTATTCCTAAAGCGTAAACACCTGCCGACTATACCTTTGAGGTACCTAAGAATGTGGTTCAATGATTTCCCAATGCTTGTTGCTAGGATTTACCATATGTCGGCTTACCACTCTCACTGCAAAAGCAATGTCTAGCCATATGGCCACCATAGCATACATGAGACTGCCCACTGCTGAAGAATATGGTACCTTAGCCATTTTTGCTCACTCAACATCAAATTTGGGTGCATCTTCCTTGCTGAGTTTCAAGAATGCATGCATTGGGGTACTTAATGCTTCCTCCCCCTGCATATTGAAATGCTACAAAACTTTCTCAATGTATGTTTCATGAGATAACTCAAGAATACGACGTTTGCGATCTCTTTTGATTTGCATGCCAAGAAAGTGTATAGCATCCCCCAAATATTTCATTGCAAAATTGTTGCTAAGTGTTTTCTTCAAGTTGGCAATCTCTGCAATGGATTTCCTAGTTATAAGCATGTCATCAACATATAGAACTAGAATGATCATCGAGCCATCATCTAGCTTTCTCGTGTACAAGCAGTGATCCTCTTCGCTCCTTTTATACCCTTAAGACCTCATACATGCATCAAATTTATGATACCACTACCTTGAACCCTGCTTTAAGCCATAATGTGCCTTTTTGAGCTTACATACTAGCTCCTCACGAGATGCTTTCTCTTGAACAAACCCTTCAGGCTGCTACATGTATACATCCTCATCTAGATCCCTGTGAAGAAATATTGTCTTCACATACATTTGGACAAGCTCCATGTTCTCAATTGCTACAAGAACAAGTACGGTTCTAAGCATTGTCATCTTGACCACATGCAAGAAGATTTCATCAAAATCGACTTTCTTTTGTTGTTTGAACCCTTTGGCTACAAGTCTAGCCTGTGAACATCTTGAATCTGCTCTTTCTAGATAGCAAAATTCGTACCATTAGATTTTTGGATATTGTAAATATTGTTTTCACCGCTAGATGACATGGTTGCAAGCTAAAGATAATATGGCAATAAACATTGGTAATTCTGGAAAAAACTCGACAGAGTTTCCCCAGAAAAACTGACAAAATCTCAATTCAAAACGGTCACAAGATATCAGTAACGCATCAAAAGTAATGCTCTTAGAGCATAAGACATGTGTATCAACCACTAACTGTGCATAAAAAGTCAAAAGCTGACCCAAGAATGCTGACACAATGTCAAATGCACCTAGCCCTCTCTATACATGTCCTATGGAAAGGCCATGAAAAGAGGTAATCCAACAACCTGTATCATCGAAAGGATCTCAACATTCAAGAATCCCCTAGATCAAGAAAACCTCATGCTATCATCTCAGAAAGGGCCTCCAAGTCGAGTCTCGGAAATGGTCGGGACTGCAAAAAACAAGCCAAATCGGCTCCACAAAAGGTACATACAACACTTTCCGCAACTCAACGTACATCCACTGTCAACAATACTGCAAGGTGCAATGTACGCGCTCAAACAACCACCAAACAAAATGTGCAAGCAGTAATCAAATCTCTTCCAGGAGTATATCCACTCTCAAAAGAGCTCAAGCACTATTAAAAGTGCCATTACAATGCATATGTGCATCAAATAAATCCACTGAAATATGTGTTGATGCAAAACAATGCAACCTGTAAGAAACCTGGACGTCGTGTATGTATGCAAGAACCTGTGAGGAGATGGATGCCTGAAAAACCCAAGACAATGTCGATGCCGGAAAGTGCTCCTAATAAGCCCATAAACACCGTCTCAATAGCACATAATAGCCATAAAATGGCTACATACAATCCCAAAATAGTCTCTGAACAATCTGCACCTGTGTCCTGTACATGTACCTGTAGAAAAAGTAGAGTTGAAAAATACAACTCATGAAGCATAGCTCAGATGAAGCTCTTGACTGCACGAATAGCTTTGAAAGGGGGGTAAAACCCCTGGACGCCTGATAAAAACGCTCTCAGAACGCTGAATTTACCGATGCCTGTTTGCACTTTTGAAGTGTGCATGCATGTAGACACAAAAATGGCAAGCAAAAACCTTGCTCTGATACCAGTTGAAGGTGCCGCGGGAAGTGTGTGCGAGTGCAAGTGCAAGGGCCGAGAGAGAGAGAGAGAGAGAGAGAGAGAGAGAGAGAGAGAGAGAGAGAGAGAGAGAGAGAGAGAGAGAGAGAGAGAGAGAGAGAGAGAGAGAGAGAGAGACCTACTATTGGGTGGAGTGCACAACAACGTTATCCTGTTTAGCTCCATATTCACTTTGTATTAAAGAATAAGTGTATTTGGCTAAGCTAGTAGATGGGTTACTAGTAAGTGGGATGTCCAACCAATTGGCTTGAATCCGAACAATAGTCACTTGCTTTGAACTATTATAAGCAAATTCCAATATAGGCAACTAGTCTTCCCAATTGGTTTGCTTCTTGCTAATGTATGCTCGTAGCATATCCTCTAGCACTTGATTAACTCTTTCAGTTTGACCATTTGTTTCTGGATGATCAGCCCTACTAAGATTAAGTGTAGTTTTCAACTTTTGAAACACAACTCTTTAGAAGTGATTATGAAACTTTCGATCTCTGTCACTAATGATACTAGCTGGAAGACCATAGAGTCTATATATATGTTCTACAAATAGCCATGCTAATTTCGGTGTCTTAACCGTAGTCTTAGTGGAGATGAATAGATCCATCTTTGTTAGACGGTCTACAATTACCCCTATGGCATCATGGCCACGATTTGTAATAGGTAGTCCTACTACAAAATTCATAGAGATAATCTCCCACTTACCTTGTGGAATCTCTAAAGGATGTAAAAGTCCCCCTACCTTGAGGCGCTCTGCCTTATTAACTTGCAGAATGGCAATTTAGTCATATGTCTTACGAATACCTGGATGACCAGCACTTGAACTATTGTGACACTCAAATAATATCTGGCATCTAGTTTCTCAGTCCTTTGGCACACATACTCCACCCTTGTGGAGTAAGTGGCCATCATCAATGGAAAAATTCTTCTATCACTTAAGCTCTTCATGAGTAAGGGAGGAGATCTCTGTGTTGGAGCTTTTATCTCCGCATGCAGAAACATGTTGATCTGGCTTTTCACAGATATGTGAGTGTGAGGGATCCCTTCTTAAAACTGCACTCCACACTTTAGCATATGATTGATCTTGTGCACACTTGCCATGTAATGACTCCAAAAATTCACTCTTTATTTCCATGAAAGCAAGTGAATTAATTTGAGGCATCCAACTTAGTGCATCCTCTACAACATTATATTGCCCCTTGCGATATCATAGTTTACAATCATAATCTTGAAGGATCTTTGCCCATCTAGCTTTATGACACTTTAAGAGTGTTTGAGTAGTAAGACATTTTATACTCTCATGATCAAAAACTACTTCAAACTCGTAGTGTCACCACTTTTGTAAAGCGTGAATCATGGCATAGACCTCTCGCTCATAGAAATAATAATTCTGTTGAGCTCTATTCAACTTTTTACTTTCAAAGGCTATAGGTATCCCCTCTTGGATAAGTACCACACCAATTGATTTATCACTAGAATCAGTCTCTACTGCAAATGGTTTAAGTGGGTCAACAATTGCTAGGATGGGAGCAGTGGCTACAGCTACCTTGAGCTGTTCAAAACTACGTCGTTGGGCTTCTTCCCAAGAAAATGTCTTACCTTTTTCTTCAAGTTGATCCGTCATAGGAACAACGATTTTTGCATAATCACGGATATATTGTTGATAAAATCCAACCATGCCTAAAAAGATTTGAATCTCCTCAACCGTGTTGGGATGTGGCCATCAAAGAATGGTAGCGACCTTGTCAGTGTCCATCTTAATGCCAGAATAAGAGATCACATGACTGAGGTAATGTATCTTTGTTTTAAACAAATCGCACTTGCTTTGCATACAAGGTGAGTTCATAGCTATTCAAACACTAATCGTAAGTGTTCTATGTGTTCATCTTCAGTCTTACTTTAAATGAGAATGTCATCAAGGAAAACCACAGCAAATTTTCCAAGATAGGGACGTAAGACACTATCCATGAGTGTCATAAATGTAGCTGGAGCATTGGTTAAACCAAAAGGCAAAACTAGAAATTCAAAATGCCTGAACCGTGTTCTAAAGGCAATTTTAGAGATATCTTTCAAAAGGATACGCACCTGGTGGTATCATGAACGAAGATCTATCTCTGTATAGTATCTTGCCTCATGGATTTGATCAAACAACTCATACACTCGAGGTGGAGGGTACTTGTTCTTGATGGTTATGGCATTTAATCAGCTATAATCTACACACATTCTCATAGTAACATATTTCTTTTTTACTAATAGAATTGGTGATGCCCAAGGCGAAGTGCTAAGTCTACTGAAACCACGAGAGAGGTAGTCAACTAACCGACTCTCAACCTCCTTGGCCTCACTAGCCCTCATACGATAAGGTGGTTTACTTACCGGTTTAGTGTCTGGTAGGACATCTATGCCATGCTGCACATCACGTGTAGGGGGTAATCCCGGCGGTAAATCACTTGAGAGTATATCACTATACTCCGTGAGTGAGTCAACATTTTTTTTACAAAAGGAGAAAGTAAACTAGAGTTATGCTGGGACGGAGAATCTTGTAATTCCTGTAATTTTTGTTTTACAATAGTTGCACGTTGCTCAATAGAATTAGAATTGGGAGCACTTTTCTCTTTAGAATTTTTAACACTTTGCTTATCATTAAAATTCATTGCACTTTGCATACCATAACTATAATTCACAACATGTTGCTCTTGAGAATTAACAAGACTTGGAGACAAGCAATAACACAAAAAGACTTCATTTATTAAATCCGTTTTCTGTAAAATAGAAAGCTCGGGTGTACATATAAGAGGTGCACATGGTATATTTTTCTCACCAAGCAAAAGAACATGTTTACCATTGGCTATAAACGATAACAAGTTGTGTTCATAACTAGTGTGCAATGTGTTTCCTAAACCATGCAGCTACTCCCGTTCTAAAACTACATCAACACGGTTCATGTTCATAACTTGAAAGTCAAGGGTCATCGTATGATCTTGAACAATAAGCTCAACCCCTTGAACTACCGTGTCCCATACTTCTTTATCATTTCCAGACATCTGTTCTACCACATACTTGTGGGAGCAGGGAGTCTGTGTAAGCTTCAATTCCTTGACTAGCTTATAGTTCAAGAAGTTATGAGTTTCACCATCATCCACTAAAATACAAACACATTGTTCGTTAATAGTGCCATGCATGCGAATCAACTCATAGGGGACAAAAGGTGGGCTACCACATTGAAGTAGACACAAAACACTTGTGATTTTATTCCATTTGAAGAACTTCTACAACACAATATTTAGGAGATGAATCTAATGTGAGGTGTTACACCGTGTGCATGGCCTTTTCTTTGCCTAGGACAATCCTTCTTGTTATGTTGGTCCAAAAGATATTTGAAAAAAAATTTGTGTTTCTTTGCACACTCAAAATCAGTAGTGTTGAGAGACCCATGTGGAGTATCTCGTGATTGCTTAGGCTTCTTAGCCTCTTCTGGGTTTTGAGAGGTAGATTGTCTCTTATTCCTCTTGGAACGTGTGGGAGATCTACCTCGCCATTGGCTCTTAGCCACCTTGCTCTTAGCAAAATTATTCTTAGAGTAGGAAACATTTCTCTTCCTCTCTTGGTCATCATCATATCTTTGGGCATGACAGATGGTTTTTTCCAAAAATTTTGGATGTTGGGTCTTAACATGAAGACGATAGTCTTTGTCAAAACCCCTATTAAAACCCCATATCTTTTGGAATTCATCTAGACCTAGTTTTAATATGATTTTTGGATACTTGGAAAGATAGAGACTGAGAGAGAGGCTAGACATGCGGCATGTATCCCATGCTAATCAATTCTTATCCTCTTCATTGGAGTCCAAAAACTCTTTGGAGAAAGAAGCTTGAAATGCAGTCCAAGACGGAGGACGAGCATCTATTGGAAATGTAATCCACCACTTATAGGCCTTGACTTTAAGAGATAGACTTTTTTCCACAATTGTCTTAATATCTGCGGTGTGTCTCTGTTTATGGATATCCCTCCATTTGTGTAAGAACGTATTGACCGCATCCTTGTTTGTGATCACGCTCTTTACCATGAAACTCAAGGATTGGTGATATTCTTAAGTAATGCATTGCTACCTTTTGTATCTTCTGAAGCACTTGCCTCTTAGACTCCTTGAGTTGTGCGAGCTTGGGTTCCTTGAACCATGCCAAATGGTACTCCTTAAGCCATCTGTGAATTCATAAATTTCACAAGTAGCTCAATAAGATTTGTAACATCTTCATTTAGTGCAGAGAGGTTGTGTTCAAGTGTACGCTTTGGTGATTTTACAAAGTCTTGAAAGCACCTATATCTACAAGGCCATGATATCCTAGATCATCATCATCATGCATATTAATGTCAGCAACATCCACGGTGTCCGGATTTTGATGTGCATGCTCAAAATCAAAAGTGTGTGTAGGTGGGATATCCTCGCTGGCCATAGTAAACACACGCTAATGTAGAGAGAGAGAGAAAATGTCAGCTTCTTGTACCTTGTAAAGCTTGAAGTCTTTGTGTTTTTATGCTCCATGACTTTTGCGTTGCATGCAATCCTCGCCTTGCAAAAATTGTAGCGCTTCACGTCTTGTTCTTCGTAAGAATACCTTCATTGATTATTCATAAAAATGTGTTGTTTTTGTGAAGGCTTTTGCTCACTTGTGAAGCTTCCTCCTTGAAGAAGAAGGAATTTTGGAGGAAAACTTGCCTTACTCTAAGGAGTGAAAAGGAAGGAACTACTTCCTTGAAGTTTGTAGCTTTCCTTTCCTTCTAGCTTTCTTTGTCAACTCAAGTATTCTATCTTTCCTTCTTGTATAAAACAAGGCTCAATAGCATGGATGTTAGAGTGTTGGCCCCTTAGTCTCATGGAGTGGGTTCAACCCTCCTTCATGCAAGGATTTAGAGGGCCTGCCTACACGAAGAGCCAACGACGCCTTGGTGCCGTAGAGTTGTTGGTCAAGTTTGACTTGGTTGCCCACCTTACTCGCTCACTATGGAGGGTGTAGGTGGTGCGGCTACGGTCGCTGTCCGTTGTCTACCTTCTTGTGCTACGCATAGAACTCTGTGCATGTCTTATTTTTGCTGCGTTGCGGGGGCATTGTTGTCCCTGCCTACAAACCGCAGGAGAGGAGATGGGCGTCGCAGGAGAGTATTTTATGTGGTCGGTGGCCGAATTCAAAAGCGGACTTGTCTTCTCAAGGGCGGCCACACATGGGCAGATTGGAGGGTCTGATTTGGACTTATCTACACAAGGGCGGCTACACATGGCTGCCTCTCATGAGAGAGGGAGCCCTTTTGGCCTATAAAAGAAGGCAATTTCTACACACATTTCATAGTGTGAAGTTGATGCAACAAGGTGAGTGTGAGGAGGTGAGAGTGAAGCAAGGCGTGAGCTCCAAAAGGGTATAATCCCTTTGTAAACTACTTCTTGTTTTGAAGTACTAAAGCCATTGAGTCACTGCTTTCTCGTGGACGTAGCCCACATTGGGTGAACCATGTATATCGTGTGTACTCTCTCTCTCACACTCTACTCTATAATCTTGTGTATGTAAATCTGTCTCCCTCCATTAAGTAATATACTCAATTATCTATTTAGGTACGTCTTATTTCCTAACATGTACAACCTTTCTTTTACATGTAATAGTTATACTTTGATGAGAGGGTACGGCAGGGATTGCTGGTGCCATTGAGCGTTGATCTGATTGGGAGTGACTTGAGTGACGTTGATAGAGTGTAAAACTCTTAACTCCCAATCCATAGCGGCCTTCCACTGCTCATCCACCTCTAAGGTGATCTTCTCCTTCAGTGCGTCTTCTTCAGCTTTTGACAACTGGACCATTGGCATTGTGTCTGCATCTGTGATGTGAACTTGAAAATCTTCATCACCACTCGGCTCTGCTCTGGAATGCATCTCAAACTCAGCAAAAACGAGACCGAGGGTATGTATATTTGTGGCGGCTCTGAAGTGCCTGCCTCTTCCTGCGTGTTGGGTTTTCCATCTCTGAGGAGTTGATTTATCCGCTTGAGTTCTGCTATCTCCTTTAGAAACTCCTCCTCTCTCTGAACCTGCATCAGTGCCAGGTCCCTACGTTGTGATTGTTCTAACTTTCATTCCAATTCTAAGTCCTTGTTTTTCTTTTCAAGTGCCTTATAAACTTCATCAGCTCCTTTGATCGAGGCCATGGCTGGATATTATTTGATTTTCCGTAAGAAAATGGCTTGATTATTGATCCTCTGTTCAGAATATTGCACAGAAGCATTAGCAGCATCAAACTGCACTTGAATTTTGTGAGCTAACAGAGAAGTCGTAAGAAGTTCATTTGTAACTTCGGTCAACTGCTCATCTTTTGCTTTGCAGGCATTAGATGATTTGGTGAGTAGATCGCTTAGCTTCTCCCTTTCTTTTTGTTGTTTATCTCTGGATATCTGATGATGTTCCGCTTCTGCCTTCAGCTCTTGCACTTGCCTTTGGAGATCAGTGATAATAGTCATGCTATCTTCTAGCTCTCCTTGGAGAGGGTCAATCACCATTTCCAGTTCTTTGGCCTTTGTGCTTCGGTTTAAAGATGCTGAATGGAGTCTCTCCGTCATTTCTTGTATCTGACGTGCATATTCATTGACCTGTATTATCACTTCATCGTTTGTCTACCACTCCTCCTTTCGTGCTATTTGGGATGTGCTTGCAGCCTCGTGTGTTGCTTCTTGCTACGTCGTAGCTGTTGGTGGTTCTTGTGTGGAGGTAAATGGCCAGTCTTCTTCTTGGCCACCCCGAGGCTTTGATGCCTCGGCAGTTTCTGGCTGAGTATAACTGGATGGTGTTGTCTCAACCCTTGCTGTCTCCTCAGGTGCCGGACTTTCTTCCTTTTCTGGCTCGGGCTCCGTCTCATGTACAGTGGTGGACGTTTTTTCGACATCTGCTTCTTTATCAGTCTCTTTTTCAGATCTACTTTCCTGTTCCTCATCTGGCTTTTGAGTATCTTCAGTCGCCTTCTCCGATTCTTGCTCGGCTTCTTTTTCTTTTTGTCCCGTCGGGGTGGTCAGCTTCTTCGGTAGATTATGTTTGTTGGGTGGACTCAGAATCTTTCTCTTTTTAAGGCTCCGCTTCAGTGGTTTCTTTGCCTACTGGTGATGGTGGTGGACTAGGCATGGGATAGTCTTGTTGTTCTGGAGGCGGTGAGGTGGGTCGGGGAGATCCATGACTTTGCTCTTGGCTAGCCGTTTCCTTGGCTTGCCTTTGGTCTTCTGATTCCTGGGCTTTCCTTGCAATTTCTTATGCTTCCTTGAGCTTTAGATCTTCAACCTCTTGGTACATTCTTTCCAACTGCTCTGTTGGATCATCCACCTCTTTTCTGGTATGATGCTTTGTTCAAGGGCCTTTAAGTCCTGTAGGTACCACTTTTCTAGGTCCTTCCCTTGTGCTTGCCTACTGCACTGGTAAGCCTGTTTTTCTCTTTCAAAACGTGCTTGTTTTTGAGTTGGCTCCTCTTGGTGTGCAACCACAGCTTTCCTTTTCATCTCTTCTCTCCAAGCTCTCTTTTCTTCGTTGTAAGAGCTCTTACTGTTGTGCCATTCTGGTGAGCTGTCAGCTGACTCATCATCTAATTTTTGTGACGTTTTACCTAACCTTGTAGCTCATGGAGAGGGTTGTGCTGCCAAAATCCATGTATTCTGATGAGGGGCAGGTGGTAGGTTGTTGGCCATGCCGATGGCATGATACACTATTCTAGTCAACACCTCTGGCGCACCCAAGTATGTGATTTTGCCTTCCTTCTTGGTGCCCTTCAAGGTTGTCAAGACATACTGCGCATGGTCCACGGGCTGCATGGTCCACGGGCTGACTTGTTGTCAACTTAAGAACCTGAGTGAAGGTGGTGGCCACGGGGTGATTTGGTGTTGTGTACCTTGGTGGCCTTTTCGCCAGAAAATGAAAGTGTTGATGGTACAAACGGGCTGGCTCTTCCACCTCTTTGTGGATAAGATTGGTGAATGTAGCCACGGTTGTCTCCTTGGTAAATGTGCGTGCAGTTTTCCTATCTCTTTCCCGCATGGTCATTCCTTCAGTGGGCAGTCTTAGTGCCTCTGCCACTATCTCTTTTGTGATCACTACCTCGACCTTGTTCCCTTGAGTGTCGGATATTTGTGTGGTTCCATCCTCCTTGATGGTGGATAGAAGCTCGTAAGCTTCCTGAAAGTCCACTTCGCAAGGCTCTTGTTTGTAGAAATGCCTGAGTCCCAACCTGTGGTTAGCCTCTTTTGTCTCTAGCTTGGCAGTTGCATCATAGACCTCTTTGGGTAGGAGTTGCAACTCCACCTCATGCCCCTCTTCACTCTTGAACCTGCCAATGAAGACCGTAGTGTGGTACTCTTCCAGCTGTTTTCTAGAAAGGCAAGATGTTTTTGCTACTTTGATAGACTCGGGGTCTACTTGATAGGCAGGCAGTTCTTGTAGTTTCTCTTTCTGGTTTAGCTTCTTCTTGGCCCTCTCGTCTGCTTGCATTGCTCCTGTTCAGTGAATAGAGTGCAAATTTAGCAGATTTGTCAGATTTTTCTCTGGAATGTCCTTTTAGACTGAAATGCTGACAATTTGGTCCAAATTGCTTCAAATCAATTTTTGAACAAGCAAAGATGCATAAAATCATGCAAGGAACCAAGCTGTATAGTCAAAACAAAATTTTGTAACCAAAGTAAATAATTGCGATTATTTACAACTGAAAACAATTTCCAACTTTTTGCAAACTTGGCTTTTGTAAGGTCTCTGACCCCGACCAAAAAGAGCACCATGTACCATGTAATGATCATAATAGAATAAGTTACTATTTTTAGCAGTTTTCCAAATTCTGTCAGTGCCATGATGTTCAGAATGCTTTAAAGCTTCGAAATGTAAATTAAAATTTTTTTTTGTAAAAAAATTTCAAAAATAGTAAGTTTTTGGACACCCGACCCGTCTAGTTTTGATCGTCTCGAAAAACTGCACCCGTACCCTAAATTGTTAAAAAAATGCATTTTCGGACCCCGGGGGCTGCTAAATATGGCAGGAACTTGGGCCAGTACGTCTTACTTCGAGCTCCATATAGCAATTTACGGCATCAAAATCCGACTCGTATGACCCGTTTTAGCCTAAAACCAATTTTTCATAAAATTGTCCGGGGAGGCACCGGGGGCCCGGGACTGTGTGGGAACAGGTTCCAGGCCACTCCAGACCAGCTTTAGCAGCTAGGGGGCGCCCTCTTGCCTTGTGGGAGTCCTCGGGAAGTTTCCAAGATTGCAACTAAGTGTGAGAACCAATTAACTAAACCAACTGGACACTTGGTGGGTAGGAAACTAGACTTGCCAATGCAATGAACTAAGTGCTCCTCCAAATGCTAATAGCAGGGCTGGTCGATTTTTAGCCTGTAGGATCCTATTTAAAGACCTACACACACACACACACACACACACACACACACACACACACTTATGCTCATACACACATACACAGTGCATACACACACACCTACACACACTGGGAAGGTGCTGCCGGTTCACACACCTTTTGAAGGAGAAGCAAGGAGGAAGGTGCTGCCGAATTCTCATCTCAAGAAGCTTGATTAGATCAGAAAATCGAGAAGATTATCAGCCCTTAATCACGATAACCACGGTTTAATTAATGCTATCTGTAAATTCCTTTCTCTACCATCTAAATTCGATCACACACCTTTTGAAGGAGAAGCAAGGAGGAAGGTGCTGCCGAATTCTCATCTCAAGAAGCTTGATTAGATCAGAAAATTGAGAAGATTATCAGCCCTTAATCATGATAACCACGGTTTAATTAATGCTATCTGTAAATTCCTTTCTCTACCATCTAAATTCCTCGTCTATTATGCTTATTCCTAGTCGTAATTCTCTATAATTACTCTCTAAATTCTCTTTAACCATATTCTATTATGTAATCATCATTCCATAGCTGAATTATCAGCCATTCATCATTCTCGATTAATGATTAGTGTACAATTATTAGAATTTTCTCTCTCTAGGCGGCAAAGAAATTAGTCGATAAGCTAGTAATTGTGTAGATTTAAGAGAATCACTTTTTCTATCACCCATTAATACTGTAACTAAATTAAATTCATTTCCTTTATGCATTAAGTTGTAATTAAGGAAAAATTAATCTGTTATTAAGTCTCTACGAGTTGTTTCCTCACACATATGCATAAGATAAATCTGCATTATCTAGTTGCTAGGAAAGAGATCAATCATACTTAATTCATCTCTCTGATAATTCCATCAGTGAAATCCTACTATTCTTAATCACGTAACTCGAGTAACTATCTTTAGAGCAGGTTCCCATAGGAATATGCATCATCCATAATGATTGCTATATGGAAAAATCTAAACCTCTCGTGTAGCAGGCATTGTTTGATGTTGCTAATCTATCATTTGGCTTGTTATGACGCTTGCGGACATTAGCTCTTTTCTCCAAGTTAATTATTTAAAGTAGTGAGTTTAAAATGGCCCCGGTTAAGAGGTCGCTTTTGTGGAGCCCACGACCACGAGGAAGGAACAAGCAAGGTGAACGAGAAGGGAAAAGCTCCCATGGACGAACAATTACCGGCCATCTCACGGGCCATCGACGAAGAAATAGAAGAGGTAGGTCTTAACTTCATTCAAGTTGTTTAATTTAACATTGCACACGTTTAGTTAAGAATGAACATATCCCCAAACATGTTGGAGAAATCCGACGGAAACCTCGGCATTGAATTCATTGTACATTAAGTTCTAAAGTAGGAAGGTAATGCTTGATGGGTATGTTGTTTGAAGAGGAAAGAATGTCTGCTACGGAAAATTTAGCTCGGCATGTTCATTTTATTTCCAATGTTGAATCAGTCCTGACCCCCCTACTGATCACAGGGGGCAGAGTTCCTCGTTAAGGGCTCTTGAATCCACGACTTGCTTTCTATGCGGTGGATACCCACGACTTGCTTTCTATGCGGTGGAAACCCACGTCTTGCTTTCTATGGGGTGGGAGTGTCCATGACGTGCTTTCTATGCGGTGGAAATACCTAGTTGTATGGGCAACTAGGCGAGAACAGGAGGAGTGAACTCTCGCTGGAGGGGGGATGTTGTACCTCCAGAACATTGGAATTTTAATGAATAAGTTTGAGTAGAATTTTTACTAGAATACTGTCTTGGTGCTGTTTGCAATACTGGTTGAAGGGCTGTCTTAACGAGCAATGTGCTTCGGAATTAAAACAAGGAATGCTTATGTTGAACAACCTTTGTGGTAGTAATTAGGTCACACAAGGAAGTGTGAGTGTGGGGGTGGAAAGTGGGGCCTTGGCTCAGGTTGCCAATGCCTACGAGATGGGTGGTCCCGATTTGTCGGGAACTATCTGTCCCCATTGTGCTTACTTTGATATTAGTAATACTCATTGCCCCTAGAGCGGTGAAATCTCGAGGGTACGTGCCTATGAAACATGGGGAAAAAGGCGCTCGGGGTTCCTCTCCTCTTGGAAGGTGGGTCTTAGGATCGCTAGATAGTTTAAGTACGCTTCCCCTGCGAGGTGGAGCTAGATCTCCTTGCTAGTAGGCTCGAACTCGACTCAATTTGTGATGAGAGATCGTCCGCTAGTCTAACCCTGAACCATTTTGTTTGCTTTTGCAATAGATCTAATGGCCATCAGGTTCACCATCACATCCGCTGGTTGATACGGCGGGGTGGGGACCTCACACCTGGTATCAGAGCCTAGGTTAGACTGGGAAATAAAGTCGTATTGTGTGAACATTTAAAAAGAACTGAAAGTATATAGGTAGTTGATCCAAATTCCTTGCATTGGTGTTGCAGGAAGACGCCGTGCTCAAATATCAGAAGTTCCAAGTGTTTGAGCTTATTTATGAGCAAGCTCAAAGATTCCCAGTTTACCAGTTCAGGCGAGATGTCATGGAGATATTGTTGAAGGCTTATACGCCACACTCCACTCGCATTGATAGAGGATGGGAACTGGATTGGACATTTCCAGGAGGGGTTTACTACATCAACGCTCGGAAGCTAGGATGCCTGGCTACCGACTTGAGGAAGATGCGTTGGGGAGAAGAGTTGAGGGTAATAGAGATATTCTACTTGGTGCCTACACGATTGGACCAGACTGTTTCAGACAACTCCAATCAAACCATCAACGACTGACTCTTGGAGAAGGTCACCAATGTGATCCCAGCGAACCGAGTCAAAACCTTTGGATTACTGAAAGCGGAACTCCGTCTTGATATCTTAGTTTATTATCCACTCAAGAATGAGTATAGAAACTATTACACGAATGAAGTAGTGCATCATGTGAATACCATCTCCTAGGCGTATTTTATACGCAATCCATAAAGCCATGTAATAAGCTGATCATTAGTTATCCTAAACCTTGAGGGGTTTCAATTGTAATAAATTTTCATCAACAAAGTGCTTTTTGTCTCTGAATCTCTGTCTCTTGATAAAGTAGAATCTTGAATTTTATTTAAAGTCTCGTGTCTATTTTGAAATCCAAGTAATGTATCAAGAATTTGTATAATCCATGTAGGTACCGCCTGTTGCTCTGTACTCGGCAGCGCAAGAGAAAAAGCTCCTCCTTAAGCAAGCCCAACCTCCGATCTTTAAGGGCGAGGGGGAAAATGTGGAGAGAGATGCGGAATTATGGATGGAAGCCATGGACGATTACTTTGAAGCTGCGGGGACCCAACCCGTAAATCAGACCATGCTTGCGATGTTCCGCTTGACTGGCGATGCCAAGATATGGTGGAAGCAACATTACAGGGACATGGATATTAAGGGATCTTCCCAGTCCTGGGAAGACATCAAAGCTGCAATAATGGGGCGATATTTACCACCTTCCTATAGAACCTTGAGGATGAATGAATTCTTTTCACTTCAGCAGCTGAATTCATCTGTCAAAGAATACTATGCAAAGTTTGTCACTCTTTTGAGATATTCTCCTAAGATGACCTTGGAACAACAGGTGGCAAGGTTCTGCCAAGGACTAATCGATCCCCTGAATACTCGGTTGGAAGCTCTCAGACCGACGACGCTACAGGATGCCTGTTAAGGGCCAAACCTCTAGCTCTCGAAGTACAAAGGGCTAATCAGAACATGAGGAATCATTGGGCAAAGAGGGCAAGGACCACTGCTTGGGATAACAGATCAGCCAACCAAGCATATAACCAACGCCCTATTGTCGCTACCACCACAACCATGGAGTTCCCTGATGTCCGATGCTATGGTTGCGGTGAGCATGGGCATTACAGATCCAATTTCCCCAGGAACTTTCAGGCGACCAACGCCAATGCCATACCCTTGAATAGCCGTGGGCATGGCCAAGCTAATGGAAGAGGAGGACGAGGAAGGATGAACAGAGGGCGAGGGCGTGGAGCTACCGCCAGAGTAAATGCCGGAGTCGTACAACCAACTATGGCTGACGAAGCAGTGGAGAGAGCAACCCTACATGCTGCAATTGACAATCCCAATGGTTGCGAGCAATACGCAGTCATTCATACGCCAGGATCTCTCAGAGGTGAACAAGTTAACTTCCTTATAGATTGTGGTAGTACTCTTTCATTTCTTTCACCCAGATGCATGAGGAAGCTAAAGCTAGATAAGTATCCAACAAGCAAGCTAGTTGTAGAGTTAGCAAACGGCAAGGAAGTAGTATCTCAACATTCTGCAGGAAAAATCGATTTTGATTTAGGGGGACACCCAACTTCTGCCCAATTTCGAACCCTACCCTTAGGATTCTTCGATGGGATACTAGGGATGGATTGGATAAAGAAAAATAGGGCCCACATACATTGTGCACAAGGGAATTTTACCTTTACAGATAACTTGGGTAATGAAGCCTTAATTCAGGGGGGAAATGGGAGACCTAGGGCTACTCTAGTTAAGGCCAACAAACTTTTGAAGGGACTAAGGAAGGGTCAGCAAATTTATGCGGTTAAACTCAACAAGGTGGACGAATCAGATACCTCACTTTGACCAAACTGGTTGAGAGAGTATGACGATGTGTTCCCAGAAGACCTTACGAATCTTCCGCCACATAGAGAGGTAAATCATGAGATTGAAACTATCCCTAGATGTGAACCTATCTCAAAAAGACCTTATAAGATGTCACTTCCAGAGGCCATCGAACTCAAGGAACAACTTAGACAACTCATTGAGCAAGGATTCATTCGACCCCGGACTTCTCCTTGGGGTGCTCCAGTTCTTTTTCAGAAGAAGAAGGATGGAACCTTAAGGCTATGCATAGACTATTGTGGACTGAATCAGGTAACTGTCAAGAACAAGTATCCAATTCCAAGGATTGACGAACTCTTGGACAGGCTCCACGGCGCCAAAATGTTTACTAAGATTGATCTAAGGTCAGGATATTATCAAATCAGAATCAAGGAATCGGATATTCCAAAGACAGCTTTCAACACTAGGTATGGACACTACGAATTCACAGTAATGTCTTTTGGTCTAACAAATGTCCCTGCAAGCTTCAATCGACTTATGCAGGATATTTTCAGACCTTATCTGGATGACTTTGTCTTGGTTTTCTTTGATGACATTCTGGTCTACTCTAAGAACGAAGCAAATCACAAAGATCATGTTCGCAAGGTACTTGATCTCCTTTGAGAACATCAGCTTTATGCTAAAGAGAGCAAGTGCACTTTTTGCTCACCAAAGTTCAACTATCTTGGATTTGTCATATCGGCTGAAGGAATTTCAGTGCACCCAGATAAAGTCAAGGAAATCAATGATTGGCCTCAACCATCTACCGTCAGCGAAGTCAGAGGATTTCTTGGGATAACGGGATGGTACAGGATTTTTGTCAAGGACTATGCACGTATTGCTGCACCTTTGACGGAACTCCTGAAGAAAGGAATGAGGATCGAATGGAAGATTGAGCACGAGTCTAGCTTTGCTAAACTAAAAGAGTTCTTGGTCTCAGCTCCTATTTTAAAGCTTCTAGATTTCAGTAAGGAATTTGAAGTAGCAACCGATGCTAGCGAATTTGCCCTAGGCGGAGTTCTTACTCAAGAAGGAAGACTAGTGGCGTATACTTCGCGAAAACTGAGAGATCATGAGAAGAATTATCCTACTCATGATTTGGAACTTCTAGCAGTTATTCATGCGCTGAAGTTATGGAGACATTATCTTCTTGGGCGCAAGTTTCAGCTAGTTACAGACCACAAGAGCTTAAAATGGATTTTTACTCAACCTATTCTCAATATGCGACAACGACGATGGATAGAGCTATTATAGGAATATGACCTTGACATAAAGTATAGGCCAGGGAAGGAAAATGCCGTTGCAGATGGTCTTAGACGAAAATTCTTTCTCGGAGCTATCTCTATTCCAAATAACCCTATCTGGGATAGAATCAAAGAAGCATCTTTAGTAGATCCAGAATACCAGCGTATAGTATCTCTAGTCCAGCAGAATAAGATGCTTGAAGCTAAAGATTACTCTCTTATGGGAGGATTTCTTTACTACAGACATAGACTCTGTGTACCTAGAGATCCAGCCTTAAAGAAGACCATTTTGTATGAAGCACACGATAGCCCTACATCCGGACATCCAGGCTATGCTAAGACTCTTCATGCTGTAAGGAGGAGTTATGTTTTGATTGGGATGAAAGGAGACATACTTCGCTATGTGAGGCAGTGTATTTCTTTTCAGCGGATAAAGGCCAAAAGGATCAAGTTACCAGGGCAACTTCAACCTCTTGACATACCCTAGATGAAATGGGAATGCATCAGTATGGATTTTGTTACAGGATTACCTTCTACAAGAGGTTATGATTCTATTTTCGTGGTTGTTGATATGATAACAAAAGTTGCTCATCTAATACCCGTAAAGACAACCTTTACTGCTTCAGATATTAGTCGGGTATTCATCAAGGATATTTTTAGGTTACATGGTCTGCCCAAGCGTATCGTCAGTGATAGAGATGCCAAGTTCACATCAAAATTTTGGACTTCTCTTTTCCAATCTATTGGGTCACAATTAGCTTTCAGTACAGCGTATCATCCCCAGACAGATGGGCAAACTGAAAGAGTTAATCAAGTCATCGAGGACATTCTCAGAGCCTATTGTTCGCACGAACCAAAGAAGTGGTTACAATATCTACCTTTGGTGGAGTATGCTTACAACTCTTCCGAACACAAAAGTATTGGAATGTCACCTTTCAAAGCTCTTTATGGACAGGACTGTTTAGCACCGCTGAACTTCTCAGATCCAACCATCAGGGTAGAAGCCTCTAAAAAGATGTTGGAAGATATGGAAGCACAGACTAGAGCTATTCACTAGGACATGCAGGCCGCTTACGATAGACAGAAGCACTATGCAGATAAGAACCGATCAGAAAGAACCTTCAAAGAAGGGGATAAGGTTTTTCTGAGAGTCCGGCCAAAGAAAAGCAAGTTATCACTAGGCAAATATAAGAAGCTTAGCCCAAGGTATTGTGGACCATTCGAGATCGTTATGGTTGTCAGTGACCAAGACAACAAGCTAAAGTTACCTGCAAAGTTACCACGTCAGCCTACTCAAACCCTATATCCCCAATATTGATCAATTCTTGGACCCAGATCAGATAATCATGCCAGGACAAGGAGTTCTCGAGCTCCAACCTGACTACGTACTTGAAACAAGGGAAAGGAAGTTACACAACAGAACTATAACGGAGCATCTGGTAAAGTGGAAGGATTACCCTGAAGAAGATGCAACTTGGGAGGACGACCCAACACTCATAAAGGATTACCCAAACACATTCTTGAGATGAGGACATCTCAAATTTTTCACGTTGGGGAGGTTGTAAGGTCTCTGACCCCGACCAAAAAGAGCACCGTGTACCATGTAATGATCATAATAGAATAAGTTAATATTTTCAGCAGTTTTCCAAATTCTGTCAGTGCCATGATGCTCAGAATGTTTTAAAGCTTCGAAATGTAAATTAAAATAATTTTTGTAAAAGAAATCCAAAAATAGTAAGTTTCTGGGCACCCGACCCGTCTAGTTTTGATCGTCTCGAAAAACTGCACCCGTACCCTAAATTGTTAAAAAAATGCATTTTCTGACCCCGGGGGCTGCTAAATATGGCAGGTACTCGGGCCGGTACGTCTTAGTTCAAGTCCGTTAGCAATTTACGGCATCAAAATCCGACTCGTATGACCCGTTTTAGCCTAAAACCAATTTTTCATAAAATTGTCCGGGGAGGCACCGGGGGCCCGGGGCAGTGTGGGAACAGGTTCCAGGCCACTCCAGACCAGCTTTAGCAGCTAGGGGGTGCCCTCTTGCCTTGTGGGAGTCCTTGGGAAGTTTCCAAGCTTGCAACTAAGTGTGAGAACCAGTTAACTAAACCAACTGGACACTTGGTGGGTAGGCAACTAGACTTGCCAATGCAGTGAACTAAGTGCTTCTCCACATGCTAGTAGAAGGGCTGGTCGATTTTCAGCCTGTAGGAGCCTATTTACAGACCTTCACACACACACACACACACTTATGCTCATACACACACACACCTACACACACTGGGAAGGTCCTGCCAATTCAAACACCTTTTGAAGGAGAAGCAAGGAGGAAGGTGCTGCCGAATTCTCATCTCAAGAAGCTCAATTAGATCAGAAAATCGAGAAGAATATCATCCCTTAATAACGGTAACCACGATTTAATTAATGCTATCTATAAATTCCTTTCTCTACCATCTAAATTCCTCGTCTATTATGCTTATTCCTAGTTGTAATTCTCTATAATTACTCTCTAAATTCTCTTTAACCATATTCTATTATGTAATCATCATTCCATAGCTGAATTATCAGCCATTCATCATGCTCGATTAATGATTAGTGTATAATTATTAGAATTTTCTCTCTCTATGCGGCATAGAAATTAGTCGATAAGCTAGTAATTGTGTAGATTTAAGAGAATCACTTTTTCTATCACCCATTAATACTGTAACTAAATTAAATTCATTTCCTTTATGCATTAAGGTGTAATTAAGGAAAAATTAATATGTTATTAAGTCTCTACGAGTTGACTTTCCTCACACATATGCATAAGATAAATCTGCATTATCTAGTTGCTAGGAAAGAGATCAATCATACTTAATTCATCTCTCTGATAATTCCATCAGTGAAATCCTACTATTCTTAATCACGTAACTCGAGTAACTATCTTTAGAGCAGGTTCTCATAGGAATATGCATCATCCGTAATGATTGCTATATGGAAAAATCTAAACCTCTCGTGTAGCAGGCATTGTTTGATGTTGCTAATCTATCATTTGGCTTGTTATGACGCTTGCGGACATTAGCTCTTTTCTCCAAGTTAATTATTTAAAGTAGTGAGTTTAAAATGGCCCCAATTAAGAGGACTCTCTTTGGTGGAGCCCCGATTAAGAGGACTCACTTTGGTGGAGCCCACGACCACGAGGCAGGAACAAGCAAGGTGAACGAGAAGGGAAAAGCTCCCATGGACGAACAATTACCGGCCATCTCACAAGCCATCGACGAAGAAATGGAAGAGGTAGGTCTTAACTTCATTCAAGTTGTTTAATCTAACATTGCACACGTTTAGTTAGGAATGAACATATCCCCAAACATGTTGGAGAAATCCGACGGAAACCTTGGCATTGAATTCATTGTACATTAAGTTCTAAAGTAGGAAGGTAATGCTTGATGGGTATGCTGTTTGAAGAGGAAAGAATTTCTGCTACGGAAAATTTAGCTCGGCATGTTCATTTTATTTCCAATGTTGAATCGGTCATGACCCCCCTACTGATCACAGGGGGCAGAGTTCCTCGTTAAGGGATCTTGAATCCACGACTTGCTTTCTATGCAGTGGATAGCCACGACTTGATTTCTATGCAATGGGAAGCCACGTCTTGCCATCAAGTTCACCATCAAATCCGCTAGTTGGTATGGCGGGGTGGGGACCTCACAGCTTTATAGGCTTGAAGTATATACCAAATACATGCTCTGAGTGAATTATGGGCTCATTTGGATGCACAGGGTGGAAATGTACCAGATTTTGGCTTTAGGTCTTTGAAATAGTAGATATAAAGGAAATTTGAAATTTTGAGCTACAAATTGATTCAAAATTGGCTAGTGGAAGTATCACAATATGTACTTTGGATGTATGATGGCAAAATATGAACCAAAAAGTAAATAATCACGATTATTAACTTTTCTTCCAAAATTGACATTTTTTTAGTAAAAAATAGTTCTAGGTATGATATAGACCTTGGGTATGAGATATGAGGTGATTTGGATCAACAAAAGTTGTTCATAACCCCAATTTTGTCTTGCAAAGACTTCTTTACGTTTTATGGCAATTTTACAAGTAATGGGTGGTCATTTTGGCTCATACTTGATTTTTGGCATGTAATAGGTGTGTACACATGATAGGTGAGATGATTTGACAATTTCCAAGCAAAACTGATACAAAAGTAAATAATCGCGATTATTAATTATAGTGACAAAAACTTTACAAAACCTACAAATTTTGACCTAGACATGTTTCATACACCTAATACAAGTCCTAAATTGAATTTGGTCAAGTTTGGACATGCCGGCATCACTTTGTGCTCTGTTGACTCTGAAATCACCGTTTTTTGTGACTAATTTATCTGCTAGGTTGGTCGGTCAACTTTGAGGCTTTGGACTTGTCCGTAACGTAGTCGTAAAGCAACCTGTCCAATTCTGGCTCATTTGGAGTCCGTTTGGCCTCGTATGTCGAATTTGACTCTTTGTAACCTTCAAGCCATTTTTTTCTTTTCGAGGGCTTTGCTTGATGGATTTCACCAAACCAATCATATACATTGTATATGGACCTCATTAGCAAGCCATCTGTGAAGTCAGGTCGAAATCTGGCATTTACCAAAAACCTAGCTTTTCCACTGGGGACCCCCTTAACCCCAGTCAAATGGTCATCTGATGGTATAGAAAGGTTCTATTATGTTAGGGCATGCTATGGTTCAAATCTCATCCGCTTTGATCAAGCTGACAGGCCGCTATGGTCAGTTTTAGGTCGTAGGTCTTCGCTCACTCCTCGATTTCTAGAGTTTTTTCTAAGGCTTTAGACTAGCTACTGGCCATACAAAATGGATCACTGTTGAGTAAAGAACTTACCCCTCATGTCTTGTGTGAGACGGCGCTGAAAATAGTCAACTCTGGGCTCCGGAAAAGTCGCGCGAAAGAGGCCGAAATCTCTCTCTGCAAAGGCCCCAAGTGGAAATGAGGTGGTTTTAGCCTACCATGGATATCTATACCCGGACTTTCCAAACCAAATTTCCCTGGATTCCACCGTTAGTCCTACTAGGCCGTGAAATCTATGTTAGACTCAAAATCTCCCTGATCGGGTTCCTCAATTCTGCAAGAATTTTGCAAAAGTAGGCTTGGCCGCCTAATTTAGGCTTCCCGCTTCCGTATTTGGATTTCATTGAAATTTTTTGTGCTTGTCTGCCTTGTCTTTTGGATCACCATCGTGTCTTTCATTTTTTCTTCTAAGCTTCCTTGCTATTTGTTATTAATTTTGACCTGTTTATTTGAAAAAATCACATAAAATAGAAAAATTCTCTAAAAAAGTAAAGTAAAAATCCCGTAATTAAGAAAATCGCTTGAAAAACACAGCTGTATTTATTTTTGTTGGATTTCTCTACTTTTAAGCCTCCTTATCAACAAAAATGGGGAAAAATACCCAAAAAAATGACTATCTTTGATGATTTTCTAATAGTATATACATTATTTACACGCATGGGGAATATATTATCAGTGAATTTTCCCTTGATGATGAATTATAAGGGCATTATTAGGTAATTTTGCAAAAAATCACACGTTAACATAGAAATTTTTCCGTCCTCTTCAAACATTGCCCTTAATTACTTAGTACTTAGTGCCCTTCCACCCCTCCTAGATGGCGTACTCCGAGACAATTGTGTGCATGGGTTGAACAACAGTGTCTATGCATAGCCCTGGTTGGCTCTACCATGATATGAAGATCAATGCAATTCAAACGAATATGATGTGCAAGAGCTGGGTCTTGAGTAATTAACTCAAGGGTTTTCGATGTCGAGGTTTGCTGCTGATGTCTTCCAAAGAGAAAATCTTGTAACCTTTTTGCTCTCTATTTGATTGTACCATCAGGGTGCTTTAGCACTCTTATTGCTTGAGTTGTTGGTAGCACTTTTGATTGTTGTTGAGCTTTTTCTCTCCATTGGTAGCTCGATCGACTTGGTGCTGCATGAGGTGGTGGAGTCTGTTGAGACTTAACTCATCATTGCTTGATTGGTTTCGCGGTTTGTGAAGAAGATAAGTGCTCCCTTTCATTCCAAACCATTTTCATGTTAGGTTCCTTGCTCGGAGATGCTCAATTCTGTGTTTGAATCTTTGGAACCTTCTTTTGTTTCATCGGTGAAGTTTTAGGCACCCAAATCTGAATTGGTTTATCCTTAAGCTCTGCTTTTGGTACCCAAATTTGCCTGACTCCTTGCATGCTAGATGTAGCATTTGATTGTCGAGGGGATGGAGAAGATTAACTTTGTGGAATTGTCTTCTTTTCCATTCCTCCCTGCTTGGTGCAATTGGAACAATGAGTTGCCCTCCTTTAGATGATAGCTTTAATTGATTTGTATCCCAATCTGGTACTGCTTTGTATGTACGCATCCAAGGAATTCCAAGAATCATCCTCTCCTTCATGTGTTCATTTGGCAAGCATACAAACTGATGAGGACATGAACATCTATGTACCATCACGTTCAAGTTGACTACTCCCAATGTTGGAGTTGGGTTCTTGTTGCATCCTTTGATTGTTGCTATTCTTTCCGTCAATGATTAACTTTTTGCCTTCTTGTATGTGGAATAATTGACTGCATTTACTCTTGCTCATGTGTCGACCAAAGCATTGGTGCTATGATTGTTGAGCTGTACTTTGATGCGCAGATCCATTCCGTCTAACTAGTCATCATCTGTTGAAACTGTGTCTTTAGGTAATTCCCATTGTCGATCATCTATTTCCAAAGTGTTGATGGGAACCGGTATCTTTTGATTCTTGAGAGTAGCTTTTCGCTTGAGTACCTGAAACCTAGCTTCCTCTTAGACTTCATCAATAACCTGCTGTCGTTTGATCTTTTTTTGTTTTTCTGCATGCATTCTCTCTAGAAATTCATTGGTTAGGGGCAAATTGTACTTCTTTAAACTATACCCACTAATCCAATTAGCCATTGGTTCACCATCTGAGGTGGACAGTTTTACTGCTCCACTTGGAGATACATCTTCAATGATAAATGGTATGTTTCCCTTTTTCTTAAACTTGGGAATGTGTTGCTTAAGGGAATAGACTAGAACTAAGTCCCCTTTCTTGAAGATTTTTGTGATTAAGTGGGAATCAAAAAATTGTTTTTGTTTTCGCTTTTGTGCATAGATATGAGCTACAACAGTTATCCTTTGCTCGTCTAGCTTTTCCAAATCTTCAAGTTTTTCTGAAAATTCATGTCCAGTCCACTCAAGATTCTGTGCTACCCTTAATGTCGGCAATAGAAATTCTATTGGCAGTATGGCATCAAGACCATAAACAAGGTTAAAGGGTGTAGCATTTAGGGTTGTTTTGAATGAAATTCGATAAGCCCATAGAGCAGCATGGATATTCCTTTCCCCGTCTTTCCTTCTTGAACTAACCACTTTAGTCAGCACCGAGTTGAGAATTTTATTCGTATGTTCAGCTTGTCTGTTTGCTTGTGGGTGATAGGGAGCAGATTTGTTATGGATGACCATAAACTCATTAAGCAAATACTCTATTACCTCATTGAGGAAATGAGTTCTCCGATCACTGACAATCTCTATTGGGAGTCCATATCTCATGAATACATACTCATATAAGAATGAAACAATGGTTTTGGCATCATTCTTTTGAGTTACTTTAGCCTCGGCCCACTTGGTCAAATAGTTCGTAGCTACAATGATATATTGAGCTTGGGTTCTATAAGCAGGTGGTTGTATTGGTCCAACAAAATCTATACCCCATTTTGCGAAGTCTCTAGCCCGTATCAGTGGTCTTAAGGGTATGCTATCTACTCGTGTTGGAATTTTTTCTCGTTGGAATCTACAAAAAGTGTCGGCCACCATATGCCTACCATCAAGATTGCTCTTGTTGTGGTCTCACTAGAAAAGTGACCTCCAGCTAATCCAACATGTGCTTGTTCTATATTTGGAATATACTCGTTTTCATTTGCACAAAGATGCAAATGTTGATCTTTACCTCTCCGATACAATTGGTTCCCAATAAGAGCATAGTCTCTTGCTTCAGTTTCAATTGCTCTTTGATGGTGTTTACTCATATCCTCAGAAAATGTTCGGCTCGATAAGTAAGTAACCAGATAATTACTCCACTTAGGAATAGGTGACATTTGAAATAATGTTACATTAGGTATGGGTATTTGTTTTTGACATTGAGGGCAATCTTTTACAAAAGATCTAACATCTCTCCTCATAGTCGGCCAAAATACTCCAAGTCTCAAGATTCGTTGCATAGTTTGTTCTTCCGCAAAGTGAAGTCCTACTATGGTAACATGTGCTTGACTTAGGTATTGTTCTTTTTCTTCAGGGTAATGCATAAAAGCAATATCCTGTCCCAATTTCTTTTGTATAGCCTTCCAGTTAGTAATTGATACATAGCCGATTGCTCGATTAATCCGATTGTGATAGGAAGTGGTATTTGTGAATCCACTTGAGCTATTGTCATCAATGACACAATGTTTTCCGACCATCTAGGTATCATTTCTACGGAGAACAAATAGGCACCTGGTAGATCATCGTCTACCCCTTTAGGTGATCCCCCTGAAACAATCTTTGGCAAATGATCTGCTCGTTGATGTGTAGTGCCTTTTTTTACAACCATAGTGAAATCAAATTCGAGAAGATGATGAACCATCTCATTATTCTCCGTGTGCTGCATGGCTTGTTGACCAAATACAACGAAGCTGGTGATGCACAAACAACACAAACTTGTTGGCTAATAGGTAATGTCTATACTTTTTAACGGCATAGATCATTCCTAGTCCTTCTCTTTCGGTGGTGGTGTAATTATTTTCTGCCATGTTCAATTGCCGGCTAGCATACGAAATAGGAAAGTCAATTTTCCCATTTCCTGGTTGAGCTAGTATACAACCAATAACAAAATTAGAAGCATCTACATGTACGTGGAATACCTTATCTCAATCTGGTGCTTTCAATATTGGAGCTGAGGTGAGAGTGTCAGGCCAAGGGCAAACCCAGGCGAGTAGGATTCGTGCCACAGGGCCAAGGGCCGGCCGGCTGCTAAAGGCAGATAGGGGGATTCTGTTACAGTGGCCAAGGACTATATAAATGGGGGGTTGGGCGGAGAATCCTCATAACACAGCTCCTGGGTCTTAGATTGGTATCAGAGCCTCAGGCTAAGAATAGAACTAAGGGCATGTTTTTGCTTGTCATGCATGTTGCATGCAAGCAGGCAAGTTTGGGGAAGACGAAGGCCGAGGTCAGCGCGTGCAGGAACTCTAAGTTGGGAAGGGAGGAAATTACAACCTGCACAGAATTGGCCGAAAGTGGGCTCGTTGGGAGCACTGTGGAGAAATAGCAGGATCCCGTGCTTGAGATGGCCTCAAAGGACCTCGCCATCACGAGTTGCAGCCTCTTCTTCTCCACGTGCTGTCGGCATCATTCAGGTCTCAGAATTTTCGTTAATTTTTTTTTTTCCCCTTGAACTTGGCCAACCCTAGTGACCTTGCTACACGGTGGTGCCCACGCAGTTTTACCGACACGTTTTCTATACCTTCTCTTGCTTTCCTCCTCGACTCCATGACCGCCAACTAGCACTACTTGCTGTGATTCGTGACACTTCAACGGTCTCAGCCTGCTACAAACCAGTTTTTGCAGTTCTTAAAAGCCACCAATTCATCACACCGTTTCAGCCGATTTGGCGCTTCCATACGTTGCCAGCCAGGTCGACGATGGATGAAAATTGCATCAGGTGTTCACGCTTCTCATCCGCTGTGAAATTGGTCGGCAAGTTTCCAGTTAATCTGGTGTATTTCATACGCTGCAAACCAGGTCGCTAGCAACTCCCCGTTGATCGGTGCTTACAAGTGCAACTAACTCTTCCATCCTCGCGGACGACTCGAGAGTCAACAGAGGACATCAACAACGATATGGAAAACTTGGCATGCATGCTCCTGCATCATGCACAAGCACGCTAGCACAGCACGTGCTTCATAAGGTGTGCATCGTTTATTTCAGTTTGTTTGGCTCATGCTGCATATTTTTATTAGGCAACAACGGTGCGTGCACTTTCAGCACCCCGAGAACAAGCACGGCTTGTATACATGGCTGGGAAGGGCCAATGATTTGTTGCAAACCCACAACAAGCACGGCTTGATTATACATAGTCACGATTAGAAGCGTGGCTTCTAATGCATACCTTGGTAGAGCACAACTCATTACCAGTTTACTTATGATGTAAATTGCATCTCAAGGAGATGATCGACATCATGTATTGCTCGACTTCATGAAGGGTGCACAAAGCTCGGCATGGCCGACTTTTGTCACTGCTTCTAGAAGCCGGAAAAGATGCTTGCCACACAACACTAGTCAATTTCATTTGAAATTTCTTGACAAGGTCAATATTCGTTTGCCATGATCTTGTACGTTGGTACCAGCATCTGTTGGCTATCAAAACTAACGTACTTTTGTGAAGCAAGGCTTCAATTTGGGCATTTGGCATCGTGAATGCTCACGTTTGGCATATGCTATGAGCATACAAACCTAGGAAGGCTTTGCCAATATCCTTCCAGGCTAGCTTCATTATGTGCCAGAGGGCGTATATGATACAAGGGACGTATATGTACATACGACAGCTCCCACCCGTGCAGCCGATATGGCTAAGAGCCATTGTTAAGCGAGTTTCCTTCCACAAAATCTCGAGACAACTGGTTCCAACAATGACCAGGTTAGCCAAGTTTAAGTTTTTCTTGTTTTTTCCATGTTTACACTTTACTTGGCCATTACTGTCATTGTGCAAAGCTAAGTGCTTTGGCAATTTTACATGAAGCAAGTCTTCTCCATTGTGCCCAGGTACTGCCCAATGAATTGGAGTCAAGGGCATTGGCACACAAGTTTGAGGAACTGGCAAAATAGGGAATATTAGCTCACACAATCCCTACCAGTTTACACTGTGCAAAGCACTTATGGTTTTGGTTCTCACGTTTGAGGACATCACTCTCGGCAAGGTATGCTAGCGAGATAGATTAGATTCTACCGCTTCATGCATTACACTTCCGCTATCACACTCGTAACTCTGTAAAGGACAGAATACGAGATGGATTGTTTCACCTGATTGTTGGTTACTGTCACCACACAACAACACTAAAAGGAACCTAAAATTTGGACTTAATTTACAGGCAAAGTGCCAATGCCTAAGTCATTTTCATACCAATACGACCCCTACAAGGAAGGTAGGTCAAGATGTGTTTGTGTTTGGATGTTACCTCTCTCAATGAGAGAGTCATACCTGAAAACTGTGGAATTCTTATAGGATAAGTTGCAAGTCAGGCATAAGATGCGTCAGAGCACACAGCTTTGGTACACTCTAAAAACTTAAGGAAAGTTCCTGAACCCAGCATGCTCTTCTTCTCTCTCTCTCTCTCTCTCTCTCTCTCTCTCTCTCTCTTTAAGGGAAAAATGAACATCTTCTAAGAAGCTTTTGATACATGTTTGCTGGACAGTCAGTCTGAGTCAAGGTGCTCTAACTCTAAGCTAGCACATGGCTAAGATGCTACTCAAATTAGTCTTCATCGGTTCGGAATAATGAACATCTTCTAAGAAGCTTTTGATACGTGTTTACTGGAGAGTCAGTCTGAGTCAAGGTGCTCTAACTCTCATCTAGCACGTGGATAAGATGCTACTCAAATTAGTCTTCATCGGTTCGTCCATTGAACACTAATTTGAATAAGGGCTATGAGCCACGCAGGCTAAGAGCCATTGTTAAGCCAAGGGTATGACCCAACTATTGGCTTTATTTGGGTGATTATTTTCAAGATCGAACAGATCTACCCAGGGGAGTACACCTTGACGTTAACGGACAAGCAAGAGTCTTGTCATTACGGATGGTTAGGGTGTCATTTTTGCACTACCTGTTCTCAGTGCGACACTCAAGTCGAGTTTTTGAAAATCTTCAACTTACAGTAGCTGATCTCTACAAGGAAGTATAGATACAGCAATCAATTGAGACAGTATGGATATCCACAGGAGCTAGGCAGTTCACTTGTGTGGATTTTCTGCTCTCTCTATAGCACTACGGAGTGTCTATGGACATAGTGTTTTGGGGTACGACCCGGCGGGTGACTGCTACATCATCCCATAGGCATTGATGATCACAGTTGATCTGCCTTGAGGATCACAGTTTGATCTCTCCCAGTTAGACTTTCAAGGAAAGAATTCCGCAATCTAGCATGCGGTAGCAGACAAACTCAACTTTTCAAGTTGATTCCAATCAGTATGTACATGGTAACTATGTAGGTTACCGTTAACTGCTACTTGAGTAGTTTCTACAAAGGGTTTTACCAAGGGGTTTGACTACATAGATTTTATCCAAAGGGGTTGGATTGCGAAGGCAACACCCACAGTTCCCAGTGCAATACTGTTTGTTTGTTCAGGTAGGAGATGTGATCCTCTCCATTTGCATACGAGTAAGTGAACATTACGTTCAAATATCCAGGTACGCATCTATTGATTTGGTGTTTGGCATGTCGGCACAAAGTATTTTGGACCAAGTGTTCGATCTACCTTTCTGCCTTATGATGTTACAAACCTACTTGTAGGGTTCAATTTGGCACATGTTGTCACATGGGATACAACATGGTCTAGTAACTCAAGGAGTTTGGTTTAGCCAGTGTGGAGCATGATAATGAGGGTCCCTCTCACTCTTGCTGCAGAGTGTTATCAGTTACCTCCACACACAAGTACATCTCGTACTTGATGGATTTCACTTTTCCTGACATCCTTACTTGAGACATATTCCACATGTGGAGAATATGAGTCTCTAGGACTGACACTGGCGCCCAATTCTTAATGATGTGTCGCGACGAAGTCCCTAGGTGCTGGTCGCATCCGTTCATTAGACCATTCAAAGCACACAGTATCAGGTACAATTTCAGTGGGCAGAAATTGTCGGGTACTAAGTACATACTTGTTGTGATTACAAGTGCTGTGAAACCACCTTAACGGAGGGTTGTTTCTACATATAGTGATAGCCGTTTTTTCGGATCTTTGTAATTGCCACAGTGAGTTACCTCACCCTACCAAAATCACCCAAACACTGTGGCTATCCCTACCATTTCACTGTACATAGGCGTGCGTGAGTCACGGGACTTTTCCCATATCTTCTTAAAAACCCTCAGCTAGCTAGTCACTGGGCTAGGTGAGCCAAAAAAAATAAAAAAAATAAAAAAATAAAAGTATATTATGGCCTCTTTGTGTGTAAATATTTCATTGTATATATGGCCTAAATATAGGGATTTTTTATAATTATTTTGGTATTTTATTTAAATATTTCTACTTAGGTGTGTGTTTTATTAAACCTATGTACACCTTCTTTCATCCTCTTACACCATAATTTTATTTTTTTGCCAATATGTACATACTCTAACCTCATATTTTTCCTTTATACAAATCACTCCCACATTTTCACCCTCACCCTCGTGAAAACAAAAAATTGATTTCTACTCATTGGTTACTTTTATTATATTATTTACTTGCATACATTTTCCTCTTTCACCCAAAATAATTCAAGGAGCGACCATATCATATGATTCCAATATCTTTCCATATCCATAACTCCTCCATATTTTTATTATTATTTTTACTCATTATTCTAACACCATGTGCTCATTGAGCTAAAGTCCATGAATAGTCCATACACTAGTCCCACCATGTATATATTTCTTATTTCACCAATAATCCTCCTCCATGCATGGGTCAAGGGCAACTTGAATGCTTTGTATTATAATATGACAAAGGAGGGGCTCACTCTTGGATGCATTGTACAAATTCAACAAAGGAGGGGACCACTAAAAGACTTTTGCAGGCCTAAAAAATAGGCTTTTTGGTGAGAATTTTGGCACCTATCTCCACTCCGAATTTGGAGCGGTGGTCAAAAGAGAAAATGTAGCCCACGCTCTGAATAATCACCCCAAATTTTTTCATGATTTTTGGAGCTACCAGCTGTGAGCTATGATTTTTTTAGTGGACCCCAGTTTTCCCATGCTATGCAGCCACACTCTCTCTTCCACTTTATCATTTTCCTCTTTCACACACACTTCTCCACTCATCATCCCCATCTCTCTCACCACTCCTCTCTGCACACTACTCACCTTCTCCTCAACCTTGAAGAATAAGAGAAACCATGGTGAACTCATACCTCCCACACACAATTCCATTCCAAAATTGACCACCTAGTCTCATTTTTCCTCCTCCAAATTACCCATATCTATCAAAAAACCACAAAATTCAGCCTCTTCTCTTAAAAGACAGCATCATGGTGGTTGATTACTCAGCTTCAATTACCTTGTCTCTCAAGGAAGGTCAAGAGTGGAGAAAAAATGTACCGTCAAAGCTAGTGGACCGTCAACAAGCGTCAAAATTGACCCTACTCAAGACACTTGGAGCATCAACCTTGTAAGAAATCCACCTTTTCTTACCTCTTAAGAGTTTTTCTTCCTTATTTGTATCCTGCATGGATACTCCCATTGTAAATATTCAATTCCATTTGTAAATTAATACTAACTCTACTAACACTAACCCACTATGAAAAGTCCTATCACCTCCATTTCTCTCCTCTCTCTTTCCCCACCAACTTCTTGATAATTCCAAGCAAAAGAAATTAGATAAATTGCTGAAAATCTAACCCAACCATGGTTAGAGGAGTAACCCTAGCCTTCAAAATTGCTATAAAAGGAGGGTGTAGCTAGCATAAAAGGGGGGAAGCCATAAGCAAGAGCACTATGCTATAGCTTGAGAAGCCAAGCTCAACCTCTCTAGAAGGAGCTCTTGAGTGGAAGCTCATTGTCTTATGCATGTGCATGTGTTGTAATAGGGGATTAGCAAGGGAAATCTATGCCATTGTAAGAGAGAGAGTGATCATTCAATTGAGAGTAGGAAATCTATCATTTCTCCTACTAGTGTAAGCCCAACATTCGCTGAATCAAGGAGGGTGGATTTGGACTAATCTTGGATATTTTGTCTCCCTTCCAACGTGAAGTAATGGACAACAATGATGCGTAAGTGTCTTGGTTTTTTTTAAAGTTCTTGATAGCTTGTCTCTGGTGTTGTCATCAATCTAGCCATAAATCCCACATACTGTAAGAGGGCGATAGGGTGGAGAGGACTCCCCTGGCCTTAAGACAGTGATTGGGGTGGCTTTTCTAGTGATGTGTTGTGGTGAAATTTACGCAAGCTATGTTGAACAAGTACTAATCTCACTTTGATTTGTCATGACAGATTTGTAAGAAGGTATTAATGCAACAAGCACCCCCTCCCCCTTTCTATCTCTTTCTTAAATATATAGTTGTGTTTGCTTGATCATCGCCGATACGTTTCAAAGCAGCCCGAGCACTATCTCTCTCTCTCTCTCTCTCTCTCTCTCTCTCTCTCTCTCTCTCTGTCTCTCTCTCTCGTGTTTTAGTGTGTGAGAGTATTCCATTGGTGTTAGGGTTAGTGTAATTCCTTGCTTGTTTGTGGGTTGCTCTAACCATTCTCCTCTTTTGCGTCCTAGTTCGCTCTTAAACTAGGTGGTGCCCCTTGTGTAGTTGGGATTTGGTAGTGGGTTTGTTGTTTTGGTTTGTGTTGTGTTGTGCCCCAGCCCCATTGAGCAGCACGGGAGCCTTGAAGGGTGTCTAGAGGCCACTCTTCTTGTTGCCCGCCCCGGACCGCCTCAAATTGGTGCCCCCACTGAGGACGGCTTGTGTATTTTTGTGTAGAATCAACCTTTAGCATAGTCAAGTAGTTTGCATGAATCACGAAGCTTTGTATGATCCTTTCATTCCCATTGCAAGGCAAAAGGTACACATAATTGTTAGTACTAAGTTGCAATTTCAACGTGTCATTCGTAGAATTTTAGGTCCTCTTAGGTTGGCCGAGATAAACGCTTCAGTAAATCCTTTTATTTTGCCTCTCATTAGGTACGACCTTAGTTTGGACGTCTATATTTTTGTTTTTTTTTAAGCATTAGGACATGCATAGGCCATGGATAATGGCCCAGGAATAGAGGTTTTTCCCTTTCATTTTACTCCACACATTAGAATAAACGTTGCAATTAGTAGAAAGATCCATTTTCAACAACGAATGGTGTTCATGTTTGGTGCCCAAAGAGCAGGAGAAATTCTTGCATCACCAAACCCTGTCATTCTACCTCTCATCAACTACCACACTTCTTTTGATGTACATGTGCTCATTTTATTTTAAAATGAAGTGCAGCCCGGCAAAGTAGTGTGTATGTTTGTTTTTTCTTTGTCCAAGTTGTTACAAGAAACAAAAAAATGATCATTTGTTCTAACTGGGAATGTGTGTGTAGTGAAAGTTCAATCCTTAGAGATCTAGCTCTATTACCAATTGAGTTGCAGGAGCAAGTAGTAAGGCGTCTCCCTCATAACAAGAGGGTGGTGAAGTTAAGACGGAAGGTCCTACGCGTTGATTCCATTTTCCTCTTGTTGTTGGGCACTAAGGAAGACCGCGCATTCATCCAACTAGTGTGTGCCCTAAGATTGGTAAATAGAGTGAAATTTGGCGTTTGGCGAGTGCATTTCACCATTGAGGAAGACTCTTCAGGAAACTTGCGGCCAGAGTTCATGCTTCATAGACTCACATTTGGTGAATTTTTCCCTCATTTGCATCTTATTAATAGTCTTCCTTTCGCTTTCAACAAAGGAGATAGGGAGCTATTCAGAGCTTGTCTTAATAAAGAGAGCATAGAGAAGATTGCAAATTTGTATAAATTCTCATCCTTCTCTACTTTCTATGACACTTTGTTCATAGAGACATTGTAAATCTCTTTATGCTTTTGAATGATTTAACCATAATCCTAAGGAGTTTTTGTCCAGGAATTTTGTAGCACAAGTGGAGTCTTTAAATCTTGCAAACTTGATTAGACTTGATGAGGATGTTCTTTATGAAATTGTGAGAAGGTTGCCTCACTCCGACTGTGTGGAACTCGAAGGAAAGGAGCTCCTAGTCAATTGCTACTTTCTCACGGCCTTCGACGAGCATGAAGATCTAGTTTTTATACAAACCGCTTGTGCATTGGGAATTGTAGAGCAAGTGCAATTTATCACTTGGGACGTGGTTGCTCTTTTGGATCCAGAAAAGGAAGTTCTAGAGATTTCTGTTTATCGCCTTAGCTTTGAAGAATTTCAACCCTTCTTAGAGCTCATCAATAGTCTACCCTTTTGTTTTGATCAAACAAATCGAGACCTTATTGAAGCTTGGATAGCTGAAGAAGAAAACCTAGAGTGGTATTTTCTCACTTCTTCATTTGCGGGCGAGTGGTTCTAGATCTCTATTGTATCCCTTATTGTAACTCGTATTGTAATCTTTCATAATAATGGAGAGCCAACGCCAAATGTCTGGATATCCTCTTTTCTTTGGAGAGCCTGGAGAGGATGCAGAATTATTTTTAGCAAATTTCAAGATGTCTTGCCGTATCAAGAGGATAGTAACCGATCAAGAACGTGTAGAAATGTTTGAGGTGGTCCTTAGGAAAGATGCTAGTACTTGGTTTGACTCTTTGCCTGAGGAAGTTAAGGGGAATTACACAGAAGTTTTGAATCGTTTTAAGAGATACTTCTTTGATCCCCAAAACACTCAAAAACTATGGCAAGACATTGTTTCTCATAAGCAAAAAGACTTAGATGACTACTACTTGTACAAGCAAGAGTTTCTACGTCTTTGGGCTCTATGGATACGAAATGTTACTAACCCTAGTGATGGTGCAGAATTTTTAAAGAAGGAGAGGTTCATAGCCGGACTCTTTCCTGACCTTAAGGTAAAAGTTGAGGCGGGTGCACCTGCTACTTTTGATGCAGCTGAAACTAGGGCTGCTGAGAAGTATAGGAAACTCAAGTGCTTAAGGGGAGAGGTTCCAATAGAAGGTCTTAGACCCAAAGGTAAGTCACAAGCATCAACATCGAGGGAGCTTCCTGAGGTAACGGCGGAAGTAATTGAGAAGTTAAACAAATCTTTAAGTAGCCTGTCAATTCACCTTGCACAAGTTGTAGGTCCAAAGGGACAAGCAAAGAAGTCTGAAGAGCGAGATCCACGACCTAGGAGAGTCTTGCAATGTTGGAATTGCGGAGAGTCTGGACATGGGATGTATAATTGTCCTTGTCCCCGTGGGGAGCCAGGGAGGCCTAACTTGAATTACCCAGTGATGAATGCAGGTGAAGGAACTGGTCAACAACCAAGGCTTCTACAAAGGCCAAATGGACCAAGACCACCTCCACACGGGGTAGAAGGAGTTCCACCTTTGCCAGATCCAAATGTGCATGTGGTAGAGGTGACAAATTCAAATGAGGTTGACATGGAAGCCAATGGAATTAAGCGTGGCCGAGGAAAAGGTAAAGAGAAAGAAGGAGTCACATCACAGAGTGACCATGGACAAGGCAAGAAGGCAAAGGGAACCAAGGAAACCAAGAGGACTCGACGTCGTATCAACCTCCAAGACTTCCCTCTTGGACATGGTATGGCTCCGTACAACTTGTTGGAAGACATGAGAGGTAAGGGTCCTGATATTTCATGGCCTCAATTTCTTGCATTATGTCCACAAGTTAGGAGGGATTTAACAAGGGCAGTTAGCACTAGGAGAAAGGTAAAAGAGAGTGTGCCTGTTGTAAAAATTGCACAAGCTGAAATGAATGAGGACATTACACCGGTGCTAGACTGTTACATCAAAGGGAGATTGGTTAGGAAAGGTCTAGTGGATGGGGGTGCACAAATTTGCATCATGACAGAGGGACTCATGCAAAAACTAGGCATGCACATCCATGAGACACCTGAAATTAGGGTCAAGATGGCAAACAATAGCAAGGCTAGGTGCGTAGGCATTTGTAAAAATGTTTTTGTGGAGGCCTTTGGCATTAAGAAGGCAGTGGATTTCTATGTCATGTCTACCAAGGGAAATGGTTACCCATTTATCCTAGGAAGACCATGGCTAATGAAAATGCGAGCTTTGCAGGATTGGGAGAGTGGAAAGCTAATTTGCAGGAATGACAATCACAAGAAGGTTGTCTTTGACATGAAGGAGCAACGCCAAGAGGAGCTCCATGAAGAATCATCTCAAAGTGAGACGGAAGAAGGTTGGACCGATAGCACTTCAGAAGAAGAAAGTAGCGGCAGCATTACTGAAGAGGAGTCTTCCATCGAAGTCATGGGGGTAAGGTTTAAGCCAAGCAACCAAGAGACCTCTTGTCAAGGCTTGGAGGAGGTAGGTCCTCAAGAGAACGAAGTTGAATATCAAGATGAAGGGATGCTGGAAGGTATGCTATCAACAACACTTACAAAGGATGAAAGAGAGGAGTTCAAATGTGTGCTAAGGAAGTTTCCTAGGCTTTTTGCTAAAGACTACACCGATGTGCGTGGAGTAGATGCTGTTCAACACAAAATTGAGTTGAAGCCAGAGGCCACACCTAAGGCTCAGAAGCTACGAAGGCTAGGAGTCATCAAGGAGCAGGCTTTACTCAAGGAGGTAAGAAAGCTTCTAGCAGCAGGGTTCATTTATCCAGTGGAGAATTCAGAGTGGGTCTCTCCTGTTGTTGTCACTCCTAAGAAGAACGGCAAGTGGAGGGTGTGTGTGGATTACCGTCCCCTCAATGAGGCAACAAAGAGAGATCACTTTCCCCTCCCATTCCAGGATGAGATACTAAATGAGGTAGCTGGTCATGAGAAGTACACTGTGTGCGATGGTTACTCAGGTTACTTTCAAATAGGGATTGCACTGGAGGATCAATTGAAAACAACCTTTATCACTCCTTGGGGTTGTTATGCTTTTAGAGTCATGCCATTTGGTCTGACAAATGCTCCTGCAACATTCCAACGTTTCATGAATATGGTGTTTCAAGCATTCTTTGGAAAGTCAATTAGGGTGTTCATTGATGATTTCTGTATTTATAGCTCAAAATCATTGCATCTACAAAAGGTAGAAGAAGGTTTAAAGAAGCTCTACGACATGGGAGGTCAACTCAACCCCGACAAGTGCCATATAGGTGAGGATGAAGTAATCTTGCTTGGTCATAAAGTTTCTTACAAAGGCATTGAAGTGGATCCTTCGAAGGCAAAGGCTCTTATTGAGCTACCATCACCCAAGAGTCTCAAGGAGGTCATCTCATTCATTCAAAAGGTGAAGTATATGTCACGCTTCATTCACTTAGCCTCGGAGTTACTTCACCCTTTGCAAAAGTTGACACAACAAGTAGAATTTGCATGGTCTGATGAGCTTGAAGAGTACTTTTGTAAAATTAAAGTCATTTTGTCAGAGCTACCAACACTCATGCCTCCTTGTTGGGAGTACACATTCTTTGTTAGCTCTAATGCTGGGAAAGAAACAATTGGTGCTGTGTTGCTACAACAAGATCCCCACAGTACAAGGATGCGACCCATCTACTTTGCTAGTAGGGTCATGAATGCTTTGGAGAGAGACTACACAGAAGCAGAACTCATGATGCTTTCTCTCATGTTTGCGGTGAGAAAGTTTATATCCTACCTGCTACCAAAACCTTTTGTAATTCTCACTGCAGAAAATTTGTTCCCTTGGGTGTCATCTCAAATGAATCTTAGTACTAGGATCTCAAAGTGGATTATGGAGTTGCAAGAGTTTCAATACTCTTTCAAGGTAGAAGATAGTGTGCGTGCACAATTGGCAGGGATTCTCACTTATAGGGTGCACGAAAAGGAGATTAAGGTGCCTGAAGTAAAGACCCTACCATTGCCACCACCAAAAAGTATTCCTAATGCTTTTACTTTGTTCTTTGATGGAGCTTTTCGTCGAGCCACAGGAAAAGCAGGGGGAGGGCTAGTGTTGCTCAACCCAAGTGGAGAGGTGGTCATGAAAGAGAAGTTCAATCTACCAAGTTCAGCTAGCAACAATGAAGCAGAATATGACACTCTACTTCAAGGTTTGAAGATGTGCATTGGCCAAGGGATACAACGCCTCATGGTAAAGGGAGATGCACTTCTCATTGTTAAACAGATTTTAGGCATTTGGGCATGCAAGAATGAGAGCTTACGGACAAAAGTTCATGCCATTCGTAGATTGTTTAATCAATTTGAAGAAGTGCAACTATATCATATTCCTAGGAAACAGAATGAAGATGCTGATTTAATTGCACAACAAGCCGTTGCATGTGTAAAGAAAGAAGTGCAGGTCATCATGGTGGCGGCTGCTGTGAAGCAACCGAGGTACCAGGGATTGGAGTCATTGGCTCCCATCATTGGCTACATTTTGGAGGGTGAGTTTCCACCAGACTTCACAAAAGCCCAGAAGAGGAGACTCATGAAGAAGGCAAGCGTATATCTCTTCCTAGAAGGCTCCCTCTATCAAAGAGGGAAGGATCAAGTGTGTAGACGAGTACCAACTATCAAGGAAATTCCAGCCATTCTAAAAGGTTTGCATGAAGAGGCATGTGGTGGTCATTTTGCCCAAGAATTAACTGTGAAGAAGATTTTGTTTTCGGGGTATGTTTGGCCAAGTTTGCATGTGGATGTTCAACATTGGTGTAAAAGCTGTCACACTTGTCAGATAAATGGAAATAGAAGGTTGGTGCATGGCCCGAGGCAAATAGTGCTTGCAAATGGACCCTTTGAAAAGTGGGGCATTGATGCTATGGGTCCTCTGCCTAGGACAAGAAATGGTAAACTCTACATTCTAGTGGCTGTAGACTATATGACTAGGTGGGTGGAAGCACAAAGTGTGGCAAAGGTAAATGAGAAGACAGTGAGCAAATTCGTCTACACTCACATTTGTTGTAGATTTGGCACACCTTTGGAGATTGTTTCTGATAATGGTCCAGGGTTTAGAAAAGGATTGCTCACAGAAGTTTGTGAAGAGCTTCACATTCTACATCGTCATAGCACACCATACTACCCACAGTCAAATGGTTTGGTGGAGAAGGCTAATGGTTTCATTGCAGGAATCATTAGAAAGATGGTGCAAAACAAGACAAAATTATGGGATGACTTCTTGGATGGTGCCTTGTGGGCATATCGAACCACATATAGGGAAGCCACGGAGTTCACACCATTTCACTTGGTCTATGGTCAAGAGGCTTTGCAGCCTATCGAGCTCAACATTCCAACAATGCGACTTCATGGCAAAGGAGCACAAGATGATCAAGAGGTATGGATGGATCGACTTCTTACATTAGTGGAGCTTGAGTGGAAAAGAGAAGCAGCATATGAGTGCTACAAGAGGAAAGCCACACAAGCGAAAGAAACGCACGACAAGAAACTGAAGGACAAAGGCATCAAGGAAGGAGAGCTTGTGCTAAGGTATGACAATCGACTTGACAATCGTTTTGATGCCAAGTTTGAAACAAGATGGCAAGGGTCATACATAGTCAAGAAGGCTTTCAATTCAAGTTACTATCAACTTATGGACTTGAATGGTAAAGAGCACTCCAGGAAAGTAAACGGGTATCGCTTGAAGCCCTATTTGAGTCGCCTTCTACCAAAGGATCTACCAAAGATCTGTCCAAAGGCCGCTGTCTTATGTAAGTATTGTTACATGAAGCATGAGTGTAACTCCAGCCAAAATTCTGAGGGGCTAAACAATGAAGATCTCGTCAAGGACTCTGAAGCACTCTCTTTGGAAAAGATGCTCTATGATGGTACATGAATATACCATCATCCACGGGGAGGGCTAATGATAGCCGTTTTTTCGGCTCTTTGTAATTGCCACAGTGAGTTATCTCACCCTACCAAAATCACCCAAACATTGTGGCTATCCCTACCATTTCACTATACATAGGCGTGCGTGAGTCACGGGACTTTTCCCATATCTTCTTAAAAACCCTCAGCTAGCTAGTCACTGGGCTAGGTGAGCCAAAAAAAATAAAAAAAATAAAAAAATAAAAGTATATTATGGCCTCTTTGTGTGTAAATATTTCATTGTATATATGGCCTAAATATAGGGATTTTTTATAATTATTTTGGTATTTTATTTAAATATTTCTACTTAGGTGTGTGTTTTATTAAACCTATGTACACCTTCTTTCATCCTCTTACACCATAATTTTATTTTTTTGCCAATATGTACATACGCTAACCTCATATTTTTCCTTTATACAAATCACTCCCACATTTTCACCCTCACCCTCGTGAAAACAAAAAATTGATTTCTACTCATTGGTTACTTTTATTATATTATTTACTTGCATACATTTTCCTCTTTCACCCAAAATAATTCAAGGAGGGACCATATCATATGATTCCAATATCTTTCCATATCCATAACTCCTCCATATTTTTATTATTATTTTTACTCATTATTCTAACACCATGTGCTCATTGAGCTAAAGTCCATGAATAGTCCATACACTAGTCCCACCATGTATATATTTCTTATTTCACCAATAATCCTCCTCCATGCATGGGTCAAGGGCAACTTGAATGCTTTGTATTATAATATGACAAAGGAGGGGCTCACTCTTGGATGCATTGTACAAATTCAACAAAGGAGGGGACCACTAAAAGACTTTTGCAGGCCTAAAAAATAGGCTTTTTGGTGAGAATTTTGGCACCTATCTCCACTCCGAATTTGGAGCGGTGGTCAAAAGAGAAAATGTAGCCCACGCTCTGAATAATCACCCCAAATTTTTTCATGATTTTTGGAGCTACCAGCTGTGAGCTATGATTTTTTTAGTGGACCCCAGTTTTCCCATGCTATGCAGCCACACTCTCTCTTCCACTTTATCATTTTCCTCTTTCACACACACTTCTCCACTCATCATCCCCATCTCTCTCACCACTCCTCTCTGCACACTACTCACCTTCTCCTCAACCTTGAAGAATAAGAGAAACCATGGTGAACTCATACCTCCCACACACAATTCCATTCCAAAATTGACCACCTAGTCTCATTTTTCCTCCTCCAAATTACCCATATCTATCAAAAAACCACAAAATTCAGCCTCTTCTCTTAAAAGACAGCATCATGGTGGTTGACTACTCAGCTTCAATTACCTTGTCTCTCAAGGAAGGTCAAGAGTGGAGAAAAAATGTACCGTCAAAGCTAGTGGACCGTCAACAAGCGTCAAAATTGACCCTACTCAAGACACTTGGAGCATCAACCTTGTAAGAAATCCACCTTTTCTTACCTCTTAAGAGTTTTTCTTCCTTATTTGTATCCTACATGGATACTCCCATTGTAAATATTCAATTCCATTTGTAAATTAATACTAACTCTACTAACACTAACCCACTATGAAAAGTCCTATCACCTCCATTTCTCTCCTCTCTCTTTCCCCACCAACTTCTTGATAATTCCAAGCAAAAGAAATTAGATAAATTGCTGAAAATCTAACCCAACCATGGTTAGAGGAGTAACCCTAGCCTTCAAAATTGCTATAAAAGGAGGGTGTAGCTAGCATAAAAGGGGGAAGCCATAAGCAAGAGCACTATGCTATAGCTTGAGAAGCCAAGCTCAACCTCTCTAGAAGGAGCTCTTGAGTGGAAGCTCATTGTCTTATGCATGTGCATGTGTTGTAATAGGGGATTAGCAAGGGAAATCTATGCCATTGTAAGAGAGAGAGTGATCATTCAATTGAGAGTAGGAAATCTATCATTTCTCCTACTAGTGTAAGCCCAACATTCGCTGAATCAAGGAGGGTGGATTTGGACTAATCTTGGATATTTTGTCTCCCTTCCAACGTGAAGTAATGGACAACAATGATGCGTAAGTGTCTTGGTTTTTTTTAAAGTTCTTGATAGCTTGTCTCTGGTGTTGTCATCAATCTAGCCATAAATCCCACATACTGTAAGAGGGCGATAGGGTGGAGAGGACTCCCCTGGCCTTAAGACAGTGATTGGGGTGGCTTTTCTAGTGATGTGTTGTGGTGAAATTTACGCAAGCTATGTTGAACAAGTACTAATCTCACTTTGATTTGTCATGACAGATTTGTAAGAAGGTATTAATGCAACAAGCACCCCCTCCCCCTTTCTCTCTCTTTCTTAAATATATAGTTGTGTTTGCTTGATCATCGCCGATACGTTTCAAAGCAGCCCGAGCACTATCTCTCTCTCTCTCTCTCTATCTCTCTCTCTCTCTCTGTCTCTCTCTCTCGTGTTTTAGTGTGTGAGAGTATTCCATTGGTGTTAGGGTTAGTGTAATTCCTTGCTTGTTTGTGGGTTGCTCTAACGATTCTCCTCTTTTGCGTCCTAGTTCGCTCTTAAACTAGGTGGTGCCCCTTGTGTAGTTGGGATTTGGTAGTGGGTTTGTTGTTTTGGTTTGTGTTGTGTTGTGCCCCAGCCCCATTGAGTAGCACGGGAGCCTTGAAGGGTGTCTAGAGGCCACTCTTCTTGTTGCCCGCCCCGGACCGCCTCAATAGCAAAGTCTCCTACGTTCATGAGAATGTCTCATGGTTGGTACCTAGGTGTGACCGGGTTTTCACATTCTATTATGGTCCAACTTTTGCTGCAAAGTATGCTACGTTTATGAGAAGGTCTCATGGTTGGTTCCTAGGTGTGACCGGGTTGTCACATTCTATTATGGTCCAACTTTTGCTGCAAGATTTTCACGTAAGTATAGTGGAAAGTCTCGTCATGGAATTGCGGTTTGGATATGTTTGTGTTAAATGCATGCACACTAGGTGTTATGGGCCCTAGTGTTTAACACAAATTTATTCGGAGCGGCATACAAATTCATGGAATTTATTGTTTCTGCAATTTTTTGCACTGTCAGTTCAATTTCTCTTGCAGATTTAGTATGAGTTTACACCCTTCCATACAAGGTGATGGCTAAGTATGGGTGTTTGTGATTGGATGCTTGAAACTCCAATCTGCTTTCAACCTAGTTGGTTGTCTCCATTCCATATCGAGTATATGGCTGGCTACTCAATGTTTGAGTCATGGTTTATCGTCAGTCGTGGAAGACTGTCTGTAAGTGGTTGGGGGAAGTACCTCACCCTTACTGCTGTTATTCATCCCGCGTAGGATGGGCAACTTACAAGCATTCTATTTAGTGGTAAAGGATATGCAAAGTGCATACGTTAGTAAACCACGCTAAAGGATATGCTAAGTGCATACGTTAGCAAGAAGGGAAACAACTGGAACGGTTACCTTTCTGGTTTGGAGTTTGCTTCATATGATGAAAGGCATGTTACGGCTAGTTTTAGTCTCTGTCTGTTATTCTCAAGTTATCAACCTTAATCATCAGTTTTGATGAGGTTGATGAGGTTGGCTACTGCTGGCAAGAAACAACAGCAAGTCAAGGACTTGGTTGCTACTGATGATTATGTCAGCATAGTACTTTCATGGAAAGATGAGCCGAGGTTGTATGGCACATTCCAGTACCTTCAGAAAGTCTGAAACCTGGGTATGCATTTAGACACCTCTTAGTTGTGATAACTCATTTAACATTATCAAGTGAGTTCTAAATGGAGTCTTCACGCTCTTTTGATTATGGGTCGGTTAACCAAGAGGGTTGCACAGGAACAACAATGTAGAAAATCCAAATGTTATTCTTGATTTCATTGAACATCCTACTGAACCGGGTTCTGATCCACGGGTTCTGATCCAACAAACCATTGGATCCATGAGGGATGCCACGATGGAAAACATCAGTGTTCTTACGAAGATACCACCACTTGTGTTTTCGAGGACAAAAACTCTTCTCCAAGGGGGGAGTAATGTCAGGCCAAGGGAAAACCCAGGCGAGTAGGACTCGGGCCAGAGGGCCAAGGGCCGGCCGGCTGCTAAAGGCGGATAGGGGGATTCTGTTACAGTGGCCAAGGGCTATATAAATGGGGGATTGGGCGGAGAATCCTCATAACACAGCTGCTGGGTCTTAGTGAGAGCTTGCTTAAGATTTATGAATGATTATTCACATGTCTCAATCCATTCAAAGTGAGTAATCAAGCTATACATGGGTTTTGCAATTATAACGTACATGTAGATGAACCGTACATCAAGCTATACATGGGTTTTGCAATTATAACGTACATGTAGATGAACCGTCGGTAATATCCACAATGTCTCATGAAGGCTTGTACCCCCTTGACTGTTGTTGGTCTAGGAAAATCAGCAATGACATGAATCTTCTCAATATCAATAGCTATGCAATTTTTAGACATTATATGTCCAAGAATTTTTCCTTGTCTTCCCATGAATGTGCACTTTTTAGGATTTAAGCAAATTCTATAAAGTCTACATTTCTTGAATCAGCTCGGATTGACGAATATATGCATAGATCATCCATATATACTTCTAAGAATTTCGATAGATACTCTTTGAAAGCATGGCTCATCAACCTCGGAAACGTGGCTGAAGCATTAGTTAACCCAAACGGCATAACCCGATAAGAAAATATACCCCATTCTATTGCAAAAGCAATTTTATGCTGATCTTTTGGGTCAACCAAATATTGATTGTATCCCAAAATTCCGTCCAAGAAGCTGTAAGCTTCTTTTCCTGCAACTCATTCTAAAACATGCTCAGTTATCCAAAGAGAAAAGTTGTCTCTAATGGTAGCTGCATTCACCTTTTTGAGATTAACACACACTCATAATTTCCCATTCTTCTTAGGTACTACCACAATTGGAGACACCCAATCTGTGTGTTCAATTTCCTAAATGAATTCAGCTTCCTTTAGTTTTTCAATCTCTTCTTTGATCTTCCTGGTAAATGTTTTGTTATAAGTGTATGGTCTCGATCTGTCTACTTAGTTTCGCATCATCTCTCATGGGTATAGTATGTTGATAGATTTCTGGATCAACACCCTTGAGATCCTTGTCAGACCAAGCAAAGATATCTCGGTATTCCTTTAACAAGATCAGCAAAATCTTTTCTTCTTCTTCTGTTAGGTCATTCACAATGTAAGCATGTCTAGGCTCTTTTCCTGGTTCAGCCAAGTATACCCTTTTAGCATTTTCAGGCCCTTCATAAGATTCGCCTTGTTTTCGTAGTTCTCTAACAGGTTGTTCAATTATAATTTTTCGATCTTTGAGAGTATAATTTTTGTAATGGGATGGAACATGCATTACATCCTTACCATCCTCTTTCATGGTTTCCATTTCAGTTGTGTATATATCTAGAGATTTTTCCAACTCTTGATATTTCTTTTTTCGCTCGACTCTGGTCATGAGTGGTTTCTTATCTTGAGATTTTTCTTGAGTACCCTTCCTTGTTTTTCTCGATGTCTGAGACATTTCTGAGTTTTGGTTTGAAGGATATCTGCTAGTTATTTTTTCCTTGACACAATCATTAGCATCTATCTTCATCAAGAATTGTGTTTTACTGGAGACTAATGGCATAGGTCATGTTTTCACAATTCTGGTATCTCTCTTTCGTCTATACCATTTTTTTCTTCTTGATTTCTGGTTTGGAAAGTCAAAAAAATTTAATTTCCTCCCCTTCCTTTAAGAGTAACTTAGCTCTTGTATGCTCTTTTTCTGACCCCGAATCTTCTGAGGTAGCTGAGTGTTCATCTAACTCATCAATTGCATCGTAATAAAGGTCTGAAAAGACTTGTTGAGATTTCATTACGTCCTTGGGTTCCTCATCTTCGTTTTCAATGTTGAGTATTGACATCATTTAAATGGGAATTATGTCATAGCCATCCTCATGGAAAAATTGAGTAGGCATGGACGTATTCACACATACATCCATTGTCGCTAAAATTTGAGTCCTCTCAAATGGCTCAAATAAATGCTCTGAAAAGGGTCCAGGTACATAGGATTCATCGGTGCAGTCCCTTTCTAGGATACATTCTTCTCGTCTTAAGCTTTCATTTTCTGAAGCTCCGTACATCCAAATAGGAGTGTCTTTGTTTAACCAGGATGGGAGTTTATTTTCAGTCGAAGAGACTGAATCAAACTCTTGGATGGGTTTTTTCAAAACATCTCTATAAGTGTGATCTTTTAGATTGACTCTTGTTATAGATCCCACCTACTTCAAGTACAGATAGTTGTTTCCCCAATCTTGGATAAGTTGTACCTGTCACATGAAAGGCCTTCCCAATATTATTTCATAGTCGAGTTTTTTCCCAAAGTCTACTATGGCAAAAGTGTGTTGATATTCAATTCCACAAGAATTGACTATTACTTTTTCAAGCAGCCCTAGTGGTCTCTCAATGTGTCCGTCAGCCAACTGCAATTTCATTCGAGTTTGTCTAATGGCTGGCTGTCCCCAATATTCCCATACTGCTTTAGTGGCTATGGCTATGCCAACTCCACTATCCAGTATTGCCATGGTTTCAATGTCATTATATTTCACTCGGAGGGTTGTGTTCCCTTCATCCCCTTCATAATATTCTCCGAGCTTGTTCATAGGAACTGATCGAATCTCTTTGTTTTCCATTTCATTTTTTATTTTTCCCATATTGTTAGAGATTAACCCCATTATTCCCACCTTCTCCAGGGTTTTCTGTAGATCATTCCATAAGTATTGTCTGAGTTTCAACAATTCTCCCAAAGTAAGAGTGCATTGGATGGGTGTAGACATGATTGAATAAATGCTATCTACTTCTAGGGTCTGTTTATCTCTTTTTACTTGCATGGTCCTGCAAACGATGGATTCATCTTCGTTATCTCCCAAGTAAGAAGGTAATGTTTTTAATGTCAATGGTTTAGACATTCTTGAAGCTTCCGATCCACAATCCCCGTACAAGGATTGTAAATTCATGTTCATATTAGAAGGTAGGTTATCCAACCAGACTTCCTCTATAGGAGCTGACGTTAAAGTTAGGCTCCCATCATTGATCTCTCTCACTTTTTCCCATAAGTGTCCTGGCCAATCTTCCTCTACGAATGGAATTCCGTCAAAGGCATCTTCGTTGTCCGGAACTATAAGCTCTGATTCATTTGTTTCAAGGTGGGGTTCTGCCACCACATCGGATTTTGCTTTCGTTTCTTCTACCGTAAGCTCTTCAGGTTTTGCAATACTTTCAAGCTTGGGTTTTTCTTTATTCAACATTTCTTTCGTGATTCTTACCAAATTTTGACAAGCTTCCTGCTTCACTGCTTCCATGTCTCGAGATGGATAGTTTTTCCACTTGTTTTCCATGTTTTGGCCTGCTTTAAGTCCTACTTGGTAGGCTTCCAAGGCAGCATTAATAGGCTCAAAATTTTTATCTACCAGAATGGATCCTCCAGATTTCACGGTTGTTTCCTTGAATTCACTGTTAGTTTCTTTCAACTTGTCTTGGGCTAGTAATTTTGCTTTCTCTTCGATTTCAACCCATTGTTTTTATTTTCTCATCTCATATCTTTTGCTTCTGCTCCTTTTGATTCTTTGAGAAGAAACTTTCATGTTCTCTGAATCATCAGAGGAGTTGTGTTTCTTTTTCTTTGCCTGGGCTCTAATTATTACCTTGATTGGAACAATCAGTTCACTCTCTAAAGAGCTACTAGGCATCACTTGGACTACGTTTACGACAGTTTTTCCCTTGTTCAAAGGATTCTAAGGACAATCTTCCGGAAAGTGTCCTCCCTTTTTGCAACATTGTATGCAATAGGCTTAAATTGGTTTGAGGTTTTTGTCAGGCTCTGGACATTTTTTCTTCCAATGGTCATCAACACCACAGATATGACAGTTTCCTATTCTAGGCTTCATCATGGGTCTTCCCATGGGAGGTATGACACCTTGATTAGCTACATAATACATCGGTGCTAGCTCCGGTGGAGCATAAGTCATGGTTTCTTCCATTGGTGGTGGTTGTGGATTATACCAATCTCCCTCTATCATTACTATAGATGGACTAGGCTCTGCATAGGGTGTAATAGGCACTAATACTTGTTCATCTATGACTCCTTTAGAGTCCATGTACTTTACAGGCACTGCATTATGCCCTGGATACAGAGTTTATTGTCCCAACATAGGTTAAGGTCTTTCCATACCCATTGGTGGTCTTTGAGCTTGGGCCATATTAGGCTGATATCTGTACATGGGTTGTCCTTGTGGCCTCATAGGCACATGCTGAACATTCCCATCATACTTTGGTATGAAGTAGCACTCCTGGGTCTCATGGTTGGTCAATTTACCCTCAATTGCACACTTTTTTTGTGGCCTAATTGGTTGTCCCTGTCGGGGTATCCCTTGTCCTGGTCCTTTCATAGGTGCTTTTTGCATATTGTTCATCATGTCGTTCATCCTTTTTAGCATATCTTCTATGGCTGAGAGTGGTGCCGCAGCACCCGTTCCCACTTGTGTTGGTTTTGGGATGCTGTTTTCTCGCTTTGGTTATCCTTAGGGACATATTATTCATTGATGATCTCGCAATTGTCTCCTAGGTCAATAGCATTAGACACACACGCTGATAGACCGCTTTTGGCGTGTACAAAGTAGCGTTTATATGCATGGTCATATGTACAAAAAGATGTAAATACATGAATTTGAGATCTTTGAAAAGTGATTTCAAGTTCGAAAAAAGATGCAACGTGTACACATTGTGAATAGTCAGGTTCGCGCGCTAGCAGTCGAACACATGTACATGCCCGTATAGGGTATCGGGGCCTTGGATATGGTTTTAGGTGGCTTATTTTGGTTCTAGAAAATGTGTTTGATCTTTCTAGAATTTAAATAATGCAAGTGAAAAGTGTGGGTACTCTCATCCTGCTCGAGAAGTTTGACACATGCGATAACTGTCTATTTGCGGCGCCTGATCTGCGGTGATGCGTGCACCGCCCTAGAAGTGGTCAAAAATAGAATGTGGCTATGTGGAAATGTGCTTTGGGTATCTAGGATCAAGCGTACAAAATTTGGTGAACTTTGGAGTCTGTTTGGGGTTTTTCCAGCGAAAAATGTCCGCCAGGGGTCAAAAATGGCCAAAACTGGGCCAAAAAAGGTCAAAAAAGGTGTGAAATGGCTTCAAATTGCCACATCAGTGACGTTTCCATGAGTGCTTGGGATGAAGGAGCATTTTGGAAGCCAATTTTTGGTACTTTCACCTCTCTGTGTGGGGAAGGCAGCAGGGTCTCAACCACAGGTGGTCTAGTGCAGTCCCGTCGCGTTCGCGTCTTGTTTTCGAGTGTGTGGAGGAGTGAATGAGAGCTTTCTCTCCTCAATTTTTCACTTCGGAGAGTCTATGGAAGTTTTGAGGTTTCCATGGATGTGTGTGTGCGAGGAATTGAGGGAAGAAGGTGCGGATTTTTGCAAGACTATGTGACCCTGTATCGGTGCCATTAGGGTTGGCGCTACTCCAAAGAGTCCAACAGAGTGGAGTTTGGTGAAGCTTTTGCAATGGTTTGAGAGTGGAATTTTGTGTCTGGAGTTTGGGTTTTTCATGGTTTTTCTTGTATATTTTGGTCACCATCAAGCGTGATTTCCAATGTTGATCACCTCGACTCACCTTGTAGTGTCTGCGGGCTGGCAAGGGCTTGTAGGTCGAGGCGTTTGGAGTTTGAATTGAGCTTGTGGGTAGAGTTTTTAGGGAGCTTCTGAGTGGTAGTTAGTGAGGTGAGGAATTAAAGTAAATTCCTTGTGTTGTGTTGAGTTGTCTGGGTGTGTGAGTGTGCACACGACATCTTTTGCTCCATCATCCTTTGGCGATCCCGCTGGGGAACGAAAATTTGCCGGTTGTGAACCCACGTGAAGTGGTTTTAATGTGAAGTTCGAGCTTCATTGAAGAAACGTGGTGGTTTGGTTGAGGTGCAAGACTTCAAATTTAGTTGAATTACTCATGCAAGGGAGAAGAGACTTCAAAGGGATGGCGTATAGTCGACCAGTGTTTACAGGAAAGGAGGATGTGAAGGACTGGATTACGGACTTCGAATGGCATACGATTGGTATGCACATTGTGAATGATGAAGCAAAGCTTCATGTATTTCCTCTTGTGCTCAAAGGAGAAGCTCGGGAGTGGTTTGAAGGTTTAGAGGAAGAAAAAAAGTAAACATGGAAGCAGGTGAAGCTGGCAATTTTTGACAGGTTTGGAAAGAAACTAACCGCAACAGAAGTGTCAAAAAAATTGAGAGGTTTGCAGCAAGATGTTCATGCTAACTTTAAAGAGTTTTTATCAACACTTCAAAGGGCTTTGGGTTCAATTAGAGGCGGCATCCCAAGTACCTCCAGGGGATTTCTTTAAAGTTCATCAGTTTATGGATTGTCTCCATCCAAGAGTAAGGGAGAAGGTCGATCAAGATGAACCTGCTACATTTGAAATAGCCGTGGAAATTGCCGAGGCCAAGAGCAAGAAGATCAAGAGTAGGTGGGAGTAAGGCCTGACACATACTGAGCCAGTTGTGGTGCAACCAATGGTCCCTGTGACAACGGATGATAGAGTGGAGAGAGTGTTTCAAGGTCCAGATCCTGTTACAGCCCGGGTTCTACATGATCTGGCCGGTCAGTTGCAAGAATTAAGAATTAACATAATGAATAGGAACCAAAGAGAGGAGTGTCCAGCTGGGAGAGGTAGGGAACGAAGGCTACAAGGAAGATGCTACAATTGTGATGAAGAGGGTCACTATGCCCCTGATTGTCCTGAACAACCAAGAGAGAGAGGAGGGATATACCCCTTATATGGACGTGGTGGAGGAAGAATAGAAGAAAATCATCAAGAGCGGGCACTAGAAGCACCGCCACCACAACAACCACCACAACTGTTGCCTGGAAATGGAGAAGGTAGGGCTATCAACATCATTACCCTTGAGCATCAAGATGTGGATGTTTTGGCCAATAAGAGAGCTAGGCATGATAGGGAGAAAGAGACAGAAGAAGAGAGGGAAACAAGAGCAAGGAAAGGAAAGGCTAAGGTAGAAGACAAACTAGAAAGTAACAAGAGGCGGCGAAGAAGGAAAATTGGTCCAAAGGACTACCTCCTTGGCCAAGGTGTTGAAGACTATGATATTGTCGATGACATACGAAATCAAAAGGATCTTTTGGTCAGTTGGTGGCTTTGAATGCTAAATTGAGGAGGCAGTGGACCAAATGTGTGAGTGCGCGGCTTCCTTCCAAGAAGGAAAAGCATCAAAGCATGGTGTCATCTTTGAGGGTTGGTCACCCAGTGGATATGGTGCCAATAGTTGAAGCTATGCTCGGAAAGAAGACAGAAGTGCAAGCATATGTGGATGGTGGTGCCCAGGTGTGTGTCATGACCGAGGCTATCATGAAAGAAGCAGGCGTTAAGATGTCAATGAATGCTTCGATCCGTATGAGGATGGCCAACCACAAAAAGGCAAGGTGTCTTGGAGTAGCTGAAGATGTGAAGATAAAAGTCTTGGGGATTGAGTGCTTGGTTGATTTCTACGTGATACAAGCGGGTGAGAATGATTATCCGATCATTTTAGGGAGGCCATGGCTTATAACCCTTGGTGCTAAGCAAGATTGGGGCACGGGCTTGATCACCATCCCCGAAAAAGAGAAAGGAAGGACCATTGTCTACAACATCAAGACACACGAGAGCCGTACACAGCCCCTATTGGAGATGCAAGATACATATTCGATATAAACTATGTCATACGATAGTGATGCGTTGTCTACGACATCAGAAGAAAGTGTAGAGGAAGGATTGATACAAGTATGTCCTGATCTTTTTGGGATAAGTGTTGAAAAGGAAGCATCGATGCATGATGTGAAGGTCAAGGAGGAGAAGGATAGTCCAAAAGCAATTGTAGAGCCTACCAAAGTGAATGTAAGGAGCATGCTAGGAGAGGACTTGACAGAAAAAGGAAAAAAAGGAGTATGAAGACATGTTTACAGAGTTTCCAAAGCTATTCTCCACCTAAGTTTCATTATTCGTTATTCGGGAGACATATAATACGCGAATAATGGGCATATTATTCGTTTATCTAAATTATACGTCCGTATTATACGGTGCTACATCAGCAGAAACGGCCAATCCTATAACTTCTTAATTTTTCGATCGAAATTATTTTTGAACGAAAGTATTTTCGATCTAAAATTATAACGATCGAATATGTTAGTATATATAGCAACACGCGAAAGGTCTCATACCAGCTTTCAAAGTCAGTGTTTTCCATGTGAGTACTCTCACCAAACGATCAAAAAATGTAATTTGTAAAAGAATAAAACAATTTGAATGCAATAAAAATTAAAATTCAATAGAATTTTAAGTTTTGTGATTCAAATATATGAATATGTTTTGAAAAACTTAGTAAATAGTTGAAAGTTTGTATTTTGTGAAGAGTTTAATCTCTCACCTGATACAAACTGTAATTATAAGAATCACTTGCCAATGTGTTCAATTAATTGACACTTGAAAGTGACTAATAAAAAAAAAGTAAGATATTATTGTTGCGTGTAGAGTGTACTCTCACATGAGATAATTAGTTTAAAAATATAATTACATAAAAATTAATTTTATGTAATTTAAAGTTCGATTTTGATGTGTAGAGATTTTCTCTCACTTCAAAATGAATATAATGAAACAAAATTATATTTTTACATTTTATGTAGAGCTATTCACACTACTATGCTCTCACTAGAGTAAAAATTTAGAAAAAACATGTCCAAAAATAATGATATTTTCTTATCTTTATTTGGACTGCAAAATCTACCGTACTATGTGAGAGTATACATATGCTCGCATTGTAGATAGATAATCGCTTAAAAATCTATGGTAAAGTGTAAGAAATTTTTGTTCGCACTTTACATAGATACGATAATTATCAAGTATTGTAAGTGATTATCATTTTGACATTTAAAAATGTCACTTATAGCTCTTGTATGTATAGTAATTTATAATGATAATCATTTTAATACTTGATTTAATTATAATTATTGATTATCGTAATGTGTTAAAGATACAAGCTTGCACTTTAGATAAATCGATGCAATTTATATGTAATCCAATGGTATTGTTTTTTATTATTGTATTTTTGTTCAATCATTGTTTTTAATTATTTTAATTTCGTTCAATCATTGTTAGTTACATTAATTTAATGTTTTAATTGATTTTGATTATGAAAATGATCATTGACTTTGTTTTTACTAGCAAACTATTTTTGTGCATCATGGTGAAAGGACAAGAGTAGAGTTATGTGCATGAGTTGAAAGCTGGGAGAAATACATCTCGACTTAAATGTAAATCTTGTGGCCACGAGTTCAGTGGTAATGCAACCAAAATTAAAGAGCATTTGTTTAAAGTCCCTGGCAATGTTGAAAAGTGTGGGGCACCACCAAAAGAGATTCATGAAAAATTATCCATGTATTCTCTCAAAGTAAAGTTGATTCTTGCAGCTAAACATAAAGGTGATGTTTCTAAAGATATTCATGCGAATATTGAACCATCTGTATGCAATGAGGCAACAAAAGAGGTGTGTACCACTCAAGTAAATGATCAAAGTTCTCAATTGAACCCTCTTCATGGACATGCTTCTACATCAAGAGGAGTTCCTAGCACAAGCAAATCTGGCAGAGCGTTATCCAATGAACAGACAATGCCTGAAGCATTAGGTAAACAATGGTTGCTTGAGTTGCATTTAAAATGGACACAAGCATTTGTTGCGTGTGGCATATCGTTCAATGTTATGCGCAATCCAATATCTCAAGATGCTTTGATGAGTACAACCAAAAAAGGATTTGTGCTTCCTGACTATAACAAGATGCGAGCTGAATATCTTGATAAAGTCAAAGACAGTACTGAAGCCATTCTCAAACGCACAGTCCTAGAGTTTGTTCCAGCATATGGATGCACCATAGCATTGGATGGATGGACTAACTGTCAGAAAAAACCTTTAATCAATGTAATGCTTATTAACCCTAGAGGGGCTATGTTCGTGGAAGCAATTGATAGCTCATTGAAAGAGAAGACTATCACCTACCTAGCAGGGGTGTATGAGCGTGCAATTGCAAAGGCAGGTGGACCAAAGAATGTGACTGCTATTGTCACAGATAATGCGGCCAACTACAAAGGAGCAGGAAGAGCTATTCAAGTCAAGTATCCGAAGATTTCTTGGGTACCATGTGCAGCTCACACTTTAAATTTGCTTTTAAAAGATATTGGTAAAATGGCATGTGTGAAGAAAAATTTATTGAATGCAAATCATGTGGTGAAATTCATTAGAGAGCATCAATTTTCGTATGCTCTTTTTCGAACCAAGTCACCAAATAAAGCTCTCCAAATATTTTGCGCAACAAGGTTTGCTACGGCATACTATGTTCTTGCTGCTTTGCAAGAGTTGAAGCCTGCATTGATGGAAACCTTAGCACACAGAAGATGGGATGGATGGCTCAGCAAGTATCCAAGTTATCAGGAAGCAGCTGGTCGATGTGCACAAATAGTAAACTCGCCAGTCTTTTGGCGTAATGTAGAAAGAATAGTAACTGTGTCTAAGCCATTTGTAGATCTTTTGAGAGCAGTTGACACAGATTCTTTTATTTTTGGTCGGGTCTACTGGTATATGTCAGAATCTATACGCAAGCTAAGAGAAAATGTCGGTTTTGGTGCAAAGGATAAAGCTACCATGATTACAATTGTTAACAAGCGTTGGGTGCAGTTGCATACGCCATTGCATGGTGCGGCTTTTGTATTGGATCCTAAGTTTCAAATGCATCAGAAATCTGCCAACAAAGAAGTTATGTCCGACTTCAAAACAGTGTGCTCCCAACTCTTAGGGCACGAAGATGGAAAAATAGCTTTTCATCAGCGAGTAGATTATGCCAACAGAACTGGTATGTTTCAGGATCCGTGGCATATAGATGCCATTGGCAAAACAAGTGCACCTTTATGGTGGAAGGAGTATGGTGGAGAGAAAGTGGAGTTGCAACACATTGCAGTTAGAGTTTTATCAGTAGCTGCATCAAGTGGAAGTTGTGAACGAAATTGGTCAGCATTCGACTTTGTGCACACGAAAAAGTGAAACAGACTTCATACTAAACGGGCTGCTGATTTGGTGTATGTTTTTTGCAATATGAGACTTATTTATAAGCCTCAAAACATTGCAACTAGAGCCTCTCAAAAGCAATATGGAGTCTTTCAAATGCATGAAGCTATTTCTACAGAAGTTGATGATGAAGATGATATGGAATGGGAGATAGTTTCAGAATGCTCAGATATGGACGAAGTAGATGATATGGTTGCAGTTTTTGAAGATGGATATGATTTGTGAGAGTACCATTGTAATACTTAACAATTTTTTGCATATGATGAAAGAAAGTGGTATCTCGTTATCGTTCACATCAAAACCTCTCTTTCTCTCTCTCATACGCACATATTTACTCACACACAAATATAAATTGCTGATAATATCTTGTCAAATAACAATTACATAAAGTCGATGTAGGTTTGAAATTACAACAAGGTTCTGGGAAATTACTCAATCGAAAAGAGTTTGATATAATTTTGAGATTACAAAAAGCTTGTGAGTGACTTATGAGTTTGATAGATTTGCTATAAGCTGGTCTATGGTAAAATCTGTAATTCCTAGCTCAGGGAATGGTTGAGCACCATCTTTATGTGAAGTGGTAGTATCATCTGGCAAAGGTCCATACAATGATTCATATCGTTGAAGCTTTGCTTGTGCATCACTTAACTCTATTTCAAGCTCAAGAATACGGCCACGAAGCATGTCCGGTGTTTCTCCTTGGCTAGCAAGGTCTTGTCCTTGGCTGGCTAATTCAGTTAGTGTTTCTGACTCTTCAGGACGTAAAACAATAGGACCCTTGCGATGAGGCATTGGATTATTTGCATTGCGTGCTGCCACCTTTTCTGCAATGCATCCACGTCCAACACCAACGGTGCCTGGACGATCTAACCAATCCACTCTCTTCAGCAAAACATATCGAACATAGCATTTGATAGGAGGAAAAAGAGCAGTGCAATCGGGTGGCCTCTGTACTCGTGCACACTCCACAAACCACGCCTCATGAAAACAAGCAAAGAACAAAACAAAGGGGGCACCACCCTAAATTAAGAGGTTTAGGGACCTCACACATAGTGCACATAGGCAAGTGAGACTTCTGGCATTATGATGGCATCAAAACATATGGCAAAACACATAGAAACGAAGCTTAGGGACCTTATGTAGCATATATATACACAAGACATCAGCTTAACAATACAACGGCATCTGATCATACATAACAAGGATATAGAGAATCAAGCCAAGAATGGCATAATCCCTTGTCAAAAACAATCAACCCAGCAAGTAGGTATGATCCTACTAGCAACACATCAATACCTTAGAGAATGATGGCGAGGATGGTGGCCATGGAGCATGAGAGTAGACTCCTTATTTAGGTTTTAGGGCTAGTAATGTAGCATACTAGAGGGAGAGAGAGAGAGGGAGAGAGAGTAGAGCTCCATCCATAGCTCCTCGTTGTGAGCAATGTCGTCATAGCTTTGTTGCTTGGTGAAGTGGGTGAAGTGTTGGTTTTGAGTGAGAGAAGACCTCCTTATATAGGTTTCTGAGAGGGTTTAGGATTAGGGATAAACATGCTTAAATCCGCTGATTGGGGTTACTTTTTGATTAGGGTGGTCAACAGATTGAGGTCACCTGATATGTCACCATCAAGATATTCTCTAGAGTGATGTGAGAGGGGAGGGTAAATGCTGATTTTTTTGATTGTGAAACATGGGGATAAGGCCTTGACCAGCATTTAAGAGCAGGTAAGGTGGCTGTTGAAACTGGAGGTTCTGCACATGTCAGGGGGGGACCTGCGGGGGGGAGGTGGCAGCTGGGTCCTCCTGAATATCAAATTCTCAAAAAATCCTCAACCATGGCTTCTTTTGACATGTGTTCTTTGAAAAAATCAGCATGTCTCTTTTCAACTCAAAAGTCTTTATCCCTGTTGACTCACCTTTACCATAAGATTTTCCCCTTTTCTCCTCCTGTAACTGCATTGTTGATGCCCAATCACTGCTTCCAGTAACAGTGAACTGTTACCTACCAAATACTTATGGTGCAGTAAAAAATATTTACCATGGGTAAAAAAAGTTACTGTAGGTAAAAAGTGATTTGTATTTACCATGTAGGTGAAAAATATTTAATGTAGGTAAAAAATATTTACTGTCGGTAAAAAAGTGAAAACGGAGTATGCTGTGCTGTGAGTCCACACGAACATCCTTGTGTAAATTTCACTAGAAATTCACACCTAGAATGGGATATTCTGTAAGATATAGGTTGTAGGCATGCATAAGAGCTCGTTCCCACGTATCTTCTGTCCATGGCACTTTTTACTCTTTGGTGCTTGTGAAGTAGATTTTTCTTCTCTTTCGAGATCCCTTGGACTAGAGTATCCTCATCTCCCCAACAACTGACTGTGCCTTTATTGCATCTTCAGAAGGGGTCCTAAAAACCATGCATCAGCATTGTTGGATAAAGTAAATTGCTACTTGGTTGTTGTTTGGTAGGCATCTCTCTTGTCGTATAAACCTTTGCAGCAATACACGTGCCAGTCCTTTATGTTGCAAATCAGAGAGCTTTAACGGAGCTGTATCTTTTGCATTGCCACTTAATTGAAATGGTTGATGGCATACAAAGTGATTAGGGCAAAGCTTTTTGCACTCTTTAAGGGTTAGTGGTTCGCCTTGTAGCTCAGATTCATCTTCTTCAATGTTCGCAATAGTAGAAAGATTTGCTTGTCCACATCTAACTTGTTCTTCTTTAAAAATTACCTGAGCTTTAGCGTGGTTGAGTTCTTCTTCCATATCTGCATATTAGGTGAACATGTCATTACTTTAGATACCCATTCAATTAATTTGACATTGGAAAGTATATCAAATGACAAATATAGATATTTTGTTCAATTAAACATACAATTAAATCTGACACCAAAAGTAAAACAATGATGAAATCATGAGACTTGTGTTTTCATTAATCATCAGCTGGTCGTAAGCCAGATGTCATTACAATGTTGTAACCCACTCTACGGGCACCATTTAGACATAAGGAGAGGTCAAAAGCGTTAGGCCGGGTTTTGGGGTTTAGGCGCTTGCTGGTTTCAAGATGAGCAAGTACATTACTCAAAAAATGTCTCTTTCTTTGTTCTTGGGGCTCTGGTAAGCACTTCAAAATGCGTTTACATGTATGAAACATGGAATAAATATCCATAGCTTTGGTCCAAGAGAGAGGATTACTAGATATACATTCGGGGGCTGCCCATGGATAATCTCTCTCATATTGTTTTCTAGTTTCTATCTGCATATCGTGTAGAGGAGGAAAACCGGCTGTGGTATTTGTTTTGGTGCATGAACCCCAATCCACAATGCCGGCATAAACACCTTTTTCGCCAAAATGCAACATCATATTCCGAGAGTGTAGATCATTGTAGAGGTAGTTATGCGAATGTATATACTTTAGAGTTTGGAGGAGAGCATTGATGATCTGCAAAATATTCTCCTGGAATAGCTCTACTGTTCCTGCAGTGAGTACATAATCGCGGATGACAGGTTGGCTGCCATCTGGAGTGCATTCTTTGATCCATTGCTCCACATGGCCACCATTCCAAAATCATGAAATGAGCATTGGTCGCTCCACGTGGCGCACCATGGAAAGAGGGTAGATAATACCTCGTTGTGAAATATCCAAAATTGTTGCTTCGTCTTTGACCTGTTGCTCCATGGTGGGCCCATGTAAGTGTACTTTGAACACTTTTGCAGCATACACTTGACCTTTGAATGCGGGATGTGTGACACCCACACGCTTCACATGTGCCCATCTTCCCTCTCCTAGCTGTGGAGCTTGGATATTGAAGATGGCTGTGTCGGGTAAAAGGTGTAAAATAGGTGGTAGTTGAGAGAGGTCTAATGTAGCAACGGATGACGTTGCAGGCTATGTTCTAAGAATGATTTCTGGTTCAACAGCATCTTCAGAAGAGCTGGCTTCCACTCTTGCACGCTTTGCTGCTCTTTCTAACTTTTCCTTGCTCTTGAACTCCGTGTAAAGCTGTTGTACAAGATGTATGCGCTCAGCTATGTTTGGCAAGGAAGTAATTGCAGGATTTTTCAGTTCTTGAAAGGTTTTCATGATCTGTCCAATGGTTTGTTTGACCATGTTTACTAAAGCACCTGATGTCAGGAGGGCTATGTCAAAAATAGCTGGTGCAAACTCTTCCTGGAGCTGCTCAAACATAGACTTGGTTAGAGTCTCTGTAAGCTGATAAAAATGCTCCGGAGTGACAGGGTTTAAACAACGCCTAATCTCTGCCTCTGACGAGTAATGGAAGTGTCTCACAATCACTTCGGAGAAGAAATTTCGTTGATGTTTCGCTAGCTTCGTGTCTGCCATATCTGTATGACAAAATTATAAATTAAGAATCTTACGAAATGATCGTACACCATAGTAACATAGTTATTATATAATGAGTGTTAACCCTATATATATATTAAATGATGATTCAAATTTATTAAACAATACTAAATTATTGCAAATTAAAGAGAAAATCTTATGATTACAAACCACATTGTGCGAATCGACCATGAAAATTAATTTAGAGAGAGAGAGAGAGAGAGAAACAGGCTAGGAGTGTGAGATGCTCTCAGCACAAGAACTGGACCCTGCTATGTGCAGAAGTGTGAGATGATGAAAGAAATTACATCTAAAGGGTTGGAAAATCGTATATGTGAACAGCTCAGCTAGTGTGAGATATTCTCAGTACAAGTCCTAGATGCTGTTGTAAAATAGATTGATACTTTTTATCAATCTAATCCTTGATAAAGTGTGTGGAACTCACAACACAACTATCAGCGGATAAATTAACAATTGTAGATGTAAGTTACCTATCGTATGTGTTTACGTCCAAAACAACACCAAGTCATTTAATGATGAAAAATGATATTCTTTTGGAATATGAAACACACGAGTAACCAATATGTCACATTAAGATGAAGAGGGCATGAAAATATGCATCTCTTCACTCTTAATATAACGAGTGGTAACACCTGTGTTTCTATGTAACACATATGACATAAAAACTTAATCTAAAATTGTAAATTTTATAAGCTATTTCTAATGGAGTGTGTGGCACGCACAACACAACCATCAGCAAACAGCTCAACAATCTCAAATGTAAATCAATTGTTGTATATATCTACGTTCAGAGTAACACCAAGTCATCTGCTGATGAACAATGATGTTACTACAAAAATAGAAGCACAAAAATAACGAAAGTCGTATTAAGATGAAGAGGGCATAAAGTATGCATCTCTACATTCTTAAAATGACGAACGTTAATTTTTGTGCTTCTATGTAGAATAATCAATAATGATTTACTTTAAGATTGTAAATTTTATAGGCCACTCTGAAGTGAGAGGTGTAGCATCATGCCTACTACACTCCACGAGTCAACCTCTAATCCTAACTCATCTCTATGGTGAGAGATATACTACTACACCATACGAGTGAGAATCTAAATTTACCCTAAGCCTTCCCTGGAGTGAGTTATATAACTACACACCATGGGAAAGAAAACTATATTCTATACACCTCTGGAGCGAGCCATATGGGCCTATGGCTACACACCACAAAGTGGTCTACGACCTGCAAGCCAACTTTGTGGTGAGAGCCGAAACTACTGCACCACACAAGTCTCACACAACACAAAAAAAAAGTTAATAGTTATTGAAAATTTAAAAAATATACCTGAAAACCGCTGTAAATCAAAGTCGCTGTCTCTATCTGGAAAACTCTCAGAAGCTCCAAGCTCTCCAAACCCCAAGAAAGTCCACAATGCTTTTCGATCGAATACGGCGACGATTGTATATATATACTTTTTTTCGATCGATATATTTTTCGATCAAAATACTTTTCGATCGAAAAATGTTTTATACGGCTATTCGGTAATTATTCGGAGATACGACGTATATTGACATTTTATATGTATAATTTTTGTTATACGGGCGTATAAATGCAAAACAGTTCGCCACTGAATATACAGAGTTGCAAGGAGCTACAGGAGTCGAGCATAGAATCAATCTAAAAGAAGGTGCCAAGCCAAAGGTTCAAAAGCTTAGGAGGTTGGGGGTCATTCATGAGAAGGCACTTCATGAAGAGGTGACGAAGATTTTGGAAGCAGATTTCATCTTTCGAGTGGAGGAGTCCGAATGGGTCTCTCCAGTTGTATTGTGCCCAAGAAGAACGGAACATTTAGGATATGTGTTGATTCACTACAAGAGGCTATTCATATTAGCGACGCTCACACAACGACGCTCAAAAAGAAAAATTCCCGACGTTGCTATGAGCGTCGCAAATTTACTTGTAAATTTGCGACGCTCATAGCAACGCTCATAGAGACGCCGGCTAGGCTAAAAAAAATAATAGAGAGCGCCCAAAAACTTAGATCTCAGATTTGAGTTTTTCGGCGCCCTCAAGCAAGGAGCAGGTAACGCTCTCCTTCTCTCTCTCTCTCTCTCTCTCTCTCTCTCTTGCTTCTCCACACACACACACACACACACACGAGGAGAGGAAGGAGAGCCAGGTATGCTCCTTCCCTCTCCTCACTCTCATGTTCCCTTCCCCTCTTTCTCTCTCCCTCTCTCTCTCTCTCTCTCTCTCACACACACACACACACACATAGTGTTTTTGTGTGTGTGTGTGTGTGTGTGTGTGTGAGAGAGAGAGAGAGAGAGAGAGAGAGAGAGAGAGAGAGAGTACAAACATAAACAAAAACTCACGCACACATACATAAACAAAGAATGCACACACACATTGAGAGAGGAAAAGAGAGAGAGAGAGCATGCATAAACAAAAAACGCACACATTGAGAGAGGAAAAGAGAGAGAGAACATGCATAAACAAAAAACGCACACATTGAGAGAGGAAAAGAGAGAGAAAACATGCATAAACAAAAAAACGCACACACATTGAGAGAGAAAGAGAGAGAAACTAATTTAACATCGTAGGAAACTAATTAAAATTAAAAGACCTAAAGATCTAACCGACGAGGAGTTGAACTCAAGACCTATTATTCAAGAGGGAAATGGCATAAACAATCTATCATACTTGGCATGGGTGATAGAAAGGTTATACCATTTATCTCTTTTTATTGGCACACACATCCACACACGCGCACACACACAAGAAGAAGAGAGTTATAACGTCGTAGGAAACTATCTTAAAAGACGTTAAAGATTAGGTTAGATGTAGACTTACGTTAAATTAGATTTAGGTTTATTTATAGTTAGATTTACGTTTATTTACGCTAGATTTAGATTTACGTTATATTAGATTAGATTTAGGTCTCCATAGACTGCGATGCCTGCATAAAGCGGGTGAAGAAAGCCCTCAATGGAATATAGGGTATTGCTGCCTTCACTCATGGTGGGCTCCGTCGATCCAAAAGTACTAGTGAAATGTCTTCAGAAGATAGGGAAGAAGGTGGATCTTCAGGGCGGCAAGAGTCACTACATCCCCGACAATGACCATCTAGACAACGTCTAGTCATTCAACAGCAACTTCAAAGTTAGTAACAAGAGCAAGAACGATCCAAAGGGCCAATTGCTGTCGTCAGATGTGGATGGAGATGAGACAGCGTCACTGCCAGAAGTTAACTCTCACATCTTTAGTGATGAGAATGCCAACTCTTGCCGAGTTGTGTGAAAAATTATGTGTTAAATCAGTTTTAAGGTTCTTATAATCCCTGTTAGTTTAGTTCTTTGTTTTTAATATAACAGAATTTACGTTAGATTTAGATTTATATTATATTAGATTAGACTTAGGTTTATTTAGGTTTACCAACACACACACACACACACACACACACAAGAAGAAGAGAGTTTTAACGTCGTAGGAAACTATCCCAAAAGACGTTAAAGATTAGGTTAGATGTAGACTTATGTTAAATTAGATTTAGGTTTATTTTTAGTTAGATTTATGTTTATTTAGATTTACGCTTATTTACGTTAGATCGAGTCCACACAAGAATTACTTACGGTTTAGGGTTTAGAGTTAGACGAACAGTGAAAAGATCTACTGTGAAAAGATGTTAAGATGCTGTGAAGTGCTACAACTAGAGAAGAGGCAAAGGGGTTTTGTCCACTACATGCAGTATCATGTAGACGTGGGTCTGTAGATTTCTTGTACCCACAAATATAGGTATTGACCAATAAAGACGAGATTATAACCCGGTGGTTCTGATCTCCGTGCACCTCTAGACCGAGGTGTGCGGGGATTGGACATGACTAGAGAATGTGAGGTAGAGAGAGAGAGAGAGAGAGAGAGAGAGAGAGAGAGAGAGAGAGAGAGAGAGAGAGAGAGAGAGAGAGAGAGAGAGAGAGAGAGAGATAAGACGAAGAATGCCAATAGAATATTAAATTTGTTGTCCAGGTTATAAGATTTTTATCCTCATTATGAGTAGTGACGAGGATGTGGGACCGTCCAACCAAAACACCTATCTCTCAACGAGGGTCTTATGTCCTTGTAATCAATGCAAGCATGCTCTGTGACGGACAAGACGTGTTTCTTTGTAGCACGTTCGTGAATTTGGCGAGTTCGATCCATCTATTATAGATCGAGTTGTTGCCAATTATAACTCGTCGGACTCTGACGCTGGCCAACAAGCAGCAATCTTGCAACCCAATAGACGTGTTCGCAGGCGCTTTGGTCAAGCAGCATATGTGAGGCCACAAGATGTAGCCTCTGACAGCTCGGGGGATGATCATGCAGAGCACATTCCCAACGAGGCAATGTTTGAGCCTGAGATTGATGAAATGATCGAGACGATCATGGATTCAGAAAGGCTTATCTATGATGATATGAAAAGTGAAGCTGATACGCCAATGTATAATGGAGCACGTATGTCTAGATTGAAAGCACTCCTGGTTCTTCTCAACATGCAGGAAAAGTTTGGATGGAGTGACACTAGCGTCACAGCGCTTTTCAGGTGATCTATTACAATTAGTTTACTTTAATAAAATTCTAAATGTATAATGATCTGATAGATTTTTACACGACTGTATCATATTTTTATGTTGTGTAGATTGCTTAAAGAGCACATACTACGAGTTGACAATGTGATGCCAGATTCCCGAGATGAAGCAAGAAAGATTTTGCAAAACTTGGGGATGGATTACAATTCTATCCACGCTTGTCCTAATGACTGCATTCTTTTCAGAGGGGAATACATAGACATGGAGAAGTGTCCGAAATGTGATTCCGAAAGATATCGAGTAGATCTCCACGGGACAAAAATTCCACAAAAGGTTTTGCGACATTTTCCTCTGCTTCCTCGCATCAATCATTTCTTCGAATGTAAGTCCATGGCCGCCCTAGCATCATGGGATGAGGAGAATAAATCTTCGGATGGTGTGCTACGAATTCCTGCAGATTACGCAGCCTGGAAACATATAGATGGAACATGGTCGGATTTTGCCAGGGAAGCTGGAAATTTGCACTTAGGCCTGGCTATGGATGGCGTAAATCCATTTGGTCAAATATCAACATCTTACAGTGTATGGCCCGTTGTCATCGTCAACTACAACATTCCCCCGTGGTTGACTATGAAGCAAAGCAAAAGTGGATGATGAGCGCATATCTGGGATTGTCATGTGCAATCTCGGTGTTGAGAAGAAGATGATGGAAGATCTGGAGGCTAAAATCAACTGATTTTGCATGCTTCACAATCCAGTGAAGCAAAAGTGGATTTCACAATATGAGGATGCAAAGAAAGAGTGGGAGTACTCTCGGGGTTTCGCGACCAAGGTAAGTTTGCAATGTACGACTAGCTAGTGACTTTATTTCTAAACGTTTGAACGGCCACTCATAATCTTTGTTCGTTGTAGTATAAGTCATATACAGCAGCATGGTGTAAAGGTTGACATTTTAGGGTGGAACGGATCGACAAAAAGCGTTTTACTCAAGATTGTGGAATCATGGAAAAATTTGAACAGTCTAGTCGACGACGTTCCTCTAATGCAGATCCTGTGGTGGCGGAACTCACTTATTTTGGCACGCTACAAGAGATTTTGAGGATCGATTACAGAGGATTTTTTGTCGGCTTGTTCAACGTGCAATGGTTCAAGATAATCATGGAGGGTCGCAACGCTACTGTGCGTAGAGGAGAGTCTGGTTTTCTTGAGGTGGATTCTACTAAGAAATGGACTGACCTAAGAGACACTTTCGTACTACCCGAGCATTGCGAACAAGTAAGTATGTAAATAGTTAACATCCCCCTTTTACAAGTTATGTGCTTGAAACCTCTCATGTAAGTTATGTGGCTCTGGCAGGTAATATTTCATCCTACAAAGTCTACATCAAACTGGTGGTACGTCATAGAGGTAGCCCCTCGTAGTGCAAGGACGTATGAAGGCTACCATGTGCCAATCACAATGGCATCAATGGAGGAGATCAGAGAAGATGCTCAATCAGAAGCCGCTGCGGTGGTGCCAGACGAGCATCAAGATGCTACTACTCTATATGGGGTGCATGCAGAGGAGCTACAAAATGAAACAGAGGATATGTGTTTAAACGGAGATCTCTATATAGATATAGCAAGTTATACTGAGTTACGCAAGGATGAGAGAGAGATCTCTTAAAGCCACAAATATTGTATTTGAACAATTTTGCTCCGTGTTGTAAAAGCTCTGGCTCTCTAAGTACCTTCCATGGTGTATAACGCTCTTTTCTACTCGCGCTCACATCTTTTGATTGAAAATTCTAAGTTTTCGACTTGCCTCTTCTATCACTCGATTCATTCTGTCATGGTATTTATATGCGTCATTACGTCATTGTATTTAATGGTCTTTTCGTCATTGTCTACTCTATTCATTCAATATTAAGTTTAAATATTCGTGTGTGTTTAATGCAGGTATGGATGATGAAGAGTTTCTTTCTTCTTTGTCACCGCAGCAGAGACAGTGGTACGTGGAGCGTCATCGCTCTGGCGCATCATCGCGCGTTCCTACTCCATCCGCATCTCCCTCTCTTTTGGAGCATTCGGCGCGCTCCGAAGCTTCGGTGTTGACGAGATGATCTTCACACTCGTCTAGACACCGGCGCTCTAGTGGTGGCGGTGGCGGTTGTTGTGGGGATTCCGCCGCCGATGCCTCCACACCACCTCATGTTCGACAAGGCTCTTTACCCTCCCCTTCATTGCCCGCCCCCACACCAGCCACAGCATCGCCATCTACGCCAAGTTTTGCGCGGCTAATTGTTCCTAGCAGCTACACACCTCTACCTACTCCACTAGGAGCCACCCCACTCGACCCTCCTCGCTTCGGGGCCCAGACACCGGTGGAGACACCTGACGTCCGTACCCCCATTGACACGCCGCTAGAGACCCCTGCCGGGACACCCAAGTTCATGCGTCACCGGCCAGAGGGCTTGCCTTACTCCGTCGACTTCAGCGGTGGCATCATCATGGATGATGACGGCAAGAAGGTGATCTCCGGCATGCGTGGTCTTTGCTCTCAGCTGTTTAGACACTACATACTAAACAAATGGAGTGAAGTACCAAGTGATCTTAAAGCCAGAGTCATCAGCATACTTCATGATGAGTTTCCCGTTCCAACACGGGATCAACGCTTCAATGAAGACCTGATGAAGATTCGAATGCGCAAATACTGCAAACACAAGCGTTCCGAAGTACAAAAAGCAATCAAGCATGGGTGGAACAGGCCAGATTGGCTGGCCAAAGAAGATTGGAAGAATGCGAAGAAAGCAGCGCGCGAGAATCCCGACAAGTGGAAGCAACAAAAGGATGCAGGCAGAGCGCGAGTAGAGGCAGGGAGCCCGCACCACTTGGGGAGCGGTGGATGGGCATCATTTGAGGCCGATTTTGTAAGTGTTTTTGCATTGCTCTTTATGTTCGATAGTTTATGGTTTATGAGTTTTTTAATTCTAACATAATGAAATCTTTGTGTGTTTTGACAGTGGTCGATGACAGGACGTGATCCCACACCGTACGAGCGCGAGTACGCAGGCAGGAAGGGCTTAAACGCCCTTATGGACATTCTCAGTTCTCGTGGCGGCATGGTTAGTATTAGGGTTTACTCTTTTCTATTTTTTGTATTGTTTTATAAATGTCGTTATATGTTTATACTTACTGAAAGCTGTCTTATTGTCTTTTTTTGCAGAATCCGACAGATACGTCGCTTGGACGCGATGAGACGTCTGACTAGACGACGTCAGTTTAGTCGTAGCTAGATAGCATTAGTTTAGGGTTTCTCATAGCTTATGTATCATGAGACGGATTTTATACGTCTTTTTGAACCATGTATATTATTACATTTGTCACCGCACTTCATTTTGCCAATCAATTCTTTATGCCTATGATGTTGTACAATTGTCATTATTACATTTGCCAATCAATTCATTTTGCCTATGATGTGTACAATTGTCAATTTAGCAAACAATGCGTCTTGTGGGTGACTATTTTGGGTCTATTATCTACCCTTGCACTTTTTTTAAAAAGTGAATCAAGTATCATATGGTTGATAGGTGGCAGGGCATTCAATGCCCTGTCACCAAAAAAAATTTCTCTCGGGCGTCGCTATAACTGTCGCTATTTATGGCTCTGGAGCGTCGCTATAGGCGTCGCTATAGACTTTTGTGTAAACATCGCTATAACCGTCGCTATGATCGTCGCTATATAGCGACGTCTATAGCGTCGCATATAGAGACGCTCTCGTAGTGACGCTATTAGCGACGGTTTTAGCGACGCCGGGGGTTATAAAAACCCAGTGTATTTCCGTCGCTAACAGTGTCACAAAGAGCACACAACCTCTTGTAGTGATTTCAAACCTTTGAATGCTGCCACAAAAAGGAATCATTATCCACTACCCTTTCTAGATGAAATCCTCAATTAGGTTGCAGGTCATGAACATTACTCAATCATGGATGGATTTTCTGGCTACTTTCATATCTTGATAGCGATTGACGATCGATTGAATACGACCTTCATTACTCCTTGGGGTTGTTTTGCCTACAAAAGAATGCCTTTTGGGCTGGTCAATGCATATGCTACCTTCCAAGGATGGATGAATAGAGTGTTTGGTCCCTACTTGGGTAAGTTCATTCGTGTTTTCATGGATGACATTGGGTGTTATAGCTCAAGGGTCACACATTTGGAGAAGCTGAGGTTGAGTTTTGAAAGGCTTCAACAAGAGGGTGGGCAACTCAACCCAAAGAAGTGTAAATTTGCTCATGCCAGAGTCCATTTGCTAGGACATGTGGTTTCCCAAAATGGAATAGAAGCTGACCCAGAGAAAGTTAAGGCTTTGTTGCTTACGGATCCGCCCAGAAACACAAAGGATTTGGCATCATTTGTACATAAGCTCAGGTACTTATCACGTTTTTTCTGGATGCTATGTCAATATGTGTATCCTCTCCAGAAATTGAGTCAAAGAGTTCAAGGGTTTGAATGGAATGAAGACATGCAAACAGGCTTTTGATGGCATCAAGGAGGTATTGTGTGCTTTACCAACAGTGAGTCCTCCCGACTTGCAGTCGATTTTCTATGTATCTATTAGTGTGGGGTCAGTAGCTTTTGGGTCGGTTCTCTTACAAAATCAAGGAAGGAACTTCAAGCCAGTTTATTTTGAGAGCAAGATGAAGAATGTAAGCGAGTTCTCCTACACAGAAATGGAATAGTGGGTATTCGCCTTGGTTCTTGCTTGTCGAAGGTTTAAAACCTGTTTCTTGCCCCAAAAGTTCTATGTGCTCACCACATAGAATCTTTTGCATGATGTAGTACAACATTTGAAGCCTAGCAAGCGCATCTTAAAGTGGACTTTGGAGCTTCAAGAGTATGAGTTTGAGTTTAAAGTGGATCATTCTCTTAAAGTTCACTTGGCAGACATAGTGGTACATAAGGGGGGGGAGATTCCATCTTACCCAAGGGTTGACAAGGATGATCATGAAGAGGAAGTAGATATTACACATGCGTATACAATGATGTTTGATGGTGTATACAGGAAAGTTCTTCAAAAGGCAAGTGGTGGGGTAGTCATTAAGAACCCAAAAGGCAATGTAATCTTTTCTAGAGATTACAATCTTGATGAAGCTGAAAGTAACAATGAGGCCGAGTATCTCACGCTTTTCCTTGGGTTGAAGCAGTGTGTTGAGTTTGGACTGAAGAGGGTCATTGCAAAAGGGGATGCATTGCTAGTCATGAATCAGTTGCTTGGTTTATGGAATGTTCAGAAAGACAATTTGAAGAAGTGGTCCTATGGCATCAAGAAGCTTTTGCATGATTTTGAGAAGATACAGTTTAAGCATGTTCCTCGTGAGAAGAATAAAGAAGCTGATGAGTTGGCTAGGGACAAGTTGGATGCCTTGGTAGCTCCTTTAAAGGTCAAGAAAGCCTTGTATGCAGGAAAGGAATCATTGCAAGATGTAGAAGTATTTCTGGGTAAAAGACAATGTCCAGAGGGCATGTCAAAAGTTCGGTTTCAGAGAATAGTTGCAAAAGCAAGAAACTACATATTGGTAGGTGAGGATCTCATGCTTTATGGCAAGGATAGCATTTTGAGAAAAGTGTCGTACAAAGAAGAGATAGGCTTGATTTTGGAGCACTGCCATGAAGAAACAGGCCATCAAGGCAAGGACCAGGTTGTCTTCCGTGTTTTAAGAGCAGGTTACTGTTGGCCCTCTATGATGAGAGATGCTTATTTTTGGTGCAAGTCATGCCCTGAATGCCAAGTGTTTGCAAATCGGAAGCTTTTGCCTGAGCCTCAGAAAGCTATAATGTCTTTTGATGCATTTGCAAAATGGGGAGTAGATGCTGTAGGTCCAATGTGGAGGACCAACAATGGCAAAAGGTCTATCCTTGTGGCTGTGGACTATTTTACAAAATGGGTTGAGGCAAGAGCAGTAAAAGATGTAATAGTAGGAAGACTGGCCTCTTTTTTATATGAACAGATGTGTTGTAGGTTTGGAGCTCCTATGGTTATCATTTTTTATCATGAACGAGGGTTTAGGGGATAACTTGTTGCTGCTCTCATGGAGAAATTGAAAAATCAGCATAGGCATTCTTCTCCTTACTACCCACAATGCCATGGGTTGGTTGAGAACTGCAATGGTCAAATTATGAAGATGCTATCAAAGTATGCTAGAGAGAATCCTAAACAGTGGGACTTGGACTTGGAAAAGTGTTTGTGGGCTTATAGAACTGCGTATAGAGTGTCAACATAGTTTACACCATATGAACTTGTTTATGGAAAAGTATATCTTATGCCCATACAAGTGCAGTTAGATGCCTTGAAGTTGTTGTGCAAAATGCAAGGTGAGCATAGTGGCAAGCTGCAAGAAAGAATTCTTTCTCTAGAGTTGTTGCGAATGAATAGAGAGAAAGCCAATGATTATTATCTCCAACAAGCAGAGACAAGGATGGAGAAAATGAATAAGAGGCTGCCAGAGAAAGAGATCAAAGAAGGAGATTTGGTGATGAAGTATGATTCTCGCTTGGATTTTACTTTTCAGAAGAAATTGAGGGACAAATGGTTGGGTCCATACAGAGTGAAGCATGTATTTTCTAATGGCACCTATGAGTTGGAAAAATTGTTTGGTGAACGTTTGCGCTATAGAATAAATGGTTATAGACTGAAGAAATATTTTGCAAGGGATGTGGTTCCAGATGCAAATAGTCTCTTGGTTGAGGATAAATGCTCTACCTAGAGGGTAGGCAATGATGATAGACCACTTTTGGCATGTACAAAGTAGCATTTATATGCATGGTCATATGTACAAAAATATGTAAATACATGCATTTGGGAGCTTTGCAAAGTGATTTCAAGATGGAAAAAAGATGCAACGTGTACACATTGTGAATAGTCAGGTTTGTGCGCTAGCAGTCGAACACTTGTACATGCCCGTATTGTTGGGGTATAAAGCCCAATGTGGTCGCCCAGGTAAGTGGGCGGGCCGCCAGGTATGTACACATATTCTTTTGTAAAAACCTAATAAGAACTCACTATGCTCTACACATTAGAGTAGAGCGAGTTCACCATATCGTCGTGCTCTTCTTCTCGCACTCTCTCTCGCGTCGCACTTCCGCTCGTACTTCTTCAACTGGTATCAGAGCTCAGATCGAGGCTCGGGGCAGCATTGCAGGAGGCTAGAGTCACCAGCTCAGATTGGAATGAAATTCGACAGGCAAAGACACGGCCCCAAATCTTGTGGGTGGACTCGTAGGGCTCGGTGTGCTCAAAATTTCATTCTGAGGTCATCTCGGTCACCGTTCGGCTTCGACAAAGTTCTGCGCAGGCCATTTTCGACTACGTGGTCTCAGCGGGTGCAGATCCGACTCTGCAAATTTAGGGTTTTCGGCCTACGACTGCAGGTGCTGAGGATATCGACACTCCCAGAGTGTTGATTTGTGGTTGTCTACACATCGAAGGACGGCTCACAGTTCTTGGAGGCGTGTCACATACGACACGGGCGCATCTACACAGAGACTGTAGGCGACATCCACTAGTTCATCAGGTAGCTTGTGTTTGCTGCTTGATATTCCATATGTCATCCTGACATTGCAGGTACTTCCACATGGGATGTATTGTCAGAGATGATGTATGTTTGTTGAGGGTTTGCTGGCTGTGAGTCACGCAACGGTTACATCATACAGTGGGAAATTTGTGGATGTATGACTTTGTGGGAAGTCTATGTACTGTCAGATTTACTGTAGCCTTTGTTGACGGTCGAGTGGGGTTTTATTGAGCTGGGCGATTCTCGAATGTTGAGATCCTTTCGGTTATACAGGTCTTGGAGCGATCCCTCGAGCACCCTTAGATAGGCAGCTAGGATGTATTGACTGTGACATTTGGGATTGCATCTTTGCTTTACTGCCATTGAGGCATTGTCGCAGTCTATGCTTACAGGACAGTGACAGGACAATCAGAGACAGTACAGATGCAGGACAGGTTTACCCACAGCTTACAGTGTTAGAGAGATAGTGGTTTTTTTTGAGTTGTTTTTTGGTCTGTTTTTAGTACACCAGAGCCATTTTACAAAGGAGACTCTGCCAAAAGTTTTGCAGAATCTGAAGCTTTCTTGGTTCATTTGACAGGTTGATATTGGTTCTGAGGTCAGTTTACAGGGGAAACTCTGCTGAATTTTTCCCCAGGAAAGTAAACTACTGTGAAGCGTAGCTATGGCTGGATCACAGGACACTGCTCTTTACAATATCAAGAAGCTAGATGGAACCAATTTCCCATTGTGGAAGAAGCAGATTTGGCACGTGTTGGTACAAAAGAAGCAGATAAAACCTATAAAGCTCAAGGGGATAAAACCAGAAGATATGGACGAAGATGAATGGAGCGAAATGGATGAATTGGCACTTTCTACCATTATGCTGACTTTGGTAGAAAGCGTTTACTTCAATGTAGCATACGAGATGTCGGCTTATCAAGCATGGTTAAAGTTGAGTGATCTTTATGAGAAGCAGAGTGCAACTTCATAGGTATACTGGCTTAAGAAGCTTGTTGACTTGAAGATGAAAGAAGGGACACCTATGTCCAATCATCTGAATGAATTCAACACAATCTATAGTCAGTTGTCAGCTCAAGGTGTCAAGTTTGATGAACCTGTTAGAGCTATGTTCTTGTTGATCACATTGCCGGAAAGTTGGGACACTTTTCGCACAACTTTGAGTAATTCTGCACCTCCAGATGGTTTGAACGTAGCAGGTGTAGAAGGAAGTCTGCTTACTGAAGAAACCAATAGAAAGACAATGGACAAAGGCAAAGGAACAGCCTTAGTTGTCAGGGGAAGGACCAAAGAAAAGTACAAAGGTGGAAAGAGGAATCAGTCTCATAGCAAGTCCCGCAGTGCTAAAGGCAAGAGTGACATAGAATGCTACCATTGTGGCAAGAAGGGTCACATGAAAAGAGATTGCAGAGAATGGAAAGCAGAAAAAGGCAAAGAGAAAGCTGAAGACCATGGTGAGAAGAACAAGTCCTCGGTGAAGATTCAAGAAATAAATGTGACAAACACTGTTGCAGAGGATGACAGTCTAGTGTCAGGAGACATCTACTTCTTGAAGAATACAATGGACTCAGCTCTTCTTACAGCATCTGATGGAAATGCATTGAGTGACTAGATTATAGACTCAGGGGCATCACTTCATGTGTCTCCAAACAATTAGTGGTTTACCTCTTATGTGACCACTAAAGATCATGTTTGGCTAGGCAATGGGAAGAAATGTGAGATCTTAGGTGTTGGAGATGTTTAATTGAAGTTTCAGAATGGCTCTTCTTTCACGCTGAAGAATGTGAGACATGTTCCCGCAATTACAAAGAGCTTGATCAGCACAGGTTTACTTGATGATGCTGGCTACATCACCACTTTTGGACAAAACATGTGGAAGATATCCAAGGGTTCTATGACAGTAGCACATGGAGTAAAGTCTGGAGGACTTTACATGATTTATGTATCAAATGTCTCTAACAATGTAATCAATGTAACCGAGCAGCCAAACGTTTCTTTGTGGCATAGCCGGTTAGGACATATGTCCAAGAAGGGAATGAAAATCTTGTCTCGTTCTGGTTATTTGCCTAGATTTTCATTTAATGATTTTGAATTCTGTGAAGATTGTCTGTATGGTAAGCAAACACAGCAGTCACATAAGCATAGAAGCAGTAGAAGAGATACACAGTTGGCACTTGTTCATAGTGATTTGTGTGGACCTATGCCTAACCTATCTCTAGGGGGAGCTTCTTACTTTATGACATTTATAGATAATTACTCGAGGAAAGTATGGGTTTACTTTCTCAAGCACAAGGATGAAGCGTTTAGTGTTTTCAAAACGTTTGTGACACTTGTGGAGAATCAGAGTGGCAAGAAGCTTAAATGCTTACGCACTGACAATGGTGGAGAGTATGTTTTAAAGGCCTTTCAGGACTTTTGTGAGTCAAAAGGTATAAAACGTGAACTTACTGCTCCTTACAATCCTCCTCAAAATGGTGTTGCTGAGAGGATGAATAGGACCATACAAGAGAAGGTCAGAAGTATGTTGTCTAATGCACAACTGCCAAATGGGTTTTGGGATGAAGCTGTATCAACAGCTGTTCATCTTGTAAATAGATCTCCTAGCAAGGTTTTGCAGAAGGATTCAGTGCCAGAGATGGTATGGTCAAGCAAAATGCCCTCATACAAGCATATCAGAGTCTTTGGCTGTGAGGCATATACTCACGTTCCAAAGGAATTTAGGAACAAACTTGAGCCAAAGAGTAGAAAGTGCATCTTTCTAGGCTATGGTAATTCTGGTGAGATGGGGTACAGACTTTGGGATCCCGAATCCAGAAAGGTTGTCCGCAGCAATGATGTTCACTTTAATGAATCCAAATATCATTCTAAACCAGAGAGGGTTGAGGAGATTAGAAGAGTTGTCTTCCAAGAAGATGGACCTGCACGTGCAAGACAAAATGTCAGGGCTCAAGAGGAGCAAGGACAGGATAGAGTGGAACCACAGGTTGTGGCTGAGCCTGAGTCACCTATTGTGCATAGATCTGGACGTGTCACGCGACCTCCTGATAGGTTTTTTCCATCTATGAACTATGTCATGTTGACTGATTGCAATGAGCCTTCATGTTACAAGGAAGCAGTGTAAATGAAGGACTCCGGGAATTGGCAATTGGCCATGCAGTCAGAGATGACAGCTCTGCATAAAAACAAGACATGGACGCTAGTTAAATTACCACATGGCAAAAAGGCTCTACCTTGTAAATGGGTTTACAAGTATAAGATCACCGCTTATGATAGTCAGCCAAAGTACAAAGCAAGGCTTGTTTCCAAGGGCTTTAAGCAAGAACAAGGCACTGACTTTGATGAAGTCTTCTCTCCGGTGGTCAAGATGACTACATTGAGATGCTTTCTTGCATTGGTTGCCATATTAGATTTGGTGTTGCACCAAATGGATGTCAAGACAACGTTCTTGCATGGTGATTTAGATGTGGAAATTTACATGCAACAGCCAGAAGGGTTTGTTGAGAAATGAAAGGAAGATTGGGTATGCCAATTGTTAAAGAGTCTTTATGGCTTAAAACAATCACCGAGGGCATGGTACCATAAATTCCACAAGTTTATGCTTTCTCAAGGCTACAAACGTAGTGAGTTCGATCACTGTCTATATACAAAGAAGGCTCAGGATGGTAGTTGGCTGATCCTTATTTTGTATGTGGATGACATGTTGATTGCTGGCAAGCACTTGGAATAAATTTCAGCTTTGAAGTCAAAGATGGCAAAATCGTTTGACATGAAAGACATGGGTGAGGCAAGTCATATACTTGGTATGCGCATTGAGAGAGACAGATCAAAGAAATTGATTTGGTTATCTCAAACAAAGTATATTGACACGGTTTTGCAACGTTTCAATACGGAGAAGGGAAAGGCACTAAGTGTTCCATTGCCACCATATGTGAAACTTAGCAAACAAGATTGTCCTGTGTCTAAGGAAGAACAGGCTAAAATGGATAAGATTCCATATGAGTCTGCAGTGGGTAGTTTGATGTATGCAATGATTGCTACTCGCCCAGACATTGCATTTGCAGTGGGAGTAGTAAGTCGATACATGTCAAACCCAGGCAAGAAACATTGGGAGGCAGTGAAAGGAATATTAAGATACCTAAAAGCTACAAAGAGTATGCGTATATGCTATGGGAGTCAGGAGCTAAGTGTAAAGGGTTTTACAGACTCAGATTATGCAGGTGACTTAGACAACCAAAGTTCTACATCAGGGTATGTCTTTACATTGACTGGTGGAGCAGTATCATGGCGTTCTAGATTACAAGATTGTGTTACTCAGTCTACTACAAAGGCTGAATATGTTGCAGCATCAGAGGCATGCAAAGAATCAATTTGGCTTAATCGACTAGTAACAGATTTGGGAATCAAAGAAGAGATGCCTGTGTTATATTGTGATAGTCAAAGTGCTATACAATTGGCTCGCAATCCAGTTTATCACTCAAAGACAAAGCATGTGGATGTGAAGTATCATTTCATCAGGGAAATGCTCGAGGATAAGCAACTTCAGCTTGTCAAAGTTCACACCACAGAAAATCCTGCTGATCTACTTACAAAAGGACTTCCCTCAGAGAGCTTTGCGCATTTTTGCAAGCAGTTAGGTGTAGGGTAGTACATCACTTCTCTACATCTCTTGTATATTAGCTTGTATAGTAGCTTCTCTCACACTTAAAGTACCACATTGGACTTTAAGTGGGAGGTTGTTGGGGTATAAAGCCCAATGTGGTTGCCCTGGTAAGTGGGCGGGCCGCCAAGTATGTACACATATTCTTTTGTAAAAACCTAATAAGAACTCACTATGCTCTACACATTACAGTAGAGCGAGTTCACCATATCGTCGTGCTCTTCTTCTCGCACTCTCTCTCGCGTCGCACTTCCGCTCGTACTATTTCTAGCTGTAGACCTAAAATTTTGCAACTTCCAATAACACTCACACTTGATTCTTTGAGAGAGAGCATGTTCTGAAATCCACCTCCGATCCTACTTACCCTACTCCTAGATTCTCATGCAATGGGGTTGTGGAAAGTGTCCACAAACACTCGTTTCTTGTGTTTTTTATGTTTTTTAAAGTCTGATCTTAAGACTTGTCTCGTCTACCAATCATTCTCCAAATCCTAATCTAAATCTACATTCCTACAGTCCTAAAGGTACTTAGCAAGTACGATTACTTCCAATCTACCTCTACATAGCAAAAGACGACAATCTCAAGCTATGCGGTTTCTAAAAGAAAGTTTTAAGCTCTAGGCGAACCTAGAGGAAGTTAAAGAACAACTACACAAGATGCTCGTGTTTTTCTATAGTTTAGGTCTCTTCGATCCCCAGTAGCGGCGCCAAATGTGAGACGCATGTCTAACCTCACCATCCGATCTTATTGCAGTATTAGCGAGAACCACGATTAATTTGTCAAACCATGGGATAATCTAGAGTTCTACCAAAGCTGGGAAATGACTGGCTGATACAAACTGAAAGCTTGTAGCCTTGGCTCATTAATTACAAGGTTTATCCGAGAAAATAGGAGTTACAATATTCCCGATTTATCAAAATAATAAATGTTTTACAAGGAGAACTCTGAAAAATGGTGTCCGCGTTAGCTTGCTCTGCTAACAAAGATTCATTGCCATTCTTGCAAGGTTAATGATCATTTGATAAATCAATGTACTAAGTTTAAGGCAAAAGAAGCCAAGAAGAAAGAGGCTAAATGTACCACCACTATAGTTATTATAGAATCTAATGGAGATTGTGATGTTGATGTAGTTGGCTTTGGCTTCGCCGGAGCTCCGGCCGTTTAGCGATTTGTCGCTCTGGAAGAGCCCGTGGTTGCATTTGCATACTGTTGATGACTTGTGGTGGTCTACCACCATAGGACTTGGTTGTTGATAGTCTAGGCAAGCCGCTCGTGAAGCTTTGTTTGTCCGATTCCGTTGTCAGGAGTTTTTTGGAGCAAGGGATTGCGCATATGTACATACACATGCATGGTGCATCAAATAAAGGATTGTCCATTTTCCTTAGCCAAGTGGTTATGTGGGGCCCACATGTGTACAGGTAGGACAGGGTGTACATAGTGCATCGATTTTCGCTATTACCAGTACTACTGTGTTTTTATACAATAATGAGGAGTTTATAGCGTGTAAAACTTCTCGAGGAAGCTATCCGCGGGCCGACGACGTGAGGTCAGCAGGTGCGTCAGATGGCATCTAGTGGCGTCAGGAGGGCGAACGAGGTCAATATTTGCACGCGGATGAGGACGGACACAACGTGGGTGTTTTCTGGTGAGAGTTATGCAAAAAGGTCATCATTAGGACCACTTTTTGGGGCCACTTCACGTGGTGGCGAGATGCATTATTGGAAAAAAGCTGAGTGCCAGGTGTGCGGATGATGCAAAAAGGTGACAACTATGCACTGCGAGGTCAGTTTTTGGCCTGTTCGGGGTCCGTTTGAGGTCATCTAAAAGGCCAAGGGTGTCCAACTAATAAAGCCAAGTGTGGGAACTGAAAAAACTGAGAGAAGACCAGAAAAAACGTGGAGAAGAGAGGAGGAACAGCCGCAGGTGTGTTTTTTTTTTTTTTTGGAGCCTGTTTTGGCCGTAAACTGCTCATCCGAGGTCGGATTTGAGCACTTTGACATTGAAGACTGGGGTTTTGGGCCGTTCCGGACGCGATGGCGCTGTCCATTTTGCCAAATTCCTCACTCTTTTCCTGCTATTTTTCTGTGTAAGTTTCTCCTATGAGCGAAGTTTCTGCTCCAGTTTGTGATTATATCTGGCTTATTTTATCCATACTGTGTGAGCTATTTGCCCCATTGGTGTTGGCCCAAGCTCAATTGTATCTAAACATCAGAAATTCTCCTCTTTTGAGCTGAGTTTTTTGGGTGTGTGTGTGTGTGTGTGTGTCTCTGTGTGGAGTGGGCAAGTGGATAGTCTCTCTCCTCTCACTCCAGAGGTGTGTTCCCTGTCTCGGCCAGGTGTGTTGTCTAAGCCGAGTGGTGCCCCATAGTGTGTGTGTGTATCTTCCCAAGAGTGTGTGTCGGGTCGTTATAGAGGCGCTGTGTGTGTTTTCATCCCGCTCACACCGTTTCTAAAGCTTAGTCTCGCTTTGGGTCCCCTTATGGCCATGTGAGCTATATAGCTTTGTAGAGCATGTCGACATCCTCCTACCTATGAGTTTTGGTAGCATTTGGGCGACTTTCCACCGATTTACCACTTGGTGGTCTCTTGCAAGGCTTGTAGTGCCAGGGTTTTTCCCAATGGTTTTTTGCCACCTTTCTGCATTCAAGAGTGGTCTCCTATGCTAGGGTAAACCCCCTATGAAGCCTTATTGCTATTGGGTCAGCCATTAGGTGGCTACCTCTACCTGTAGGTCTCTACTGCACGTTCCCAGTGTGAACCCTGCACTAGTTTTCGCGATAAAACATCAAACATACGCAAAAATCTCAAGGTGCTGAGCCTGCCTCTCATATCTGGAGCCTGTTGGGTGATCGTGTATGTCGTAGAATCAGCTGGAAGTCCGGTTCGTTCTAGGTGGCTAAAGCTCTGTCTCAAGAAGGAAATAGTAGAAATGAGCTCTAAGTGAAGTGAAAAAAACTTATAATGGGGGTCCTCGGACCACTTTCTATGAAATTTGACATGTTCTCCTAACTTCTTGCAAGATGCGGTTTAGGCTCGAAAAGTTTTTGATTTGGACTCTGTTTGCCCAGTTTCCGAGAAATTTGATGTTTCGGTCAAAATCTGGCCAAAACACGCCTCGCTCTCCATTCACATAATTGCATCCCCATTGTACCATAGGTTTCCCTATAGTCACAGATTATCCCAATATTTTTTATTTTTCATTACGACCATATTTCACCTGCTTTTTGTATTTTTGAAGTTTTTCTACCGGTAATTAGTAAAATTAAAAAGAAAATAGCAAAATAAACCCAAAAAATTCCCAAAAATCACAATAACTCAAAAACATCACCGCAAAAATCTATGTACACTCACATGCAATTTTTATGGCAGGATTCTCCGTTTTACCAATATTCTATCCAAAAAATGGCTATTTTTACATATTAACACACACCTAGAGGCCTAATTTGGTGTTTGGCCCCATATACTTGTAGACTCCTGCTATATAAGGGCATATGTACTTAGGTTAGTCCAGACAATTTCGCAATCAAACGAAAACCCTTCAAAATAATCGAAAAACATGCCCTTTTTTGCTCTTTTCACCTTCATTGGGTCCGCATTGAGAATGGCTCCCCTCTCCTAGTCGGAGTCCTCCCGGACAACAAGGTATTGCCTCGAGGTATGTGCAGTGCATGGGTTAAAAATTGTGTTAATACGCGGCCTTGTAATGTGGCCCTATCTGATGCATAGTCAGTCAATGTGTAAGGTCTCTCACCCCGACCAAACAGAGCACCATTGTACCCTGGAATAAACATAATGGAAAAAGTTACTATTTTTAGCAGTTTTCCAAATTCTGTCAGTGCCATGATGTTTAGAATGTTATAAAGGTTCCAAAAGGGAATTAAAATAATTTTCGTGGAAAATTTCCAAAAACAGTAAGTTTTTGGTCACCCGACCCGTCTAGTTGCGACCGTCTCAAAAAACTGCACCCGAACCCCAAATTTGAAAAAAATGCATTTTCAAACGCCAGGGGGGGCTACTAAATATGACAGGTACCCAGGTTAGTGCACCTTAGTTGGAGCTTAGTATAGCAAGTTCCGGCATTAAATTCTGATTCGTATTGCCCGTGTCTTAGGTTAAAATTAAATTTTCCTAAGTGTGAGGGGAGGCACCGGGACTCGGGGGCTGTGTGGGAACTGGCTCCAGGCCACTACAGACTGAGTTTGGCAGTAAGAAGGTGCCCTCACACACAGATAGGGCTCGTGGGCTACTTTCCAAGCTTGAGAGATAGTGAGTGAGTGAGTTAGAATAGCAAATGGGACAGTTTGCAGCCCATGCACCCCATGCAAGTAAACCTGCCCATGAAGGCTTGAGTGGATTCCAGACCAGCATAGCAGGTGATTTCAAAATTTTGAGCTTGTGAGCCTATATAAGAGCATGCTCACACACACACAAGCACATATATGCTCACACACACACTAAGAACACACACACACACTCCTATACATGCACACACACTCGTATACACACACACACACACCTTGGGGAGGTGCTGCTGGCACACAGTCTTTGGAGAAGAAGGAAAGGAGGGAAATGCTACCCGATTCTCATCTCGAGAACTCCATTGAATCAGAATTTTGAGTAGATTTCAGCCCTAATCACGGTAATATCAATTTATCTTATGCTTTGTTGTAAATCTCTCTATCATTCTCTTAATCTCGCAACTATTATGCTTAATCATAGCTAAATTTCTCAATAGCTACTCTCTATTTCTCCATATCATTAATCTACTACATAATTCTTAATCTAATTGTTAATTATGCAAGAAATTAACCTCTCCTAATCATAGATTAATGCATGACTAGTAAGAAGAAATCTCCCGCTAGTCAACATAGTAAATAATTGACAAGCTGGTAATGATGTGGAATTGGTCATTTTCATCCTATTACCACACAATGTTTGAGTAGCTAAATTGCATTCAATCTGTTCATAGATTAGTATGTAATTAAGGAAAAATTAATCCGTCATTAATCCACTAAGAAGGAAAATCTTCCCACCTATGCATATGGTAATTCTGCATCTCTCTACTTACACTAGGAAGTTGATTGAGCACTTCTAATTCACTCCTCTAGTAATTTGATTAGTAAAAATATGAAATTCGTAATTTCCTAGGCCAAGTATTTAACTTTAGAGACAATTCCCATAGAACAAGTAAGGTACTATCCATAAAATTACTGTCATGAAGGAAATTTAACCCTCTCGTATAAAAAGAATTGTTCTGTGATTCTAATCTGTCATCTTGATTGTTATGGTACTCTCGGACATTAGTTCTTTTTCTTCAAGTTTGTCAATTAAGTAGTGAGTATAAAATGGCCCTGGTAAAGAGAACTCGCTTCGGTGGTGCCCACGACCGTGACGCGGGAACGTACAACGTGAATGGGAAAGGGAAAGATCCCCTGGATGACTAAGTACCAGCCATCTCACGTGCCGACGACGAGGAAATTGAGGAGGTAGGTCACATTTTTATTCAAGTTAACATTACATACAATAAGTTAGGAAAGAACATATCCCTAAACATGTTGGAGAAATCCGACGGAAACCTCGGCATTTGAATCAATTGTATATTAAATTCTAAGTAGGAAAGAATGGTTGATGGATATATTGTTTGAAATAGGAAAGAATGTTTGCTAGGGAAAATTTAGCTCGGCCTGTTCATTTCTATTTCCAATGTTGATACTAATCCGAACCCTCCTAATCATAGGGGGTAGAGTCCCTAGTTAAGGGCTCTTGAATCCACGTCTGTTGGTTAAGCTGTGGATACCCACGACTTGCTTTCTATGCGGTGGGAACCCACATCTTGCTTTCTAGGCGGTGGGAATGTCCATGTCGTGCTTTCTATGCGGTGGACATACCTAGTTGTATGGGCAGCTAGGCGACAACGGGAGGAGTAAACTCTCGCTGGAGGGGGGATGTTGTACCTCCAGAACATTGGAATTTTAATGAATAAGTTTGAGTAGAATTTTTACTAGAATTACTGTCTTGGTGCCGCTTTGTAATAGTGGTTGAAAGGGTGTCTTAATGAACCGTTTGAATCGGAACCTAATTAAGGAACTTATATGTTGAACAACCATTGTGGTAGTAATTAGGACACACGAAGAACTGTGAGTGTGGGGGTGGAAAGTGGGGGCTTGGCTCAGGTTGCCATTGCCTATGAGAAGGGTGGTCCCGATCGGTCAGGAACTCTTCGTCAGTGTTTAAATCGACACTAGTATTACTCATTGCCCCTAGAGCGGCGAAGTCTCAAGTGTACGTGCCTCTGAAACATGGGGAAAAAAGCACTTGGGATTTCTCTCCTCTTAGAAGGTGGGTCTTAGGATCGCTAGTGAGGCGGTCTGGGGCGGGCAACAAGAAGAGTGGCCTCCAAGCACTCTTCTAGGCTCCCATGCTGCTCAATTGGGTTGGGGTTGGAAAAAACAACAACACACACACAAACGCGCAACCTAACCCTACACAAATTTGGGGCACCACCTAGTTTTGGATGCGAACTAGGACGCGTAGAGAGAGAGAGAGAGAGAGAGAGAGAGAGAGAGAGAGAGAGAGAGAGAGAGATGGTGCTCGGGCTGCTTTGAAATGTATCGTTAATGATCAAGCAAACATAAATATATATATATGTAAGAAAGAGAGAAAAAAGGGAGAGGGTGCTTGTTGCATTAATACCTTCTTACAAATCTGTCATGGCAAATCAAAGTGAGATTAGTATTTGTTCAACATAGCTTGCGTAAATTTCACCACAACGCATCACAAGAAAAACCACCCCAATCACTGTCTTAAGGCCAAGGGAGTCCTCTCCACCCTGTCGCCCTCTTACAGTATGTGGGATTTATGGCTAGATTGATGACAACACCCGAGACAAGCTATCAAGAACTTAACAAAAAACACCAAGACACTTACGCATCATTGTTGTCCATTACTTCACGTTGGAAGGGAGACAAAGTATCCAAGCTTAGTCCAAATCCACCCTCCTTGATTCAGCAAATGTTGGGCTTACACTAGTAGGAGAAATGATAGATTTTCTACTCTCAATTGAATGAACACTCTCTCTCTTGCAAATGGCATAGAGTTCCCTTGCTAATCCCCTATTACAACACATGCACATGCATAAGACAATGAGCTTCCACTCAAGAGCTCCTTCTAGAGAGGTTGAGCTTGGCTTCTCAAGCTATAGCATAGTGCTTCTTGCTTATGGCTCTCCCTTTTGTGCTAGCTACACCCTCTTTTTATAGCAATTTTGAAGGCTAGGGTTACTCCTCTAACCATGGTTGGGTTAGATTTTCAGCCATTTATCTAATTTCTTTTGCTTGGAATTATCAAGAAGTTGGTGGGGAAAGAGAGAGGAGAGAAATGGAGGTGATAGGACTTTTCATAGTGGGTTAGTGTTAGTAGAGTTAGTATTAATTTACAAATGGAATTGGATATTTACAATGGGAGTATCCATGTAGGATACAAATAAGGAAGAAAAACTCTTAAGAGGTAAGAAAAGGTGGATTTCTTACAAGGTTGATGCTCCAAGTGTCTTGAGTAGGGCCGATTTTGACGCTTGTTGATGGTCCACTAGCTTTGACGGTACATTTTTTATCCACTCTTGACCTTCCTTGAGAGACAAGGTAATTGAAGCTGAGTAATCAACCACCATGATGCTGTCTTTTAAGAGAAGAGGCTGAATTTTGTGGTTTTTTTGAAAGATATGGGTAACTTGGAGGAGGAAAAATGAGACTAGGTGGTCAATTTTGGAATGGAATTGTGTGTGGGAGGTATGAGTTCACCATGGTTTCTCTTATTCTTCAAGGTTGAGGAGAAGGTGAGTAGGGTGCAGAGAGGAGGGGTGAGAGAGGTGGGGATGATGAGTGGAGAAGTGTGTGTGAAAGAGGAAAATGATAAAGTGGAGGAGAGAGTGTGGCTGCATAGCATGGGAAAACTGGGGTCCACTAATAAAATCATAGCTCACAGCTCGTACCTTAAAAAAATATGAAAACATTTGAGGCAAAAGTTCAGCCCACGAGCTACAACTTTTGTTTGTATCACCTTTTCAAATTCGGAGAGCAAGTGAACTTTAAAAATTCAGCAAAACCGACCGTTTTTTTCCACTGCACAAGGTCCTTGTGGGGTCCTTCTTTGGATGATTCTTTTGAATACCTCCAAGAGTGAGCCCTCCATAGTGCATGTATGCATGCCACCTACCCTTGACCTTATTTGGTAGGTCTATAATTGAAGATATTGTTGAGATTATGATATAAGTGAATAGTACAACTAAGAAAATCAAATATTGAGGGGTCTAAAAAATATGTACATGTCAAATATAAATAATATAAGTGGAAAAAAATATAAAGGGGTCAAAAGCAATCTCTCTCATTATGAGGCTACCATAAAAAGATAAATATTTTTGGTGTTCGAATTTTTAAAAAAAAAAACAAAATAGATGTAGGAAGGGAAAAATCACAATAGTGAAAAAATATACACATAAATAAAACTAGTTTTTTTGGATTTTTGTTGGGGTGGAGTTACACCAAATATAAGAGAAGCTTACATGAAAATATTTCTATATGGAATAAAGAGTATGAAAAATGGTAAGGAAAAATTGTGGTAATGGTGAGGCAATGTACAGAGCATAAATAACACACACCTAGGTAGAAATATTTAAATAAATACCAAAATAATTATGAAAAAATCTTTATTTAGACCCTATATACAAAGAGATATTTACATACGCATGGGCCATAATGTACTTATATTTTTTATATTTTTAATTTATTTTTTGGCTCAACTAGCCCAATGACTAGCTAATTGAGGATTTTTTAAGAAGTTATGGGAAAAGTCCCGTGACTCACGCACGCCTATGTACAGTGAAATGGTAGGGATAGACACAATGTTTGGGTGATTTTGGTAGGGTGAGGTAACTCACTGTGGCAATTACAAAGAGCCAAAAAACGGCTATCACTAGATAAGTTAAGCACGTTTTCCCTGCTAGGTGGAGCTAGATCTTGTTGCTAGTAGGCTCGAACTCGACTCACTTTGTGATTAGAGATCTCGTCTGCTAGATGAACCCTGAACCACTTTGTTTGCTTCCGCTATAGATCTAGTGGCCACCAGGTTTACCATCAGATCCGCCGTTTGAGACGGCGCGGTGGGGATCTCACACTTGGTATCAGAGCTATAGGTTTACGAACTAGAAAATGATGTTTTTTGAAACTTGAAAAAAATAAGGGATAGTAGGATAGCTCGTACTCAAAGCTTGAGCATGATGTTTCCCAGAATAATGACATTGGATTTGTCTAGTGGATTGTCTCTTGAGTGACGTTAAAGAGTTTTACTCGTTGAGCTTATTGGGATTCAGTGGTTTCCACATGATGTTTTTTAAGAAATCGTTGGTGCGACTACGGGCAAGTAGCCTATTGATGCACATATAGTTATAAGTATGGATCAAAGCTCTCAAGTAAAGTTTTTACCATTATTTATTGGACTATTTTGGATGTATTCAATGGAATTTAAACTAATGGTTGGATGGTTAAATCCTTTGTGATAGCTGTACAGATTAAGTAGGCTGGTTAAGCGCAAAAAGTTAAATTTCTTCTTGAGTATGAAAAAGCCTAGGTTCATTTGAGAAGAGTGCTATAGTAATGAGTTTTATACCATTGGATAGGTACCATCTACTGCGCTGTATACTTCCGTTCAGGAGAAAAAGCTTCTCCTTAAGCAAGCTCAGCCACCAACCTTTAAAGGCGAAGGGGTTAATGTGGAGAGAGATGTGGAAGTATGGATGGAAGCAATGGACGACTATTTCAAAGCTGGGCGAACTCAACTTGAGAACCAAACCATGCTTGCGATGTTCTGCTTGTCTGGTGATGCCAAGATCTGGTCGAAACAACATTGCAAGGACTTGGATATCAAGGGATCTTCCCAGTCATGGGAAGACATCAAGGCTGCGGTGATGGAGCGATACTTACCACCCGCTCGCAAAGCCTTGAAGATGAATGAGTTTTTCTCACTTCGAGAGCTGACTTCTTCCATCGAAGAATACTACTTGAATCTCGTCACACTTCATAGATATGCTCCTAGGATGACATTGGAATAGCAAGTAGCACGGTTCTACCAAGGACTCATCGACCCCTGGAACAACCGACTAGAAGCTCCCAGGCCAGCAACTCTGAAAGATGCCTTGCTAAGGGCCAAACTGTTAGCTAAAGAGATTCAGAGAACTACCCAAGATAGTCAATACTATTTGTCAAAGAGGGCCAGGCCAGAAAACTGGAGTAACAGACCAATCAACCCTGCATACGGCCATCGTCCAATAGTAGCTACTACAACAGCTACCAAGTTTCCCAATATAAGATGCTTTGAGTGCCAAGAGTATGGATATTACAATCGCCGATGTCCAAAAAGGATTTCCCAAACATCCAGTGCTAATAATGTACCTCTGAACGTCAACGGGCGAGGTCAACCAAACGAAAGAGGAGGCCGAGGAAGAGGAAACATAGGACAAGGAAGCGGAGCTTTCGCTAATGCCGCAGTGAAACAACAAACTATGGGTGACAAAGCTGATGAGAGAGAAGCTCTTTATGCTGCAACTGCTAATCCTAGTGAGCAATAATTCAAGCACCAGGATCTCATCAAAGTTCAGTAGAATAAGACGCATAAAGCTAAAGACTATTCTATTATCAAAGGATGTCTTTACTTTATACAAAGGATATATGTACCTAAGTAGTTAGCATAGAGTTTATCTATATGTATTCTTGAGATGAGGACATCTCAAATTATTCACGTCGGGGAGGTTATAAGGTCTCTGACCCCGACCAAAAAGAGCACCATTGTATCCTCGAATAAACATAATGGAAAAAGTTACCATTTTTAGTAGTTTTCCAAATTCTGTCAGTGCCATGATGTTTAGAATGTTATAAAGCTTCCAAAAGCGAATTAAAATAATTTTCATGAAGAAATTCCAAAAACAGTAAGTTTCTGGTCACCTGACCCGTTTAGTTTTGTCCATCTCGAAAAACTGCACCCGTATCTCAAATTCGGAAAAAATGCATTTTCGGACGCCGGGGGGGGGTAGTTAAATATGGCAGGTACCTAGGTTAATACACCTTAGTTAGAGCTTAGTATAGCAAGTTCCGACATTAAATTCTCATTCGTATTGCCCGTCTTATGTTAAAATTATATTTTCCTAAAGTTGTGCGGGGAGGCACCGGGACTCGGGGGCTGTGTGGGAACTGGTTCCAGGCCACTGCAGACTAAGTTTGGCAGTAAGAGGGCACCCTCACACACAGATAGGGCTTGTGGGCTACTTTCCTAGCTTGAGAGATAGTGAGTGAGTGGGTTAGAATAGCAAATGGGACGGTTTGCAGCCCATGCACCCCATGCAAGTAACCCTGCCATCATAGCAGGTGATTTTGAAATTTTGAGCGTGTGAGCCTATATAAGAGCATGCTCACACACACACAAGCACATATATGCTCACACACACACTAAGTACACACACACACACTCCTACACACACACACACACCTTGGGGAGGTGTCGGCACACAGTTTTTGGAGAAGAAGCAAACGAGGGAAATGCTGCCCGATTCTCATCTCGAGAACTCCATTGGATCAGAATTTTGAGTAGATTTCATCCCTAATCACGATAATATCAATTTATTTTATGCTTTGTTGCAAATCTCTCTATCATTCTCTTAATCTCGCACAACTATTATGCTTAATCATAGCTAAATTTCTCAATAGCTGCTCTCTAATTCTCCATATCATTAGTCTACTACATAATTCTTAATCTAATTGTTAATTATGCAAGCAATTAACCTTTCCTAATCATAGATTAATGCATGATTAGCAAGAAGAAATCTCTCGCTAGTCAACATAGTAAATAAATGATGAGCCGGTAATGATGTGGAATTGGTCATTTTCATCCTATTACCACACAATGTTTGAGTAGCTAAATTAGATTAAATCTTTTCATAGATTAGAATGTAATTAAGGGAAAAATTAATCCGTCATTAATCCACTAGGAAGGAAAAATCTTCGCACCTATGCATATGGTAATTCTGCATCTCTCTACTTACACTAGGAAGGTGATTGAGCACAACTAATTCACCCCTCTAGTAATTTGATTAGTAAAAATCTGAAATTCCTAATTACCTAGGACAAGTATTTTACTTTAGAGCCAATTCCCATAGAACAAGTAAGGTACTATCCATAAAATTACTAAGTCATGAAGGAAATCTAACCCTCTCGTATAAAAGGAATTGTTCAGTGATTCTAATCTGTCATCTTAATTGTTCAGGTACTCTCAGACATTGCGTCTTTTTCTCCAAGTTTGTCAATTAAGTAGTGAGTATAAAATGGCCCCGGTAAAGAGAACTCGCTTCGGTGGTGCCCACGAGCGTGAGGCGGGAACAAGCAACATGAATGGGAAAGGGAAAGCTCCCATGGACGACCAAGTACCGGCCATCTCATGGGCCAACGAAGAGGAAATTGAGGAGGTAGGTCACATTTTTATTCAAGTTATTTAATTTAACATTACATATGATAAGTTAGGAAAGAACATATACCTAAACATTTTGGAGAAATCCGACGGAAACCTCGGCATTTGAATCAATTGTATATTAAATTCTAAGTAGGAAAGAATGGTTGATGGATATATTGTTTGAAAATTTAGCTCGGCCTGTTCATTTCTATTTCCAATGTTGATACTAGTCCGAACCCTCTTGATCTAGGCCGAGCTAAATATTCTAGGGAAAATTTAGCTCGGCGTGTTCATTTCTATTTCCAATGTTGATACTAGTCCGAACCCTCCAGATCACAGGGGGCAGAGTCCCTGGTTAAGGGCTCTTGAATCCACCTCTGTTGGTTAAGTGGTGGATACCCACGACTTGCTTTCTATGCGGTGGGAGCCCACGTCTTGCTTTCTATGCGGTGGGAATGTCCATGTCGTGCTTTCTATGTGGTGGACATACCTAGTTGAATGGGCAGCTAGGCGACAACGGGAGGAGTAAACTCTTGCTGGAGGGGGGATGTTGTACCTCCAGAACATTGGAATTTTAATGAATAAGTTTGAGTAGAAATTTTCACTAGAATTACTGTCTTGGTGCCGCTTTGTAATACTGGTTGAAAGGCTGTCTTAATGAACCTTTTGAATCAGAACCTAATCAAGGAACTTATATGTTGAACAACCATTATGGTTGTAATTTAGAAACATGAAGAAGTGTGGAAAGTGGGGGCTTGGCTCAGGTTGCCAATGCCTATGAGAAGGGTGGTCCTGATAGGTCGAGAACTCTCCATCCCCATAGAGTTTAAATCAACACTAGTATTAGTCATTGCCCGTAGAGCAGCGAAGTCTCAAGTGTACATGCCTGTGAAACATGGGAAAAAAGGCACTCGGGATTTCTCTCCTCTTGGAAGGTGGGTCTTAGGATCTCTACATAAGTTAAGCACGCTTTCACTGCGAGGTGGAGCTAGATCTCGTTTGCTAGTAGGCTCGAACTCGAATCACTTTGTGATGAGAGATTGTCCGCTAGATGAACCCTGAACCACTTTGTTTGCTTCCGCTATAAATCTAGTGGCCACCAGGTTTACCATCAGGTCCGCCATTTGAGACGGCGGGGTGGGGACTTGACACAATGCATGGAAAACTTAATGCTGTGTAAGAGGAGGGAATAAGCAAGACGCTTATTGGCATTGGACGTCGAGGTTTCTTGTTTGTTGTTGATTTGGTTTGGCGAATTTTCTTTACAAGTAAAAGTTGTAACTCTACAGCTCTTTGTTTGATCATCTTTTTTGCAAAATTTGCTTGGGTTGCCGCTACTATCGATATGGCCATGGTTGTTTCCGTGGATGGAAGTGTCATTTCCATTGTAGCTATAATGTTATTCTCTGTTAATTTCCCTTTGGAGTTTTGTTGTGGAGGCTTTTGTAGGTTTATTGCCTCGTCCTTGGTCGTCATTGTTGTTCTGCTAATCGGCACCCACAGAGATCGGTTTGCCGGTTTCATATGTAGTGAGTGTCTGGCTGCTGGTGTTGCTTGTACTGAAGGGAGTTCCTATTGCTTTGGTTTGGGGATCCAAATGCGTGTCGCATTTAAGTGGTTACTGATCATTCTCTTCGGGATCCATATCTTTTTTACTCCCTTGGTTGTTGGTTTAACTATGTTCTTCTGTTGACTTCTGCTGTTGTATTATGGCTTGTATGCCAGATCGGCTCTATCATTACGTACCCATACTTGTTTTCCGCGTGTTGCTAACCTTGATCTATTCACTCTGGTCTGCGTTGTCTTATTTTGTAGTGAACATGGTTGGCGGTTCCCTGGTTGTTCTCCATGGGTATCGTGTTGTGCCTTATTGGCACCCATCCTTTTTGTTCTTTATCCAGTGATGGTGGTGATATTATCTGGTTCTTTCGGGTTGTCTGAGCAAAGGCTACCACCTATTGTTCTTGTGCATGCTGAATTTTGACTATATCTGAATTTCAATCTATCTGCACATTATACTCTTTCTGCCAAGGTTGTCCCAACAACATGGGATGTAGTGTGCTCGCATCCTCAACCACATAAAACTTGTGGGGGTAAACGTATTGATGTATTTGTACATGCAATATTGTCCAGCCCAATGTTCCTAGCGAATGTGATATACTACTTTCCAGCACTTGTTGAGTAGGATGTAGTTGATCTTTGAGCTTGAGTTGTTTATATGATTTATAAGAGATCAGATTTTCTTGAGCTCCGGAATCAAGCAATGCCGTCGATTCAACTTGATTGCTACCCACTTTGACTGCAATTATTGGTTCCCCTGTGTCTTCACCAAAATTCGTTACTCGAATAGCATTTATTCGCAACAGTGATCCACTTTGTTGTTGTTGTCATAGAAGCCTTCTTTTTGCAATGCGTTCTTTTGCTTCTGCTTGTGCTTCTTCTCGTACCCTCTGTTTCTCCTTCATCTGTTGTTTTTATTGATGGATTTGTTGAAGCATATCCTGTGTTAGTGGTAAATGATACTTTTTTAACCGACACCCACTAATCCAATTTGGCATTTCTTCTCCTGCCAATGTAGCAAGTTTGACAGCTCCACTTTGTGATAAATCACTAATCACAAAGGGTCCCATCCCTCGCTTTTTAAGTTTCTTGGCATGTTGCTTCAAAGTATGAACTGAAGTCGCAAAGGAGAGCGTGGATCGACTCACACACACACACACAGATGCACGGAGAGCTTACACAGTACGCAGAGAATTTGTTTGAAGGGTTATCTGCCAAAACCTTATTATCCACAAAATTATAAGTGAGTATATACAAAGAGTTAGTGATAAGTGAGTTAGGCGGGCGGGCGGCCATATCCGTATAAGAGGAAACTTGGGCTTTAATCCCAACAACCTCCCAGTTAAAGTCCAATGTGGCACTTTAAGTAACTGTAAATCTAAGAACATAAATGTACAAAGATTTACATGGCTGCCATCTATCCAATTCCCAATAACTCACGACAATGCACAAAGCCCTCTCTTGGAAGTCCTTTTGTGAGTAGATCAGCAGGATTGTCCTTGGTGTGGATCTTCAGTAGTTGTATTTGCTTGTCTTCAAGTACTTCCCTAATGAAGTGATATTTCACATCAATATGCTTAGTCTTCAAATGGAACACTGGATTCTTTGCCAATTGTATAGCACTTTGACTATCACAATATAACTATGGCATATCTGCTTTGATTCCCAAGTCGGCTACCAATCTACCAAGCCAAATAGATTCTTTGCATGCCTCATTTGCTGCAACATACTCAACTTCTGTAGTAGACTGCGTAACACAATCTTTTAATCGAGATCGCCATGATATGGCACCTCCAACCAATGTAAAGACATAGCCTTATGTAGTAGACTGCGTAACACAATCTTTTAATCGAGATCGCCATGATATGGCACCTCCAACCAATGTAAAGACATAGCCTTATGTAGATCTTCTCTTATCCAAGTCTCCTGCATAATCTGAGTCAATGTATCCTCTGACACTCAAATCCTGACTACCATAGCATATGCGCATACTCTTTGTATGTTTTAAGTATCTCATGATACCTTTCACTGCCTCCCAATGTTTCTTGCCGGGATTTGACATATATCTGCTAACCACTCCCACTGCAAATGCAATATCCGGATGTGTAGCAATCATTGCATACATCAAACTACCCACTGCAGACGCATATGGAATCTTATCCATTTCAGCCTTTTCTTCCTTAGACACAGGACAATCTTGTTTTCTAAGTTTCACATATGGTGGCAATGGAACACTCAATGCCTTTTCCTTCTCCATATTGAAACATTGCAAAACCTTGTCAATATACTCTATTTGAGATAACCAAATCAACTTCTTTGATCTGTCTCTCTCAATGCGCATACCAAGTATATGACTTGCTTCACCCATGTCTTTCATGTCAAACGATTTTGCCATCTTTGACTTCAAAGCTGAAATTTCTTCCAAGTGTTTGCCAGCAAAATCAACATGTCATCCACATACAAAATAAGGATCAGCCAACTGTTATCCTTAGCCTTCTTTGTATATAGACAGTGATCGAACTCACTATGTTTGTAGCCTTGAGAAACCATAAACTGGTGGAACTTATGGTACCATGCCCTCGATGATTCTTTTAAGCCATAAAGACTTTTTAACAACTAGCATACCAAATCTTCCTTGCCTTTCTCAAAAAACCCTTCTGGCTACTGCATGTAAATTTCCACATCCAAATCACCATGCAAGAACATGGTCTTGACATCCATTTGGTGCAACACCAAATCCAATATAGCAACCAATGCAAGAAAGCATCTCAATGTAGTCATCTTGACCACTGGAGAGAAGACTTCATCAAAGTCAATGCCTTGTTATTGCTTAAAGCCCTTGGCAACAAGCCTTGCTTTTTTCTTTGGCTGACTATGATGAGTGGTGATCTTATACCTGTAAACCCATTTACAAGGTAGAGCCTTTTTGCCCTGTGTTAATTTATCTAGATTCCATGTCTAGTTTTTATGCAGAGCCGTTATCTCTGATTGCATGGCCAACTGCCATTTCTTCGAGTCAACCACTTGTAATGCTTCCTTGTAGCAAGATGGTTCTCCGCAATCTGTGAGCATGACATAATTTAGAGATGGCACATAACGATCAGGTGGTTTGGAGACAAGCTGAGAGCATCTCACCACAACTGATTTTGCCTCTCTAGCCACTATAGGCTGTTCCTGAGCCTGACCATGATGTCTTGATGTGCTAGCACTAGGTCCATCTTCCCTGAAGACAACTCTTTTGATCTCCTCTGTCTTCTCTAGCTTAGCGTGAAACGTGGCTTCATTGAAATGAACATCATTGCTACGAATAAGTTTTCTGGACTCAGGATCCCAAAGCCGGTAACCCATCTCGCCCGATTCTCCATAGCCAAGAAATATACACTTCTTGCTCTTTGGTTCTAACTTATTCCTGAACTCCTTAGGAATATGGCTATAAGCTTCACAACCAAAGACTCTGAGATGCTTATACGAAGGTGCCTTGCCTGTCCATAGCATCTCGGTCACTGCACTCTTATCCAGAACCCTACTAGGAGACCTGTTGATCAGATGGACTGCTATAGTTACTGCTTCCGCCCAAAATCCATTAGGCAACTCAGCATTTGACAACATGCTTCTGACCTTCTCTTGTATGGTCCTATTCATCGTTCTGCAACCCCATTCTATGAAGGATTATATGGTGCAGTAAGTTCCCGCTTAATCCCTTTTGCTTCACAAAAGTCTTGAAAAGCTTTGGAAACGTACTCTCCACCATTGTCAATTCTCAAGCACTTCAGCTTCTGACCACTTTGATTCTCCACAAGCTGCAAGAATGTCTTAAAGACCTTGAGCACCTCATCCTTGTGCTTCAAGAAGTAAACCCATACTTTGTGAGAATATTCATCTATGAATGTACAAAAATAAGCTGCTTCCCCTAGTGACAAACTAGGCATTGGTCCGCATAGATCACTGTGTACAAGAGCTAACCATTCGTCCCTACGATTCCTCTTTGATCTGTGTGGTTTCTGTGTTTGCTTACCATAAACACAATGCTCACAAAACTCAAAATCTTGAAATGAAAAGCCAGGCAAATAACCATAATGAGAAAGTATTTCCATTCCTCTTTTTTACATATGTCCCAGCCTACGATGCCACAGTGACACACTTGGCTGCTCAATCACATTAATTACATGGTTTTTAACCTCTGAAACATGTAAAGTGTACAGAGTTCCTGACTTGCTGCCATGCACTACAGTCATCGAACCTTTGGAGATCTTCCAAGCACTGTTCCCAAAAAACTGTCACATAACCCGCATCATCCAACTTCCCTGTACTGATCAAGCTCTTTCGGATTGCTGGAACATGTCTGACATTCTTGAGCCATAAAGAAGAGCCATTATGAAACTTCAACTACACATCTCCCACTCCAAGTATGTCACAAACCTGCTCATTACCAAGTCTGACATAATCTTAAGTAGTCACATATGATGTAAACCACTCTTTGTGTGGAGAAACATGTAAAGATGCCCCTGAGTCAATAATCCAATCACTCATAGCATGTCCATCCTCTGCAGTCAAGAGAACAGAATCAAGATTGCTTGTGAGGAAGATGTCACCAGCTGCTATACCAGAATCACTGTCTGAACCAGATCTTGTGACATTCACCTCTTCAATCTTCACTGAACTCTTCTTTTTATCTTGCTCAGAACTCTTTGTTTTTCCTTTTTCTTGTTTCCACTTCGTACAATCTCTCTTCATGTGGCCCTTCTTGCCACAATGATAGCATTCTATGTGATCCTTTGAATTTGAGTCACAAGACTTACTTCGGTTTTGTGTCTTCTTACCCTTCTTCTCTTTAGACTGTTGTCTCCCTCGAACGACCAAAGCACTATTGCCTTTGCCTTTGTCAATGTTCTTCTTGTTCACTTCCTCTGTGAGCAAGCTGCCTTCTACATTGGCACTTGTAAGACCTTTTGGCGTGACAGAATTACTTAACGCTGTACGAAAAGTATCCCAACTGTCTGGCAAAGTGATTAAGAGAAACATAGCCTTCACTGAATCTAGAAAGACTATCTCATGTGCTATTAACTGGCTGAAAATTGTGTGAAATTCATTCAGATGATTTGACATAGTTGTCCCTTCCTTCATCTTCAAATCCACCAATTTCTTGAGCCAGTAAATCTCAGAATCAACACTTTGTTTCTCGTACATACCACATAGCTTTTTCCATATGCCATACGCTATAGTCTCTTCTGCTACGTTGAAGTAAACATTTTCTACCAGTGTCAGCATGATTGTGGAACAAGCTAACTCGTCCAGCTCTTCCCACTCATCTTCAACCATACCTTCTGGTCTCTCCCCTTTGAGCTTCAATGGCTTCACTTGTTTTTTCGCACCAAAACCTGCCAAATCTGCTTCTTCTAGAATGGAAAGTTTGTGCTATCCAGCTTCTTTATGTTGTAAAGAGTCTCACTTTGAGAAGATGCCATATCTGCCAAACAATTAACCTGGGAAAAATCCGGCAGAGTTTCCCTTATAAACTTGTCTTTGTACACAGTAAACAAGCTGTAAACAACAAGCTGAACACCTTTCCTCAGGAACTGTCAGTATCTTGAAAAAAATTTGACAGAGTCTCCCCTGTAAAGTGAGCTCTTAGAACCAAAAGAAAGCTCAAAAACAATCATACATAGCTGACCAGTGACAAATCTAAAAATCTCTATAATATGCTGTCCTGTAAGCATACACTGTCTCTTGTCTCGACGATCACAGAACCTGTATCTGTCTCAAGACTGAGCCCTGAACAATGCCTCAACAGCCTGACGCATAAGATGCAATCCAGTGTCTACACAAAGTCATACATCCTATGGGATAAAAGTCGCCGAAGAGGATGTGTGTAGAGGGGAACTCCAGCAACCTAATCCACCTCACACTGGGTAACCCAGCCCCCAGTGCTTGGCTTCAAAAAACCTCGCACACGACCCTCACATATGGCTTAGCAAACTGTCCAGAACTAGCATACATCCTACAATAGACCAATCACTGTCCTATGACCGCTGCGGCGGTCTGTCTGCTAGCGTTACTCACAAGTAGCATACCGAAAATCACAGTAAATCAATCTGCAATACATGCCAGTGGTGTCAAGCCGTCGTATGGCCACACCTCCCCTGGAACCTGGCAAGCACAAGAAGTAGAAATGCAGAGTGCAATATATATATCTGATGATATATATGTGTACTTGGTCTATAGATGATTCTTTGAGGATGAATGAGTGATGTATGCCGATGCCGATATCGATGCCGACCACCTCCTGCTTGCCAATCTACACAAGACAAATTTCTTTGCGGCCGCTGAAATCTATCTTCTGCTATAGTGCTCAGAACGAAATTCTGAGGGCATAAACAGCTTCGGAAGGGGGGTAAAACCCAATGTCACCTGATGGAAATACTCCCGGAACGCCGAGTGTGAATTTCCAAGCTCTGGACCTAGAATCTGCCCGAAAAGTGCACGCGCGCGATTACGCAAATACGCACTGAACTTGGCTTTGATACCAAATGAAGTCGCGGAGCGGAGCGTGGATCGACTCTCACACACACACACAGAGATGCATGGAGAGCTTCTGTTAGGAAATAAGACGTAGCTAAATAGATAATTGAGTAGATTACTTAATGGAGAGAGACAGGTTTACATACACGAGATTATAGAGTAGAGAGAGAGAGAGAGTACACACGATATACGTGGTTCACCCAATGTGGGCTACGTCCACGGGAAAGCACCCCCTCAATGGCTTTAGTACTTCAAAACAAGAAGTAGTTTACAAAGAGATTATACCCTTAATGGAGCTCCCGCCTTGCTTCACTCTCACCACCTCACACTCACCTTGTTGCATCAACTTCACACACTATATGAAATGTGTGTAGAAATGGCCTCCTTTTATAGGCCAAAAGGGCTTTCCTCTCTCATGAGAGGCAGCCATGTGTAGCCGCCCTTGTGTGAATAAGTCCAAATCGGACCCTCCAATCCGCCCATGTGTGGCCGCCCTTGAGAAGACAAGTCCGCTTTTGAATTCGGCCACCGGTCATTGACTTCGGACCACCTGCCACCGACCAACCGACTGTTGTTTTCCGACCACTTTTCGGCCGCTGTTCGGCCATAATACTCCGACGAAAAGGAATATTCCGGTGAGGGAAAAAAAGTCACGGGGGCTTACGCCCCCGAGACCCCTAAAGTTGCCCCTAATTTTTGGCTGTGAAAATTTTAGTTTCCGGCGAGTGATTTTCCTTCACGCACGATGGCTTCTCCTCACAATGGGGGCCTTACAAATGTGTGCTTTTACCATAGAAAATTACAAGGATAAATCAGGCTCCACACTTAACAATCTCCCACTTGGAGGCTAATCTCCAAACCAAACATGTGACTGCTTTTCGTTCTGGCTTCTTATCCTTGAATTCCGATTGAAGATGAGCAAAAGCTCAACTTATCCTTGTTGACCACCTTTGTAAACATGTCTGCCGGATTTTCACTTGTATGCACCTTTCCTAGCTTTAGCTGTCTCTCTTCCAAAAGAGTGCGTATGAAGTGATATCTCACCTCAATATGCTTTGTCCTTGAATGAAAGGCTGAGTTCTTCGCAAGATGGATAGTGCTTTGGCTATCACTGTACAAGACACAATTGTCTTGTTTGAATTTAAGCTCTTCTAAGAATCTGTGAAGCCACATAATTTCTTTGCTTGCCTCCGTCATTGCTACATACTTTGCTTCTGTGGTAGAAAGTGAGACCACTTTTTGCAGCTTTGAAGCCTAGCTTATTGTTGTGACACCAATCGTGAACACATAGCCAGTAGTGCTCCTTCGAGTATCTTTGTCACCTGCCATATCTGCATTAACATACCCTTCTAGAAAAATATCAATTCCTCCAAAATACAAAGCATTTGTTGTTGTCGCTTTTAGATACCTAAGTATCCACTTCACAGCTTGCCAATGCTCTTTACCTGGGTTGTCCATGAACCTACTCACAACTCCCATTGCATGTGCAATGTCTGGCCTTGTCCAAACCATAGCATACATTAGAAAACCTACCACTACAGCATATGGAACTTTAGACATATAGGCTATCTCCTTTGGTGTCTTTGGACACATATCCTTCGTTAGTTTAAAATGACCAGCCAAAGGTGTAGAAACTGGTTTTGCATTTTGCATTGCAAACCTTTCTAGCACCTTCTTGATGTAATCTGCTTGAGATAGCTTTATTGTCTTCTTCGTCCTGTCCCTTGATATTTTCATACCAAGTATCCTCTTTGCAGCACCTAAATATTTCATTGAAAAAGATTTAGACAGCTCCTCTTTTAGGTCTTTGATGTCCTGCATGTTAGCACTTGCAATCAACATGTCATCAACATACAACATTAGGATGATGAATTTCCCATCTCCCAAATTCTTCGTGTAGACGTAGTGATCTGAGTTGCATCTTGTGAATCCATGATCCAACATCCATCGATCAAAATTCAAGTACCATTGTCTTGATGCTTGCTTTAAACCATACAAGCTCTTCTTTAATCTGCAAACCATTTTCTCCTTACCTTTTACTTCATACCCCTTTGGTTGAAGCATGTAGATTTCCTCCTCTAAGTCACCGTGAGGGAATGCCCTATTTACATCCATTTGCTCGAGATTTAGATCATGAGCAGCCACAAGGCTTAAGACAAGCGTAATTGAGTTCATTTTTACAACAGGAGAAAATATTTCATTGAAGTCAATACCTTTCTTTTGAGAAAAACCTTTTACCACAAGCCTAGACTTGTACCTTTTCTTCCCACCTTCTTCTTCCTTCAGCTTGTACACCCATTTGTTTTGAAGTGCCTGCTTACCTTTAGGCAACTCAACCAACTCCCATGTTTGGTTGTGATGTAGTGAGTCCATGTCCACTTGCATGCTCTTCGTCCATTCTTCTTTGGATTCATGTTGCATAGCTTCTTCATATGATTTTGGCTCTCCAGAATCTGAAATCAAGAGATGGTTGAAGGAAGGAACAAACCTTTCTGGAGGTCTACTTGCTCTTGTCGATATTCGGGGAATAGGTCGAGGCTCCTCATTTGGTTGACGTTGTTGCACATTGTCACCGTTTGCAGTCCTTGAGTCTTCACCGTCCTCAAGCTCCATGTACTCATCACCTGTTTCTTTTGTTTGATTTCTTTCCAAGTAATCTTTGTACATATTTTGTTCGTTAAAAATTACATCCCTACTCCTTAAGATTTTACCATCTTCAGGATTCCATAGGCGATACCCAAAGTCACCTTCTCCATAGCCAATGAAGAAACACTTTTTGGACTTTGCATCTAGATTTGATCTTAGGCTTCTATCTATGTGCATGAAAGCCTCACACCCAAACACTTTGAGAACTGCATAATTCACTCGTTTACCTGTCCATGCCTCTTCTGGAACTCCCCCATCCAATGCCGTTGAGGGTGACCGATTGATTAAGTACACAGACGTACTTACAGCTTCCGCCCAAAGCTCAAGCGGTAGGCCTGCATGTAGCCGCATGATTTGTGCTCGCTCCATGGTTGTCCTGTTCATCCTTTCCAAAATCCCATTTTGTTGAGGTGTCCTGGGGGTTGTCCTTTGCCTCCAAATGCCATTGCTAGCACAAAAGCTTTCAAAATCTTGGCTGCAATATTCACCTCCATTGTCGGATCTAAGGCATTTAACCTTGGTACCTGTTTCATTCTCCACAAAGGCTTTCCACCTTTGAAATATGGAAAATACATCCAATTTATTCTTCATGACATAAACCCATGTTTTTCTAGTCGCATCGTCTATGAATGTTACATAGTACAATGAGCCACCAAGTGATGGTTTACTTGCAGGACCCCAAACATCAGAATGAACAAACTCAAGTTTTTTTTTTTTACTTTCATATCCTGATTTTTGAAATTTTACCCTCTTTTGTTTACCATAAACACAATCTTCACAGAACTCTAAGTCCACTTCTTTCAAACCTGGTAGAAGCTTCTTTGTTCGAAGGATTTGCATTCCTTTGTCACTCATATGCCCAAGTCGGTAGTGCCACACCGCACTGTCAACTTCTGTAGTTGCTGCACAAGCTGAAGGTTGCATGCTAATAGTACACAAGTAAAGTGTACCGACTTTTTCTCCCTGGCAACTACCAAAGATCCCTTTGAGATCTTCCACCGTTTGTTTCCGAATGCAATGTTGTGACCTTCATCATCCAATTGTCCTATAGAGATCAAATTTTTGCAAAGAGAAGGAACATGCCTAACATCTTTAAGCTTCCACTCATTTCCATTAGAAGTTTTGACAGAAACTGTACCTTTCCGACAATCTCACAAGCTTCATCATCTCCCAGGTATACATACCCAAATTACCTTTGGTGTAATCTTGAAAATATTTCTTGTGTGGTGTCGCATGGAATGAAGCCCCAGAATCTACTATCGAGGAATTAAACACATTGTCTAATGAGAGAATTAGAGCATCTTGCTCTACTTTACTTGACACATTGGCCTCTGATGTTGGCTTGTTGTCTTGCAACTCTGTCTCCTTCTTCTTCTTGGACCAGCAATCCTTCTTGACGTGGCCCTTCTTGTCCCAGTTCCAACATTCAAGAACTGACTTTGTGCGTGACTTGCTCCGTCTTGAGTGATCACGACCCTTTTGGATTTTGAACCTCTCCTTAGGCCTTCCTCTTGTTTCCACTTACAATGCAGCACTTGATGATTCTCCTGTGCTTCTCCTTCGTATTTCCTCGCTTAGGAGAACACCCACAACATCATCAAACTTAAGAGTATTTGTGCCAAAATTAGAATTACTTACAGCCATCACAAGGCTGTCCCAACTATTCGGTAGAGATGATAGTATAAGGAGAGCTCGCACTTCGTCATTGAAATTGATTTTCACCGATCAAAGTTGACTTATGTTTGTGTTAAAGTCATTTAGGTGTTCTGCAACTAAACCATTCTCTGCCATCTTTAGATTGAACAAGCGCTTCATAAGAGATACCTTATTGGATGTCGATGGTTTCTCGTAGAAGTCGTCAAGTGACTTTATCAAGTCCTCCGTGGTCTTCATCTCCGAAACATTGAAGGCCACCGTTGATGCCAAGCTTAACCAGATTGTTCCCATTGCCTTTCGATCAAGGACAATCCATGCTTCATCTGCCATTGTTGCGGGCTTCTTTGCAAGACCGCCTAGTGGAAAATAGAGGTCCTTCTGGTAGAGATAGTCTTCAATCTGCATCTTCCAATGTTGGTAGTTTTTGCCGTTGAACTTATCAATCTTGAGCTTCCCTTCCTCCGCCATAACTCCCACTCAATTTCAAGGAATCCTTTTCTTGAGATAATTTAGCTACGAGCAAACCTTGCTCTGATACCAGTTGTTAGGAAATAAGACGTAGCTAAATAGATAATTGAGTAGATTACTTAATGGAGAGATACAAATTTACATACACAAGATTATAGAGTAGAGAGAGAGAGAGAGAGAGAGAGAGAGAGAGAGTACACACGATATACGTGGTTCACCCAATGTGGGCTACGTCCACGGGAAAGCAACCACTCAATGGCTTTAGTACTTCAAAACAAGAAGTAGTTTACAAAGGGATTATACCCTTAATGGAGCTCCCTCCTTGCTTCACTCTCACCACCTTACACTCACCTTGTTGCATCAGCTTCACACACTATATGAAATGTGTGCAGAAACGGCCTCCTTTTATAGGCCAAAAGGGCTGCCCTCTCTCGTGAGAGGCAGCCATGTGTAGCCGCCCTTGTGTGAATAAGTCCAAAGCAGACCCTCCAATCCGCCCATGTGTGGTCGCCCTTGAGAAGACAAGTCTGCTTTTGAATTCAGCCATCGGCCACCGGCCATTGACTTTCGACCACTGGCCACCGGCCACCGACCAACCGACGGTTGTTTTTCGACCACTTTCCGGCCGCCATCCGGCCATAATATTCCGACGAGGAAAAAAAAGTCTCGAGGCCCCCTGAGGCCCCTAAAGTTGCCCCTGATTTTTGGTTGTGAAAATTTTGGTTTCTGGCGAGTGATTTTCCTTTACGCACGATGGCTTCTCCTCATAATGGGGGCCTTACAAATGTGCGCTTTTACCACAGAAAATTACAAGGGTAAATCAGGCTCCACACTTAATAGCTTACACAGTACACAGAGAATTTGTTTGAAGGGTTATCTGCCAAAACCTTATTATCCACAAAAGTATAAGTGAGTATATACAAAGAGTTAGTGATAAGTGAGTTAGGCGGGCGGGCGGCCATATCCATATAAGAGGCCACTTGGGCTTTAATCCCAACATGAACAAGTATATAATCACTTGTTTTGAACTCTTTTGTACACACATGCTTGTCAAAAAACTCTTTTTGTCTTCTCTTTTTAGCATAGATCGAAGCTATAGCTCTCAGTCGAAGTTCATCTAGCTTTTCAAGATCATCTATTCTTGAAGAGAGCTCATGGCCTATCCATTCTAAACGTTTTGCTGCTCGTAGAGTTGGAACTGAAAACTCTATGGGTAATATAGTGTTTAGACCAAACACCATGTTGTATGGTGTGGTTCCGATTGATGTTTTGTAAGCTACCCTGCATGCCCATAGTGTTGAGTGTAATTGTTGATCCCAGTCTGTCCTTGACTCTGATACAATTTTAGTCAAAACAGTGCATAGGGTTTTATTTGTGGCCTCAGCTTGTCCATTTTCCTGTGGACGATATGAGCAGATTTCTTATGTATGACCATGAATTCCTCTAGAAGATATTCAATGAATTCATTAAGAAAATGTGTTCCTCGATGACTGACAATTTCTATTGGTAATCCGTATCGCACAAAGACATTCTCATACAAAAATTGTGCAGTGGTTCTTGCGTCTGCTTTTTGTGTTGCTTTGGCTTCAGCCCATTTTGTGAGATAGTCCATAGCCACAATGATATATTGGGTATGGGTGTGATATGCAGGGGGTGAAATTGGCCCCACAAAATCAATTCCCCATTTTGCAAATGCCCGTGCTCCCATCATTGGCCGTAGTGGCATCTCATCTCTCTTTATCGGCACCTTAGTGCGCTGACATGCGTCACAACGCTTTACAAACTCCTCAACATGCATGTGCAATGTAGGCCACCATATTCCTACGGTTAAGACAATTTTTGCCGTCTTATCTCTTGAAAAATGGCCTCCACTTATTTCTCCATGTGCATGTTCTAGAATCAGCAGGTATTCACTTTCACTTGCACAGATTCTAAATTGATTTTCCTAAATTCCTCTCTTGTAGAGTTGATTTCCAATTAAATTAAAGTCTCGAGCCTCCAACTCTATAGCCCTTTTTTGAGCTTTTGTTATGTTTTCAGGAAATGTCCTTGCTGTTAAGAAATCAATGATATATTGACTCCATGCAGGTGCAATGGTTACCTGAAACAATGTCACGTGATCCACGGGTCGTTTGGCACTACATATAGTAAAATTGTTAACATAAGCATGTCTGTCAGCATACATAGTTGGCCAATAAACTCCTAAGTGTTTCAATCTCTGGTGTGTTTTCATTGTTGAACAATGAAATGCACAATCTTGGATGTGTGCTTCTTCAAGATAACACTCGGATTCCTCTGGATTTATACATAATCGTAGAATTTGGTAGGAGCCTAGATGGTACAGTCGTCTTGCAATCAACTGAAAATTTTTTGTTTGTCAAAATTTTTGTTGTTTAGATCTGTCTTCCTTGTTATCAAATCTACCTCCAAAGGAAAGAATGCTAACAATTTCCTGAGACCATTTGGGTATCATTTCAACATTGAAAAGATAAGCATCATGTATTTCATCATCTACTTCTTCAAGAGCTTCCCCGTTTTGTAGCCTTGAAAGATGATCCGCCCGTAGATGAGTATTACCCTTTTTTACTACCACTATGAAGTCAAACTCTAGCAATATAATAAACCATCGTACAATTCTCCCAGTATTGCATGGTTTATTTACTATATACAAAAGAGCTTGATGATCTGTGAAGAACACAAACTTATTTGCAAGCAAGTAATGCCAAAATTTCTTTACAGCATAAATCATTCCTAATCCCTCTCTTTCAGTGGTGGTGTAGTTCTTTTATGTACTATTTAGCTGTCGGCTCGCATAACACACTGGAAAATCCATTATTCCGTCTCCAGGTTGAGCCAGAATACTCCCAATTGCGTATGCAGATGCATCAATGTGACCATGGAATATCTTTTCCCAATCTGGTGCTTTAAGTACAGGTGCTGATACAAGGTTTTCCTTAAGCTTTTGGAATGAAGTTTCACACTCCTCAGTCCATTCGAAACTGACTAATAAGTGATATAGAGGTTGTGCAATGATTGCATACATATATATGAATCTTCGATAGTATCCACAGTGTCCCATGAAAGATTGTACTTGTTTGGCATTATTAGGCCTGAGCAAGTCTGCTATGACTCTAATTTTGTCTAGGTCAGTGGTTATGCCACTTCTTGAGACAATATGTCCTAAGATGCGGCCTTGCCTTACCATAAAAATGCACTTTTCCGAGTTGAGAGAGATTCGATATGTTCTTCACTTCTCAAATACCTTTTGTAAATTGGTTATACCTTGAAAACCCATCTAAAAAGAAATAGGCCCGTTTTCCTGCCACCCTCTGAAGCACATGTTCTGTGATCGACAAGGGATAATTATCCCTTATTGTGGCTGCATTGACTTTTTTTAGGGCAACTTTCCGTTCTTTTTGGGGAAAACCACAATGGGTGACACCCAATCTGTATGCTTGATTTCATAGATGAATTCAGCATCCATCAGCTTGTCAATCTCTTCTTTGTTTCGTCTAGCGAATGTGCCATTCTATGTGTAAGGACGCTGATTGCTAGGTTTGGCATCTGATTTGAAAGGAATTGTATGTTGGCATATCGAGGGATCAACTCCTTTGAGGTCTTTGTAGGACCATGCAAACACATCTTTATACTTCTTGAGAAGTTGTGTTAACCCTTCTTCTTCTTCAGGCTCTAAATCAATTGCTATATAGATAAGTTGAGGCTCTTCACTTGGTGAAGCGAGGTCTATCCCTTTTGCATTCTCCGGCCGATCGTAAGATTCTTGGTTTATTCTTTCCCTTATTGGTGGTGTCATTATGATTTTTCTGTCTTGGATGGTGAATTTTTGATAGTGGGATGGTACATTCATGTTTCATTTTTCTAAATCCTCCTTACCGTAACTTTCTCCCTCAGTAGTCCATACCTCTTGTAACGACCGTTTTAGTTCTTGGTATTTCTTTTTACGCTCCATTTTGGTCCACTGTGGATCTTTTGTCTTTTCCTATTTTGATTGTTGAGATTTTCTTGATTTTGTTTCTGCTTTAGTCTTCCGTGCTTGTTTTATTTCCTCATGTGTCCTTTTCCTTCGAACTCTTAAGAGTCTTCCTGATATTTGGTCTTTTACAAAATCCTCTGCCTTGACAAGCATTAGATAGAGAGTTTTATCTTTTATCTTGGGCATCAGGTTCTCTCTAATTTTGTTTTCTGTTCTTTTTTTTCTATAGCGTTCGTGGCGTCTAGGAATGTAATCCTTGTCCTCAATAGCTCTTTCTAAGATGCATTCCTCTCTTTTAAGCTCCCCCAATGTGAACCTCCGCACATCCGTAGCTCTTTTTTTTGCCCTAACCATGCTGGGAGTTTGGACCCTGCCAATGTAGCTAAATCAAACTCTTCCACTGGTGTCTAGTTCACATCCTTGTAACTATGGTCTTTTAGGTATATTTTGGTTGTAGTCTCCCCACATCTGAGGTATATGTGGTCGTAACCCCAATCCTGGACCATCTTTAATTGTCTTATGAATGGTCTTCCCAAGATGATCTCGTAATTTTTCTTTTGGTTGAAATCAACTATTTCAAATGTATGCTCATACTCGATTCCACAAGAGGTGATAATTACTTTTTCTAAAAGTCCTAGAGGCTTTTCCATGAACCCATCTGTCAGTTGCAATTTCATTCTGGTAGCTCTCAAAGCCGGTTTTCCCCATTTTTTCCAGATTTCTTTGGTGGTGATAGCGGCTCCCGCTCCACTGTCAAGAATAGCTTTGGATTCTACTCCTTGAAATTCTTCTGGTAGTGTGGTATTTCCATCTTCTCCCTCGCAATATTCTCCAACCTTATTTAAAGGTACTGGCCTAGTGTTTAGTTGAGGCTTGTCCAATTCTCTAATCCCTTCTTGAAGCTTCAAGGTAGGTTCTTTTACTCAAATTTTTTCTAAGCATTTGCCTGCGGTGGTCCATATGTTTGGTCGTAACCTCAGGAGTTCGGCTAACGTGATTGTGCATGCCACAGGGGTGGACAATAACTCAATCAACCCTTCTGAATCCATCACTCTTTTGGAAGAAAGTATTTGAGATGGGATTGCTCTCACCTCAGACTTAGCTTCATACTCCCCTAGGTAAGAGGGTAGAGTTTTTGCGAGTTTGGTTGGCTGTGCCCCAAACTAATTGAACCCTGGTCTCCCCCTTGTGAATGCATATCAAAGTTCATTTGTGATCTTGCCTCAAACTCTTCAATGGGAGGTAAGATCTCATTTTTCTCATTTCTCGTGCTATTTATTTGGTGGTTCACCTTGTTAGATTCATTTGCTTCCTGGATTTGCTTCCACAGGTCATCTAGTCTATTACAATCCTTACCCATTTCTACCAATGTCTCAGGCTGGAAACCATCGATTGTCTTATCTGTTGTATTTGGCACTATGATAGGTTCTCTCCTAGACTCAGAGGCAGTCGTGAGTCTCTCCTTCGTGTCTACTTATTTCTCTAGAGTTGGTTTGATAGGGGTTGGAGCTGGTACCTCGTGCCAACTTGCATGTTGACCAAGTGGATCTTCTATCAAGGATTGGGCTGTTTCAATCATCTTTCAACACATTTCGAACCTCTGTTTTTCTATTTCTGTATATGGATAAGTCATCCATCTTTGCTCTTGGTTTTGGTTGTTTTTGAGTCTGGCTTCGTATGCTTTTAAAAGTGCATCCAGCTGCTCGTTTACTTTTTCTACCAGCACTGATCCTCCCGATCTTACACTTTTGGTTCTACTCTTTCCTTGGCTCCTTTGGTTGTAGTCGCGTGTGAACTTAAACTAGTTAGATATTCTAACCGCTCCAATCTATCCTTTGTGTTTTTTAACTCCTCGGATAGAGCCATTTGCTCTCGTTCTCTCCTGGCTTCCATACACACCTTTCTAGCTTTCCAAGTGCTTCTCTGATTTTTTATTTCTGCACTTGGGGCATCGGTCTTTGGATCTTCAATTATAGGTTCATTTGTCATTCTTTGAGCTTGTGCTTGTGTCACTGCCTGAATAGGTATTACTGTCTCGGTTTTGGACCCTCCGCTGGAAGGCACTGCTTCCAGCATGTTCAAAGTAGTTTTTGCTGATTTGCTCGGGTTCTTAGGACAATCAGGAATCAACTGAGTAATTACACACTCGGTGCAATACACATTGACTCTAATGATTTCATCAGGAGGACAGTCTCTTAGCCAATGCTCTCCGCCACACTTGCAGCAGGGTCCCTTAGGCTGTTGAGGTGCTCCTTGAGCTCCTCTTTGTTGGTATGCATGTCTCTGCTTTCCTATGAACAACAGTGTTCATTTATCCAAGTTGTATCTTCCTTCTCCTACTGCCTATGCAGCTGTTGTTGGTCTTGTACTTCCAATCATGCTCCAAGGTTCTAGCGTTGGGGATTCTTCTGGTGGATAATAGACAAGATTTGCTGCATATCCATTGGAATTTAGTACTATGCATGCATAGGTACCAAAGCCTTCTCTTCTGGTTCATTTACCGTTGGTGTGTATCTTATGCCAACCGATCGTAATCCTGGTAGGGGTGGTTGTTGCCCCAATACTGGTTGTGGTCTTTCAACACCGACAGGTCCTAGTAGGTTGCCTGCTTAATGCTACCTGAGCTTGGGGAGCATAAGGTCGCTCTCTCACATATCCCTTGTTATAATAACATTCCTCCATCACATGGTTTGTCCATTTTTGTTCAATAGCACACCACTTCGGCTGCTTAGCCTGAAGCTTGGCATACATATTAATTTTTTTTAGTACTTCCTCTACAAGCTGCTCATGGCTTACAGCTACTTCTCCTTTCGGTGCTGTCTTAGCGGACTTGCTTCCACTTTTTTGTGAGGATGAATCGTCATCAAGATCCTTGAATTCACCCTCCTTGTAAACCGCACAATTGTCTACAATGTAAAGAGTCTCCTTAGTTAACTCATTTAACATCGTGCTCCTCTTCATATGTAAGTCCTTCTAAAGATCTGCGTTCCTTAGTCCTTGAATAAATATAAGCATAAGTCTGGACTGAGTTGGCAGTTCTTCCACAGGGCAGAACTTCATATATCTTTTAAGTCGTAGGGATGCCTTTTGCACAGATTCCCTTCTTGCTGTTCGAATTCATGGATTTGTGAGACTGTATTATGAGCTATCCCCCTTTGTGAGAATTCCTCAATAAACTCGTCAAAAACCTCCTCCATAGACTCAAAGTCTCTACGTTCCACAGAGTCAAACCAAGTAGCGGCATCCTCTTCTAGGGTAAGCCCAAACCCTGCAAATTGAGTAGGGAAGTCCAACACTTCTTCAGCTCTAACTACACGCACAAAGGCTTCTATATGATCCCTAGGATCTCTGTTTCCCGTGTATTTATTGTTTACCCATTTTTGCACCTAAGAAGGTCTAATGCTATGATGGTCTACAAATCTCATCATTGGTTCTCCTCGTCCTACTCGATATACCTCCTCTGGCCTTCGGAAGTGGGAGGGTTCCTCTCCTAGAGGTGCCCCTATGCGATAATTTCTGATGGTTCTTGCAAGAGGTGGTTCATCTTTTCTAACTCGTTCTATGGGTTGTCTTCCGGGCTCTGTCGACTCTTGAGTTTTTGGCTTACTCTCACCTTGATACTGTGAATAGAATGGTGGTTCTTGTAAATCTCTTAGTACTCTTGTGGCTAGATAACCATCTTTGTTTCGGTCTTGTTCTAATGCCACACTTTTTTGAAGCCATGCCTGCAATGATGGTTGGGTTGCTTGTTGGTTCTGGTAGTTGAACGTCTGTTGTCGGTTAGAATGTGATGTTGTCTCGTACTCTTCTAAAAATAGATTTGTTGACTTGCTAGGGGTATAGGTGGACCTTGGTACTTCTTCGGGGGCATATGTTGATGTTTCTGGAACTGTTGCCTTTTCTACCTCCTCTGGGAGAATTTGTTTGTATTCTCGCCCGTACTTGTCAACAAAAATGATATCCTTTCCCATAGCAATTTCATAAGAGAATAAGTAAAGAACCTTGTCTTTGCTTAATTCATTTGGGTAGGGTTCTTTGCATCGAAAATAAGAGACTACTCCTTTGCTCTCATTCTTGTAAATTCCCACATTCTCATTATAGGTAGAGACCTTGGTTGTTTGTTTATCATACATAAAAAGAGCTCCAGGTCGATCAATTTTTGGAGGCGGCTCTTGAGTCTCTGAGACCATTTTTCCTTTTGCCACATTATCTCCATATCTGTTGTAATCCTCAGGGTTACTTACTATCAGATAGTGGTTCCCCTTTTCTTCTTGGAATCTATCTCCATAATCATAGACTCGAATTATCTCCAGTATCTGAGAAGGTCTTTCTTCTATACAAATACACTTGTGTCCCCAATAGTCAGAATAAACTAGGGCTCCCCTAGAGTTTGTTCCTTCTAAGAAGATTATAGTGAACTTGGTATCGTTCAAAGGGTTTTGGGAGGTACTTCCTCCTAGCATTAGTCCTTCACTGGAGAAACCTCCTCACTGTTGACTACCCATCATGAAGAAGGACTTATCTGATGAAGTGTCAATATCACTACCCTCCTCAATGATTGGTGCTAATGGATCTAGCCTTGCCTGAGCTACAGTCTCCTCAGTGGACACTAAGCTACCCTGATCACCTGCCACTTTTTGGTCTCTAGGAATGTGTCTTCCTGATCTTAAATTCATCAAACTTAGCAATTCAATTTATCACAAATACAACCACTCACCTGGCAAGGGATCAGTTTCCGCACAACTTCTTGCCTTGCCGCTGAATATACCTGTACACAAGCATTTAATTTGGGCAATCGAATCAAAGCAGTTAACCGCTAGAGGTGGTCTTAGTAATGCTTGGTATAACTGGAGGGTTAACCTCAACCACTACTGTACTCTATACACTTCGGATGTTCTTGATTAGGACTGCTAATCTAGAACTGTAGTTTACTCGAGTGTTTGTCAGTCTAGAGGTAAAGTCTTAATTCCATCTTTGCTCCGTCAAAAGGTCAAACAAGGTACAATTTCACTTTGAAAGAAGTTCAGGAACTCTTAAGTCAATTGGAACATCACTCTATGTCCACAGTCAGATTTAGACTTCAATATCATGCCTTAGACATACTACACGTAGCATATCTAACTGCTCAAAATTGCTCCAAATTCAAACCGTAGACTCCTCTTAAGGTGCCGATCACTCTTGTAAGCTCAGAGTTGGATTTAAAGTGCTAAATCATTGTGAACACATCCTACGCGTAGGATATCTAAGTGCTCTGTTTGACTCCAAACTTGAGCCACATCTTCCCCTTGATGTCAGCAACCCAATGCTATGCTTAGCTTTTAGTTTGGATGTCAGATTTAGACTTCAATATCATGCCTTAGACATACTACACGTAGCATATCTAACTGCTCAAAATTGCTCCAAATTCAAACCGTAGACTCCTCTTAAGGTGCCGATCACTCTTGTAAGCTCAGAGTTGGATTTAAAGTGCTAAATCATTGTGAACACATCCTACGCGTAGGATATCTAAGTGCTCTGTTTGACTCCAAACTTGAGCCACATCTTCCCCTTGATGTCAGCAACCCAATGCTATGCTTAGCTTTTAGTTTGGATTTCAAAAGACCCCACAAATTTAGCTATTCTAGCCTTTTTCAGTCAAAAATGCTAAAGGATGCTTAAAACCCAATTTTCTCACCGAATTGAGATGAAACCTTTCTCATGCACTCAATAAATCATGTAGATCATGCTCATGAAGACATCCTATGGTTTTGGTCTTAACACTAGATTGGTAACCTAACATGACATAAAAGTGTCCTTTCAAGGTTTTGGAAAGAAATTCCAAAACCATAGTAGATCCACTCATTTTGAAAAATGCTTTCGTGAGCTTATAGTTCAAGGACTACTACATATGAAAAAAATGAGAAACTTGTAAGATTTATCATCCCTTGGTCACTACAAGCCTCCAAAATTGATGGACCAATTCATTTTACCCAAAACAACAATTTCTTACGGTTGATTGCATATAAATAAGAGTGGGGATTTTTGCAAGACATCAGATAAAATGCCCCGTTAACTTTAATGGGTTAATGATCAAAATATATGGTTGCTTTTACCTCACTAATTTGTTTTTGGGCAAAAAAAAAGGTACAAAAAAGTTGTATTTTTGCCATTCTGCGGACCTATCATCAAAGTTTCTATAGTCACGCTCAATACACATACTATATACATGTTTTCTTAGTTCCCTTTGGGTCTTTTGATTCAAAAGGATCCATGGAGCATGTCAAAAGGATAATGGATCTCTTACTAAGTGGAACCTTGGGGGCAATGATAAAGTGCTAAATACAGTAAACATGAAAAAATTGGGTTTAGCATTGTGACCTCTAGAAACCCATAGAAACTACTCATTATCTAGCCAAGTTTGTACTTTATGATTAGATATGGTTACTACCTACAAAATAAACACAATTGGCCTATGAAACTAGCAATATTGAGAAAGTTATACTTGCTACTCTAAAATGTCTCGTATTCTTCAGCAATCAAAAAACTCAACCATCATCATGTATTATGCTATATAGCATATTAGGTCCCCCAAAACTCAAGGAAGATTAGCTTTATGTTATACATTACACTTGCACAATCCAAATTGAATTTGGATATCAAGAAAGCCACCAAAAAAATAATAAAAGTGCTAATTTTGGCCAAAAAGCAGGATTATGCAATTCTTGTAAGTTGGTCATAACTTCCAATTTTAAAACTTAGCTTTGCCTACAAGCATCAAAAGATGTTGAGAACTATGAAAGCTTATCCTCTAGAAATCTAAACCTCACAAAGATGAACTTTAGAGTGGTATAGTTGCAAAAAATTGAAAAAAAACCAAAAACAGGACCCGTTTTTTCACATAGTTTAGGTTTAAAAATGTTGTGCAAGAGTAAGCTTAATGGTGAGATTGGTACTCCAAAAAAAATGCCAAGTTTTTTTCAGCTCATAAGGCAACTTTGTGGATATATAGCACCTAGAAATTCATTTTCATACTCTTCAAATAATTCAAGAAAAATGGTCACTTAACAGGACACAAAAGTGTCCAAGGACATAAAAGTGTCCTGTTACCATTCTAGAGTTAAAATAATGCCTTGGGCCCAATTTGGGTAAGATGTCTGGCAATTTCCATCTTTGGCCTTATTCTGTCAAGATATGGGCAAGTTCCCCCTTCCAAGTGAATATAGGGTAATTGCTACCTTCTAAACACACTGGTCAACTCAGATTTTCAAAATTCTCACAAGAACACCTTGTAGTAGACATCCTACACGTAGGATGTCTACTGCTCCTTTTCTTAGACTAAAGTGCTACTTTGCCTTCCCTATGCTCTCAAAAAGTGCCAATCTGCCTTACAAAGTGCAAAAATATGCAAATTTCTCTCAATTTAAACCTTTTCTGAGTCCGCCTTTTAGCATTTGGGCAATTTAATAAGGAAAAAACACTCAAGTCTATATGTCACTAGGGTGAAATCCACCCTCTGAACACATAGGTGACCTCAGTTTCCCCAAATTCCCTGCTAAAAACCTCCTGGAGACATGCTACGCTGTCAAGGGATATGTGTTCGAAACGTGAGCCGGGCAGGCGCCGGGCCTCTGGCTGTAGGAGGTGTGAAAGAGAGAGAACAAGAACAACAAATGTAACTGAATCTGGAAATCACTGTAATCATCAATTAATTGATTAAAGCTTTGAGTACAACTTAATTCTTAGCCAAGGCGGGCTGTTAGCAGCACCGTCACTCGGATCATCTGATAACTAGGAGGAAGTTATTTTTTGCAAGTTTTTATTTCCTGGATAATCTCTTTTTTTTGTCAATGCCTACTTGCACAGTTAGTAGTTAGTGTGTTAGTAGAGAATGCGTGTTTTCTGTCAATGTCTGCTTGCACAGTTTTCTACAGAGTCAGTAGATAGCTTGTTTTCTGTCAATGTCTGTTCACATAGTTTTTTATTTGTTTGGATAGTTAGTGTGTTAGCTATTGAATGAGTAAACAATTAGAATAGTAGATAGATTCATTGTTCACTGTCAGTTAGTAATTAGCAGAGTAGTTAAGCTTAGTTAGCTGTAGAAGAGGTAAGGTTAGGTTAGTGAGGAGAGTAGGCAAAAAAATTTGTGTGTGTGGCCCGAAAAGGCTACCGAAACCCAAAAAAAATAAAAAATATATATTAAAAAATACAAAAATAAATATTTAAGCGTGAGTGTGTTCTACAAAAATTTTGGATCGGGATCGGGATCATTTCGCCAAGCGGAAGCCCAAGCCCAAGCCTAGGCCTCAGTCCTCAGTCTTATGATATATAGTAAGCTCACTCTTATACATATATACCCTACCTCCACAAGAGGAAATGAGGGCATGTGGGATAAGTTCCTCAAGTCCTCCACCATCCCCTTCACACTCACCCTTTGGACTTACTAATTCTAGCCCTCTCCTCACCTAGGATAAGATTAGTTTTAGGATTTTGAGGGCTGTACGTAACTGAACCAAGGGCTATAAAGCATGGCACATCCCTCTAGCCAAGACACTTTTTTTGAGCTATCTCACGCCATATTCTGTGGCTCGTTAAAAAAAGGAACCAAAAAATACAAAAAAATTGGGTTGTAAACACCTTAAAAAAATGACCTACATAAGAGTAATGCTTTAAGCCTAACCTTAAGTGGGAAGGCTTGGGATAGGTATAGAACCCTAAGGGTAGAAGAAAAAAATATTTTCCCTACTCTTAGAAGACTGTTGTTAAAAGAATACATACGAGAGGGAGTGCTTTGGGGTGTAGCCTCTCAGCTCTAGAAAGCCCAAACAAGAGGAAGGAGAGTCGGTGAGAGACTTTATTAGTCACTTGAAGCATTTGAATGCTTGTTGTAGTCCAAATGAGTGCTTCAATAATAATCAAATTCTTGATAGATTCATTAGGGGATTACGACATGAGGATATCTACAATGGCCTAGTCATTAGAGGTATCACCACTTGGGAAGCGGTTACCACCAATGATATCCAATTGGAGGATAATTTAATGATCCAAGGAGAAAGATTGTCTGTTGAGCCTAAATCTATTAGCTCGCAAGCATCAGGGCATCGGCCAATGACCCTAAAGCCTATTGCTAAGGAGCCAAAGATATTTGAGATGAATTTAACAGATCTCACCAAGGCCATTCAAGAGAATCTTAGAGACAATCATGCTCCACAAAACAATCGTATGTATCCAAGAAGGGAGAAACAATGGTGCTCAGTATGCCATGGACCGCATAGTACCAGTGAATGCCCTACTTGTAGGGTAAAATTCAATGGGAACTGCAATGCATGTGCGAGGTATGGTCATCAGCTAAGGATTGCATAGTATTTAAGCGTGCGATGGACAATAGACCAACTTTAGCATGGACAGACACACCTCGAGTGCCTGCATTGATGCCGACCCCACCTCTTGAACAAACATCACAACACATGATCACTAGGGCCCAAAATTTTGTTCAAACAACACCCTTACCACCTTGAGTGCTACGACTCCAGTGTTAGGACCACAACCACCACATCCGAGAATCACTTCTGTGAATCTAGTGGGTTGTGAGTCATCTATTTCTTGTTTGGAAGGTTGTGAGGAAGATATAGACCCTAATATTGCCTATGGGATGGATGCGCTTGAAGAAAGTCCACAATACTACATAGAGGACTATTGGGGACAAGTCAAACCTGTCTATCAACTAGTTGCTCTTGCTGCAAGAGGCCAGAATATCAATTACACTGCTGCTAAGAGACCACCTCTTCAATGCTATGAGTGTGGAGGTCCACATCGTGTGGCGGAGTGTGCTATTAGGCTACAAAAAAACACCACACTAATGCAAACCTATCAAGCGAGCATGTCTACAATGCCGATACTCATGTGTAATCGATGTGGCATAGATCATTTGATTGCCTTAAGTCCAAATAATCCAAATGCACCGAAGATCACGCCATTAAACTTGATTGAGGTTACCGAGGAGCCATCACAAAGTACACACCTATGGTACTGCTAAACGTACTCACACGATCGATGCTCCAAAAACAAAATTGTATTCTTGAGGAAAGAGACACGGCATTAATTTCCCAATCTCAGAAAAAGAAGAAAATGCAAACAAAGAGATCGCAAAAAGAAGCGAAGTCAAACCCCAGTTCAAAGACCAACATAGGGTCTGGTGATGACCCCGTATATATGAACGAGGCTGAAGAGGATTCTGATTCAGGTGAAACCATGGAGAACAAAACGACCACTAAGATAGAAACCAACAAGGAAGATCTTCATTAGCCACAATGGAAGGGATCCAGGAAGAAGATAGGAACTTATCCAAACCCTATAGAGGAGATCAAGCGAGTCAAGCAATTAAGGAGTTTGGTAGAAGATACCCAAAGGTATCTAGAACCAGCACCTAGGGTGTTCCAGATTACAGACACCGTGTTCCCTACGCAACAACAACCTCACCAAGTCCATAGACCCTTAGCCATACCTAGTGTCATCCAAGAAGAAAGTGACTTAATGTCATGGGAAAGTGGGCGTACTCACTTCTTGATGGAAATAATGTTTATAGAGGGACTACCTGATCCTATCAAAAAAATGGAGATCCCATTTTCCCCACATCAAGGGGCTGAAGCCCAAAAGGTGTCGTCAAACATTGCCAAATTGATAGATTTCATGTCTTTAGAAGTTAGAACCACCATCATGTCCAAACTATATAAAGACCCTGAGCTAGTCTCAGCTCTTCGAGCCTTCCTCAATGGAGAACTAAAGTGTAGGCTACCACAATTTGCACAGATGGATGGAGCTAGGGAGATGCCAATAGAGGAGGAACACTTAGATCCACAACCCAACCTAGATGAGAACCTTGTTATAGAAATACATGTTAACAAGTTGGGACAATACTTTGAAGGTGATGAATCCAATGCAACCATACCAATCACTACTAAGGGATTAACTGTGAAAGGAATCCTTGATGGTGACGCTGGGGTTAGCAGTGTTTAAAAACAAAATTCTTGGGAAACTATGGGAAGACCTCACCTTGCGACCACAGCCATAGTAGTGAAGATGGCCAATGGGTCTATTGTCAAACCTATTGGAATGCTAGAAGATCTCAAGATCAAGGTCTTTTGACATAAAATAAGAATTAATTTCATTGTTATGGATTCCTCCAAACACACTATGGCATCAGAGATGATCTTAGGACGTCTTTTCATGAGGGAAGTAAAAATGGTGCATGACTAGTCTAAAAACCATGTCTACTTGCAGTTCCAAGATTCTGTCATTCGAGTGGATCTTGTAACTGGTCGATCACATACTCTAGGAAAGAGGTTTATAATTGATCATAGATCTAACACCACAGTTCACTCGGCCCCATTGCAGGATTGTTACACGTGTAAAGTAGACACTGATGTTGGGGAAGATTCTCCTTACATGGATGTACTACCTGGGATGATTGAGTCGGAAAATGTGGATTGGATCCACCTAGAAGCAACCATAGACACTTGGGGAAATAGGGGGACGACCTGGGTAACACCTGAGGGGGATGAAATGCCACCACTCGTACCCTTAAATATGCTAGAAGCAATGTATTTAGCTTGTGATGACCTACAAGATGAAGGTTTGACTGGCATTGGAACCAGTAGCACCTCACACGACTATAGCCCACACGACTTGGGGTCAGAATCATCAATTGAAATTGACTCTGAGGATGAAGAATCTGAGTTAAATCTTAGTGCAAATGTGGGGACAAACCATTCAAGGGCCAGTGGTACCCTAGATGACAATCTATTCAAGGGATCAGAAGACACAAGTAGCAATTCATCTAATGAATCTTCACTAGAGATTGGCCATAATCAAAAATTAGACAAGAAGAGTAAGAGATATAAGAGGTGATGATATCCAGCAAATGTGCGTGCTAGAATAAATGAAAAGAAATCTACCGCAGAATGGCTCAATTATATAGGGGCATGTGATGCTCATTGAAAGTTGGTAGATAACTACGGTGAATACCTTCAAAGAGTTATGTGGTGTACTCCACAATCCATTGACATCGCACAACTAGCAGCTACAGAGAAGCCAAAGTTGAGCCATACCGTAAGGAGACAACAAAATTGAGAGTTAGCTCCACAACAAAAGGAATTGGAAGTGAAATCACAGTCCACAGAACAATAGGACCCCACAAACTTACACCTGCACTTGAACATTTCAAATCCCATACCACAAAGGAACGTAAGGTTGTGGATACAAAGTCTCAAAGAAAACCTATCGATGGGAGCAATGGAGTCTATGACGGTCGAGCGATAGTTAAGGAAATAGAGTTAGCAGACCTAGGAGAAGAGTCCTTCATTGCCCAAGATCTGACATAGACTAAGGAGTGTGTACTTAAAGAACTCAAGGAATTCAGGGATATATTTGCCTGGACATATCATGAAATGAAAGGTGTTCCACCTTCCGTGGTGCAACACACAATCCCCATGAATAGCATGGCTAAACCAATTCAGCAACGACCCTACCCAATGAATCCTAAATATGAAAAGATTGAAAATCTTGTGAAATGCGGATTGATATACCCTATTGAGCACTCAGAATGGGTGTCTCCAATAGTGATTGTGCCAAAGAAGAATGGGAAACTCAAGGTGTGCGTGGATCTCAAGAAGGACAATGCCTCCACTAGGAGGGACTATTACCCCTTTCCATATTCAGAACATGTGCTTGAAAGAGTTGCAGGGAAGGAAGCTTATAGCTTTGTAGATGGGTTCTCTGCTTACAATCAAATCACAATTGTGTTGGAGGATCAAGCTAAAACAACCTTTATAACCGAATTTGGAGTGTTTGCATTTTGTGTTATGGCTTTTTGCTTAACCAATGCCCATGCTACCTTTCAAAGATTAATAAACACTACTTTTAGAGAATATTTGAGAGAGTTTTTTGAAGCTTTCTTAGATGACCTTTGTGTTTATTCCTCTTGGAAAGAACATTTATCATGATTACAAAAAGTGTTTGAGGAGTGCAGATTGTATCACATCTCCTTAAACCCTTTCAAATGCCAATTTTGGGTTAAACATGGAGTCATTTTAGGGCATATAGTATCCAACAATGGGATTTCCACAAATGAGAGCAAAATTAAAGCCATTGTTGAATTGCCACCACCTACAAACTATAAAGAAGTTCAAAGGTCCATGGGCCATGTTGGTTATTACTGACAGTTTATTTTAAACTTTGCTAAGATAGCTCGTCCTTTGTATAAGCTTCTTATTGAGTTCCACTAGACCGCAGAATGTGACCATGCTTATGAGTCATTGTTAGCAGCAGGACACACTCAACGGAGGATGATTTCCCGGCGGGATACTAATTTCTTTTGTAATCATTCCTTAATTGAGAAGAAACCATCATTTCACCTTTGTAAATAGTGGGGATTGTAGAAGCTTCCAAATTGTATCCCATTTTTGACATTTAGACTTAGAAAATGGTTAAATTGGAACATTAGGGTTTGAGATTGTAAGGTATTTATACCACTTTTGACCTTAATGCAAAAAACCTTTTGTCATTTTTGATAAGTTTTGTCTGTGTGAGTTGAGCGTACTCTGTGTACGAGAGAGAGTGAGAGTTCATCTTGACGCTACGCGCACACTGGGTGTGTTGCCCTCCGAAGAGAGCTACGTGCCAACACCTACATTGCAGGTGTACGACCCGGCTTTAAGAGATCGGTCCACGAGCTTTATCTCATGATTCGGTGAGCATACTTTGTCTGCTTTTGCATTTCAGCATATCCACGCATTCGCAATGAGTAGAGCAACACATTAGGCACTTTAGTTCTTAGAAACAACGACCTGCAAAAACCTGTCAGACATCCTACATGATTCTGCACCAGGTGTTTAGGGTTGGGATTTTGGGTCACGGACCTTAGGGAGAGCGACTTATTGGTGTTAATAGGATTTCCTTCAAGTTCTGTAGCATTTCCAGAACGTTTGATGGGTATTTGGCTCTTGAAAGCATTGTAGGAAATCTCCTCTTGTGTACTCTTGAAGGCTGTAACTTAGACATTGGGTAGAGACCTCTGTAGGAAGTAGTCAATAGTCGATCGAGTGTAGGTTGACACCCTATGCTTCTTCCACGCACCTGCGGGTCGAGCTTTGTCCTTAGCTGACAAATCTTGTTAGGTGAGTTCTCATTGTACTGACATCCGTCGCGGTGTAGGAAGTATTAGGTAGGAGAGTAGGAGTTGGAGTGGTAAAGGTGGTGAAAGGATAGCTTGAGAGTTCGGGGAGGCCAGGAAGAAACCGAGACACCAAAATCACCATCTCACATGATGAGTAGGAGTAGGGTAAGTAGGACATCATGATTTATGATCTGGAGCACTTCATGCATGTTATATTTTCTATTAGGCTCATCAAAGAACTGTAAAAGACGGAAAAGAGTGTTTAGAAGATGAATTGACGTTCAAAAGTTTCTATGAGTGTTTTTGAGAGAGATGCAGAGCATAGGGAGTACTTTTGTCAAAAAAAATTTAAATTTTGAGATAGTCGACATCCTACGCGTTGTCGTGCAGCTCCGCTGCCATGAAGAGAAAAATAGTAGAGAAATGTAAGCTAAGCTTCTTTGAAGCCTATACATTTAGTGAGCAGTGATCAAGGCTTGATAACAGGTCAAGTTTAATGGTTAATGTATGCCAGATGCGGCTTTAAAGGGCCAACTGATGCCTTAATGATGCCAAAAAGAGCTATGCTTGATGTGAGCACAAATGGGATATTATGAACTAAGAATGTAGTGCTTGAAGTTCTCTAGTGGCCTGTCTTTGCGGCTCGTAGATTGGAGCTAGGATGAATAAGTTATGGTAGTTTAAACTTCAAGTCGATTGCAGATCCGTAGCAGATTGGGCAACTGCAACTGAGGTGGAAGAATTGAAATGAATGCACGAGCCTGAAGTGCTCACTTCATGGAGCGCGTCTGTCTTTTCAGATCAGTGATCAGAGTCCCGATCGCCAAAATATTAGCCCCATTAAAGATTCACTGGGGGCCTGGGGCGGTCACTTTTTAGAATGTGTATGCTATCACGTGAGTTAACCGGAAAGGATTATTAAAATATCAAAATGTATACATATAGAGGAGGGTGGCGGTTTTTTAAATAGGCACGTTGTGTAAATATACTATGTATATTGAGGTATTATTAATAACCTCTTGAACGCACGTGATATAGGAAGCTTTTGATAAGTGACCGCCCCGGGACTGGGGGCCGGCTCCGTACCAGTCCGGTCGGCTCAGTCAGGGTGCCATCTGGGAATTTTGGACTCCTCATCATGGTTAGTATGAGTTCTATGCAGTTGAGAAGTCTACGGCTTGGCAGGCAGAGTCCGGTGTCAGTTGTCGGGAATGATGAGCTGGGTTATTTTGGCATTATTCGAGATGTCGGTATGGACAATAAAATTCACGATGATATTGTTAGTCAAGGACTGCTGAAGAAAGATGTTGTGCTTGCAGATGCTGTAGTTGGTATGTAAGCCAAATGTGGTGTACTTCTCGTAAAGTACAAAAAAGTTCTTGAAGAGCTTTGTGTTCGGAATGTGACCACTTGGAATGCATTGACTACGGGATTTTATCCCAAGGTGAGAGAATTTATGATGAGATTGTTGGACGGGGCTGCTTAAGAAAGTTGTTGAGCCTCGTGATGCTTTCTAAACTCGATATGTATGCCAATGGGGTTCCCTTTAAGGGTAAAAAAGAAGCCAAGGGCTAGGCCGCCCATTCATTAAAAGCCAAATGGCCGCCCATGGGGAGGCCACCCAAAAACAAAAAAAGGGTTTTAATGAGTGTGTAAACAAGAAGAAAAGAGAAGGCATGGCGTAGAGAAGTAGCAAAGCAGAACTTACGCAGGAAAAAAAAGGTTGCGCCATCGAGGACTTGGAGAGGCAAAGCTCCCTCTCCCTCACTCTCATCCTCGGAGCATAGCGTGCTCTCTCTCTTGCTCTCATGGTCGGCAAGACAAAGGAGGCAAATCTCTCTCAAACTCTCTTTCAACCTCATTGTTGAAGCTAAGCAAGGGAGAGCTTGAACGACTACAAATCCCTAAGCGATCGGGGCAAGTTTGGTAGATCCGTTAAGGGAAAGTGAAGGAGTAAAATTGAGGATCTGTGGAAGGAGGTGAAGAGCGAGAAATAGGGGGGGGATGTTGAAAGATCTGTATCAATCTTTCTCTCAATTAAGCATAAAAAGGACGACTGAGGCGATCAGAGGATGCTACATAGAGATAGCTTGCAGAGAATTTGGCAATAATTGAAGCATAAAGATTGAGGCAATGAGCAGAATTACGTAAATGAGGCAGATAAATCGACAGAACGGAATCTCGTCATCGACATCAGTTCGGAGTTGATTAAGCATTTTGTTAATTCTGGTGTCGTTAATGGCCCAGTTAATCCTGTAAACGAGAGCTTAAACTCCTAGTTATCAGATGATCCAAGTGAGGGTGCTGCTAACAACCCGCTTGGCTAAGAATTAAGTTGTACTCAAAACTTTAATCAATTAATTGATGATTACGGTGATTTCCAGATTCAGTTACATCTGTTGTTCTTATTCTCTCTCTTTCACACCTCCCACAGCGAGAGGCCCGGTGCTTGCCCGGCTCACATTTTGAACACACATCCCTCGACATCTTTGGTGAACCCAACGCGAAACGAGCCGGGGTGGGAGGTAAAGATGGAGATGCCAGAACAGTTAAAGCAGTTTATTGAAGATTTCAGTGCCAATGGATTTTATACAAATCTGGCAGTTGAAGATTTGCCAAGAATGATGGAATTGGTTCAGGGGTATCTACAGGAAGCAAAAGCCATGCAGATAAAAAAGCAGACTCATGATGCTATAGAGCTAGCACTTGATGCTGTTCGGGAGCAGTATTATAATTTTGAGGGATATGATCCAGAAGGTTTTATTGCATGTTATGAAGCTAAGATGAAGAGCCGAAATGTTCCAGAAGATGGATGATTGCATCTTTTGAGGAGGTTGTAAACTCGGATTTTAAAAAGCAGGTTCAAGAACTGGCAGAAGAATATCCCACACGGTGGGAGTATTTTGCAGAGGAATTTATTTACAAAAGGTCAAGGATTCTAGATCGGGAAATAAAGGAGATTACTGAACAAAGGTTGTCTTCAGTAAAGGTGAAGGGGATCAGATGACACAAATCCTCAACTATGATGAATTCTTGGAGCATATTTCTGCAAGAAGTAAAGCCAAAGAAAATGCTAAGCTAGAAGCTGTTATCGATGCATGTCTTCTGGAAGAGAAATCATTGTTGCATGCAGATGATGATTTCATAGTAGATACTGTTTATGCTTGATTGGGATTGTCTTCTTTATTCCAAAGCAGATATAACTCTATGGATGCTAATCATGCAGTCATATCCTCTCAAAGTGACATAAATGAGGAAGTAGGTTTCTCAGAGCCAATACATGGTTTGCATACAAGCATAGTTTCTAGCAGTGATCAAGAAAAAAGTTTGTCAAAGTCAATATGTGATGTGGATGCCCATTTGGAGTGCTCTTTAGGTGTAGAACATGAAGAGAATGCTTATGCAGCATTACATGCAAAAGCAATTGTTTTGGATGATTCTATACAAGAGGGTTTCATGTCTATGGCTGCATTTTAGGACATTGGTGATGATGTAGATGTATTTGATTCTCACCATATGTATTTGATGTGAACCAAGACAAAGATTATGATTATAGAGATGCATATTCAAAGGGGGTGATGGATGATGATCAGTCTATGATTGCTACAGGTTACAGGGTTTGCTATGATGATGCTATGGAAAAAGAAATTGTTGTTATCTTTGTAATGCATGCTGAGACTTGTGCTATTGAAGTAGAAAGATATTTGAATGGAAGTGTGGAGCTGCCATAACAATTTGTGTCTATAAAACATGCGATAAGGTTTTTTGTGATGATACTCACAGATTAGGTGGTTCTTCCAAGGAGGAAGATATGGAGCTTATGGATCTGCTTGATGATGTGTTAGAGAAATTTTGAGCTCCTTGTGACAAAAGTAGTGAAGAACATCCTACAACATATGATGAAGAGCTTATGATGCTTTTCGATGAGGCTCTAGAGGAGTTTGTGCCTAATACAAAATCCATCCATGCAGCATTTGTGGTATCAAATGAAGTGATGGCATTCAATGAATCACAAATGCAGATTGATATTTTGGAAACCATAGTGATTGAATTCATTTTGCCTCTAGGTTTTGCTATGATGGGAATTGGGACTTTTTGTTCCTATGCTATGAGAAAGTTTGTAGAGACGCAATATACTTGAAATATGATCATCCACTACCTTATGACCCAGGAGGTTATCATGCTAGATATGATTGCTGTCAGTTACTTTATATGCCATATGATCTAGGCGGTTTGAATGAAGATTTATGGGTTAATTTATGCTTATGCAGTAATGATTGGAAATTATTGTATCTTCCCTATGATCCTGGAGGATGGTGCAAAATTTTTAAATAAATTGCTCAGAATGGGACAAATGATTGGGTTCCCCTTTGATCTCGAGGGATAATAAAGTGCAAAGTTCCAGATTTGAAGAGTACCAGTTATCTGTTGCAGCAGGTTGCATGGTACAAGGTTTTGTTTCTTGGATTACGCAGTCATAAGAGTTTTCGGTGATGGGGGCTTTTCACAAGCCAAGCTCCCATACCCCTCTTCTCTCGTCCTCACCCCATGAAAACCCCCTCTTATGGAGGGAGTGATAAAAGGCATTGGAAAAAGTAAGAAAAAAAATAAAGTATGATTATGTAAATATATAAGAAAGGTAAAATAGGCCACCTCATGCCTGCGGGGTAGCCCATCCCCACCTTGCCTCCTTTTTCTTCACTATTGCCGCGCCGGGTGTCCCTTTTCCTCTCTTCCACTCAAAAGGTCAACCCTCTCTCTCTTCCCCTTGTCCTCTCTCCTTTCTCTCTCCCTTGAAGCTACCCCACCCCCTGTCCTTACCAATAATGCACCCTAACTCACATGCCACCTCTCCTATCTTCCAAAATACCCCACCCCCCTTTTTCTCTCTCCTACACTCTCCCATGATCCAAATACCCCCCCCTCTCTCTAAAATTCGAAATCTCTCTTGTCTTGTAGCCAGATGGCCTCCCCCACACTCACACACACTCAGTTTCACTGAAAAAAGTGCCCATAGACCCATCCCCACCCAGTGGTTACGTGATTTTCTTGTGTTCACACACATCTTCACACAGATTCACCTCTGAACACACTCCCCTCTCTCCCCTCTTGTAGTTACTTTATTCTCCATGTCACCTCTCTTTTTTCCATTCACCCATCTCTCTCTCTTAGTCTCTCTCATGAGACTGCTGTTCTGGCACATATACACACAGCCGGACAAGTGGGGCCCACAGCCACATGGCCTATGTAGATAATGATTTCTTCATTTCTAAATTCTAGAATTTCTCCCCCCTCCTCCCCTATATAAAGAGGGGTCACCATCACACTAAGGACACACACAACATCACCAAAGAACACACTATGCACTGTGTGTGCATAGTGCACACACACACACCCACACCATCACCATCACCGCAATCACCATGCTTGTCTTGAGCATGACCTCTACACCCTTGGCTATGGAAGATGAAGGGCAACTAAATGAAGGATGATGGCCATAACCCTCATGCGAGTCCTCGCCATCAACTCCCACCTATCCGCCATGAGCTCTACCACTCTCTCCCTTCTCATTCCCCTACCCTATGCTCCCCATTTCATCGCCTTATTCTCTAAATAAAGCTTGAGGTTTTGTGAGTATGTTTTCTTGCAATGTTTTGCCCATGTGAGGTGTGCGGAATCGCCACCTAGTCTTGTGTTTGGAGTGAGCTTGTGTATGTGTGAAGGGTGTGCGGATTCGCCATCCTTTTGTGGTGCCTAAGTACTAAGCCGCTATACCCCCTCCCTCACTCTCTCTCTCTCTCTCTCTCTCTCTCTCTCTCTCTCACTTGATCTCATTCCCTTTCCTCTTCATCATTACTCCCAAGCATCCATCTCTCTTGGATGAAAACTTTGTTATGGTGGTGTGTTGTTTGTGTCCTAGCCGCTGAAGCTAGGTGGTGCCCCCTGTTTGCTTTACCATGACAGGCTCGAGGCGCGCCATTCGGTCCCCGGTGTTTTAGAGGCCGTTAGGGTTCGGGGTTCGCTTTGCTCCCGTCATCGGTTATTCAGTCAATAAGATTACATGGCTGGCTTCCAGTTGACTTCTTTGGATAATTGATGAAGTATATTCATGTCTATTGAGTTGGTTCTGCTAACAGAACTTGAAGTAAAGGACTTGATGTCCATTCCGTTTGCAGACAGAGTAAGGCATACTTGAGCTTGACAGGGTTCCTTAAAGAGACCTTAATGGTCAATCCATGTGCATCATTAACTGGAGCACTTGAGTCTTACGGGATTCACTAAACAACTTATCCATGATTGAATGCTTTGAAGATACGACAGATACAGTTCAGAGATTTTTGATGGACAGCTATCTAATGATTAAGCTACAACATTGATGATAGGGTATAAGCCTTATTTCATTTTTCATATGTTTACCAGTTATGTGAGTCTGATGACGGGCAAAGATCTTAAGCTACCTGTAGCATACGCAATTTGAAGTGCAGTTGGCACAGACCGAAGGCTGTGCGGGTTCAGAGAGGGTGGATGTCGTGCAGTTCCGCCGCCATGTCATTGAAGAAAAAAAAGAGCAGATAAATGTAATCTAAGCTTCTTTCAAGCCTATGCATTTAGTGAGCAGTGATCAAGGCTTGATAACAGGTCAAGTTTAATGGTTAATGTATGCCAGATGCGGCTTTAAAGGGCCAACTAATGCCTTAATGATGCCAAAAAGGGATATGCTTGATGTGAGCACAAATAGGATATTATGACCTAAGACTGTAGTGCTTGAAGTTCTCTAGTGGCTTGTCTTTATGGCTCGTCGATTGGAGCTAAGATGAAGAAGTTATGGCAGTTTAAAGTTCAAAAGACCATATTAGGTATTTTGGTAAAAATCTCACATTATGGGAATCTCCAAATCGACCGAATTCATGTAATTTGGGAATTTTCCACTTAAAGTGGGAAAAATTGAGGTGTGTGGCTAGTAAATAAAGTGAAAATCTCATAGGATTGTGGTGTTGATAAACACCAAAAGTCAAGAGGATGTACAACACATGGATTTGAATAATAACTATAAATTACATAAAACAAAGGAAGATACAAAAAAGATTTTGTTTACAAATTGACTAGTATAGTCACAATAGAAGCTCCACATAATTCTACTCCACATTTGATACCATATTTGAACTTTGATCCAAGTGTGGCTGATGTGCACGAGTGAGGCCTTCTTTGGCTTTTAGAGCATGTCTTTCTGGAATCTTTATTCTAGAAAATGGTCCTTCTTTGTTGGGTCTCCAGGACCAAACAATTGCATCTATAGTTTCCCACACTTGTGGGTCCTTATAGTTGACAGCCCAATAACCCTTCCAACAATTACTGTAAGCTTGAGTATCTGTCATCCCACTTTTTCTCGCGCAAGGTGCCCAATATTGAATCAAGAGTTTTCTGTAGTTTGGTGATGTAGGCTCATTATCAATGTCAGATAAAGCCATTGCAAGCCACACTGGATAGATTTCTGTGTCACTCGGAACAAGCATAAGAAAGTCACCTTGGTGCACATCAGACATAGGGTCAAACTCTTCCCTTGGCCTATCTCGTTGAGGCCCACAAAAATGATCGTTCAACTCTTCAAGGCCTAGGAATCTTTTTGCTCCTTGTTGCAAATTCATTGTAGTGCTTTGTAGGTGAGAATATTCTTGAGTTTTTGGCCAAAACATTTCATACAAGACTCCCTCTGATATGATTGCTTTTCCAATCTCTTCAATTACCTTACTCCAATAATCTATCACGGGTCTATAATATCGCGGAATACTTGAACCATTCCCTAAATTTTTCCAAAATTTTATATAGTTCTTTAGCCCCAAAATGACTTCTTCGTGGGCCTTGACATACTCCGCCATTTGTACTAGAGGTGGATCTCCATGTGGTAACATTGGCTTGCCTTCTGTGTCTGTTTTCTAAAGGCGAATACTTCCACTCCAACTTGATACACCTACATGTGCCTTATATTGCATCATTGGTGTCTCATCCTGCATAAAGAACCTGAACTGAAGCGGTTTGGAATGTCCAACAAGTATGTCTTGTCCATCACAAAGATAGCCATCACAATATTTCTTGAAATCGGGGATCTTTGTGAGAAAAAATGGAGCTGGAGATGAAGATGAGCTGTTTCGTAATGTATCCATCAAATGTGGCAAAGTATAGGTTTGTGTAACTCTCAACTTCTCTGAAAACCTACTAAACATGGCGTCTATGTCCTCATGTGTATGCCCAACCATTAAAAATCCCAGCTGGATGGTTTTGAAAACACCCCTTGCAACAAGCATTGACAAATAGGCAAATAAGTATCAATTTTTGTTTTCCCCTGCACAATTATCCAATTGTAGCAACAAGTTCTCTGGCAATCTGCGAAATGTTGACCCCAATTCCTCTTCTGCAATTTCTGACGACTGCACAATGGGCTCTTTTCCATCACTCAAGTTATGGTAGTCCAAAGCATCCCTTGAGTTCAAAGCATGTAGTAGTGAAATATTGCTCCTTGGAAGTCCATTTGTTACTAGATCACCAAGAGGATGCTTATCTATCCTCTCGAGGTTATGTAAACAATTAGCAATTGAGCCAATTGTAAGATTTGGATCAGCTGGCCACAAACCATTCAGGACAAAGTGTCTGTAATGACCTTCTCCATGTCCATGAGTGATCATGCCAATCAATGCCACCTGTAGATTATATCCTGAATCCACACCCTTGGGAACAATGCGTAATCTAGGATTGGCAGTCTTCTTTTGATCCATCTTATCATGGATTATGCATACATATTTTTGTGGTTGAGTTTCTGAATACGTGCGCCATGCATAATATAGGCTTCTGCAACTCTTTTGTTGTGCCATGTGAACTTATCTCTCCCTCAAGAGAAGAGCTCTCTCTTCAAGAGAAGGTTTAGCTTCTAACCTTGCCTTGATTGAGCTACAAATATTGCACTTAGAGAACTCACTCGTCTTTGTTAAAGTGACATGTGGGTACTCTTTGTTCCAAATTCTACCAAAAGAAGATTGGGATAGCTTCTTCTCATAGCCCATTTGATCAAGTGTCGTGTTGATTTCACATAAAATATCCACTTGTTTGTATGTTGATGGAATCACCAATTGAGTCTCTCTTGAGCCATCTAGCAGTGTTCTACTTCTATGTGGCATCTTCTCAGAGTTGTTTTCCACAAACTCATTTAGTAGTGCTCTTGCTAAACTAGTATGTTGAAGTCCCCTTCTCAATGTACATGTGTTCCCATGTACATATTGGCGCACACCATTTTCAAAGTTCTCCTTGTATCGATAAAATGATGTCTTTGGTATTCCATGTAGCTCATACCATGCTCTACAACAAACAATAGAGCCATTTAGCCTGAATTGGTATCGTGACTTCTCATCTTTCTGATAACATATAGAAAGAACATCATAAACATAATTAGTGCGTGATTTTTGAGACTCTCCCCAAAATTGTTGTCGTAACCTTGTCACCATATCACGATCTGCAAATTGGCAGCATTTTTGTGCACAACAATCAATGCATGATACCCTTTGAATTGATTTGTTTGAAAGGTAAAAAGTCGAAGCTGGGTCCTGTTCATGAAAGTGTATCGTCTCTTCCTTGACCACTGGACAACATTACTCCCATTAAGTTTTTTTTCAACATTGCCATCGTTGGATACATCCTCATATGTAGAATGCATGCCATCAACAGGAACAAAGCGTTGTAATGGGCTCCCATTCAACATTGTTGTCTGCTTGATGGGCCACTTTAGCAAAGTGATGCTACCCACTTCAACCACATCATCAATGCTTGCATTTTCTCTTTCAATACCCACACCCACACAATCAGGACCAAGTTTCTGAAAGTTGACATAATCATGTGGAAATACATATAAGATGGTCCCTTCATTCATGGTTTGCATCATTGTGTCATCTTTTAAAAGGACCCTCTGATTTCTCCAAGACTCTCGAATCATTGCTTCAAATTCTGGGCTTGTCATAGGTATTGCATCTGTAACTAGAGGATTAGAATGATCACGTTCTTCATCACCATTGTAGCTTTCGTGTGGATCAATTAAGTTCCCACTTAATACAAAAGATTGCAAAAGAAGCTTTGACCATCGAAGAGCACTCCATAATGAGCCTTGGAGAGATGAAGTATCCATTGTAGGAAAAGGTAGTACCACATCCTTCAAACATTCCTCCACTAGTATGGAGACATTTCCCAGCCCTATCTTTGTACCACCACAAGTGGAATCTGGATCTGTTCTACACACACAACCAATACCAACGATTTCATTGTCAATTATCATATGTACTTTCTCCCCAGATTCGAAGTCCATCCTGTAAGTAAAAAGATTACATTGTTAAATCCATAGTTATAGAAAAATACTCTTCAAACAAAAAATCATGCTACAACATGAAAAAGGTTTGCATAGGTTGGACAAGTGGTGAACCTTGAGACCAAATCCTCCTTGCTATATTAATGGAAGCAAGGTTGGACAAGTGGTGGACCTTGAAACCAAAGCCTCTTTGCTATATGAGAGCATAGGTTGGACAAGTGGTGGACCTAGTTGTAATACCCACTGCCACTATCAACTACTATAGGACTATGCTTTCCAATGTCCAAGTATCCCTTGAGTCTTTCAAGGTTGAACACGTGGTGGACCTTGAAACAAAAATCCCCTTTCTATATCAGAGCATAGCTTGGACAAGTGGTGGACCTAGTTATAATGCCCAATATCCAAGGTGAAATACCTTAGGACTTTGCTACCTTGCTTGCCAATGTTTACGTAGCCCCTCATTTCTTTAATGGAATTAAGGTTGGACAAGTGGTGGACCTTGAAACCAAAGCCTCTTTGCTATATAAGAGCATAGGTTGGACCTAGTTTTAATACCCACTGCCACCTATCAACTACTATAGGACTATGCTTTCCAATGTCCAAGTATCCCTTGAGTCTTTCAAGGTTGAACACGTGGTGGACCTTGAAACGAAAATCCCCTTTCTATATTAGAAAGGTTGAACACATGGTGGACCTTGAAACGAAAATCCCCTTTCTTTATCAGAGCATAGCTTGGACCAGTGGTGGACCTAGTTATAATGCCCAATATCCAAGGTGAAACACCTTAGGACCTTGCTACCTTGCTTGCCAATGTTTACGTAGCCCCTCATTTCTTTAATGGAAGCAAGGTTGGACAAGTGGTGGACCTTGAAAGCAAAGACTCTTTGCTACATGAGAGCATAGGTTGGACCTAGTTGTAATACCCACTGCCACCTATCAACTACTATAGGACTATGCTTTCCAATGTCCAAGTATCCCTTGAGTCTTGCAAGGTTGAACACGTGGTGGACCTTGAAACCAAAATCCCCTTTCTATATCAGAGCATAGCTTGGACAAGTGGTGGACCTAGCTATAAAGCCCCTCCTTTCTTTAATGGAAGAAAGGTTGGAAAAGTGGTGAATCTTGAAACCCAAACCCTTTGGCTATATATAGAGAATATCTTGGACAAGTGGTGGGCTTAGTTGTAGTATCCAATGTCCAAGGTCCAAGGTGAACTATGTAAAGACCTTACTTCCAAAAACAGAGTTGTACAAGTGGTTCTCCTTGAAACCAAAACCTCCTTAGTGTATTAGAACATAGCTTGGAGAAGTGGTGGACTTAGTTGTAATGGTGAATGTCCAAAGCAAACTATTATAGGACCTTGCTTCCCAAATCAAGTTTGGACAAGTGGTGGATCTTGAAACCAAAACCCCCTTACTCTATTAAAGCATAGCTTAGATAAGTGGTGGACCTAGCTGCCATGGAAAATGTTCAATCTGAACTGCTGCAAGACCTTGCTATTAAATGTCTAAGTAGAGCTAGCTTCTTTAATGGAATCAAGGTTGGGAAAGTGGTGCATCTTGAAACCAAAAGCCCTTTATTGTATTAGAGCATAGCTTGGACAAGTGAGGGACCTAGTTTTAATGTGTGATGTCCAAAGAAAAGTATTACAAGACCTTGCTTTCCAATATTTGAATTGGTCAAGTGGTTAAAACTAAGTATAAAACTTTGACCATTTTCTTCTCGAATTGCCAAAAAGCTAGTTTTAGACACCCCTAAATGAAAATGGTTTAGGGTGGCCTTAAACAATGTTTTTTCAAAGACTTGAACAAAAGGGTTGCCGAAGAGTAATGACAATTTATTGTGGCTTGAAGTGCCTGAGTATGTGAAAACAAGCCTAGGTTTTCCACGAGGCAAAAGGTGACATAATAAGAACATTGGAAAGTTAGGATTGACCATGTGGCCTAAACTTTGGCAAGTGAAGTGGTGGCCAAGTTTTGTGGCACAGTGTGCACTTGGTCCTATATGTGTTGACCACTTGGCTAAATCTAGGACCATAAGGCCAAACCTTTGGCACCTTAAATATAGTATGGGACTTAATCTAGAACTGCTATAGTAAATTAGTAGTATAGCTAATATGTTAATATTTGTATTATATTTAAGTATATGCTAATATAATTTATGTTCAAAATTTCATTAATGAAGAATGTTCCCATTTAGCACTCCAGATGCGGGGTCTTAGGGCAATGCCACAATGGGGTGACAAGGCAGCGCTTCCACGTGAGGTTTGGGGGTAGCGCTCTTGATGGGGATGTGGAATATATCGCTCTCGATGGCGGGGCTTGGGAGGTTGATTTTGGGATATTGTTTTTCATATTTTCAACCATGATTTCTTTAATTTTGGCCGTGTGAATTGGTTAATTTTTTATATTGCTTTTGTTTTTTTTAATCCTATGATAAAACATGGACTTGTAGCATACGTGGCATTCTAATAAACCCTATCAAGATTAGGCACACAAAGAGCGCACCAGAAACGCACACAGAGAAAGCAGGCGAGCAGCAAACACACAGAAAGCGCACACGGATCGCACACAGTTGGAGTATACGCGCACGTAGAGGAGCAAGCTCGGCATCGTACACAACACATAGGTGGAGTGCACAGGATTGAAAGTTCGCGCACAAGATAAAGAAACAGCAGCGTACACAACGCTTTCCAGAAGGGCAGGATCGGGAAGTCTTCTCAAGAGACATTGCACACCTCACGAATAGAGAAAAAACAGGTATTTCTCTCTCTCTCACTCTCTGTCTTTCTCCATATAGAGAAGATGGTTCTCTGTAACTCTTCTTGCACACACACTCTCTCGTCAAAAGACAGAGATACATAGTTTAAAAGTATCCCCGCACACATACACATATTCCCACACATCGTCTTCCTCTCTTCCACATACATAACCACAGTGAAATCTGTTATCTTGCTGTCTCTCTCTTGAAAATACATGCACATATTCCCACACATCGTCTTCCTCACTTCCACATACATAACCACAATGAAATCTGTTATCTTGTTGTCTCTCTCTTGAAAATACGTGCACATATTCCCATAGATCGTCTTCCTCTCTTCCACATACATAAACACAGTGAAATCTGTTATCTTTCTCTCTCCTCTCTCTAAAAAACAGGTATTTATCTCTCTCTCTCTCTCTCTATCTATCTATCTCTGTATCTTGCTATCTCTCTCTTGAAAATACATGCTCATGTATGTGTGCGTCTGTGTTATCTATGTGTATGTATGTATATTTGTGTTATTTCATTGTAATACTCATACATAATGCAGATACACAATTACACTTAATTACGATATGCACACATAGTATATATACATACATAAATATCACAAATAACTAACACATTGTGATACTAGTAAAATTGAATGGAAGACTTACTTGCGTGATCTCTTAAAGTCGATTCTTGTAGCGAGTTTTGGATGTATGCTGAGCTGATTTTCCTCTAATCCATTTGTAGATATGATTGTAACTTCTGTTTCTCAAAAATAGTAGTGTTGTTTAGTGATACACCTAATGGACATAAATGGTTTAAACTAGGACATGTAGACCAAAAATACGTGTATTTCTTTGGATGAATATATACACTTTTTGGTGACCCTTACCACAAGTGGTGGACCTTGAGACCAGTGGACTATAAGGACCTCCAAACAATACCTTGTACACTCAATCCTTCTTGGTATCTAGGTTGGACAAGTGGTGGACCTTGTTCAAATTCTCTAACCACTCTCTCTAACATGGTGACATAATTTAGGTGTGATAAATTCATATCTATGCAAACTAATATCAGTTTAGGCTTGTTAATTTGAATTTGTTTGAATTTATGTACAATATAATGATTTGAGGTTTGCATATTTGAATTTAGGTGGTATAATGATATCTTTTTGTGGTAAACTTGAATTTAAAATCAATTTCGCGTGGAATATTTTAAATTTAAGTAGTAAAATTTAATTTTTTATAAAAAAGTTTGAATTTTAAAATTTGGGCGGGATATTTTAAAATTTAGGCGGGATATTTAAGATTTGGGAGGGATATTTTAAATTTAGGCGGGAACGTTTTGAATTTATAGCGAGATCTCCCTTACATAAGAGAGTATAGGTTGGACAAGTGGTGGACCTTCAAGCTAGAGCATCCATGCTACTGGACATGATAGGTAGGGAATCTAGTTGAATATTGTATGTATAATATATATGTAATAGATCTAGCTTGGACAAGTGGTGGACCTTGGAACAAAACCCCATGTAAAACATATCATGCACATTCCAAGTGGTGAAAAAAAATATCATTTAGAATATAGCCTTATAGGTTGGACAAGTGGTGGACCTTAACACCCACATATTCTTAATAAAAGTGGTGAATCTTGAGACCAAACCACTCAGGCTACTAGCAATAATAGCTTGGACAAGTGGTGGACCTTGAATGTAAACCCCTCATCTACGAAATATCGTGGGTTTAATGTATTTCGATGGAGCCTAGCATCTTGGAGACATGGTGCAGCTTGCTTCTTGTCATGTTTCAATGGAGCCTATCTTGGACGAATGGTGGAGCATCCTTCTCTCCATGGTTCAATGGACCCTAGCTTGGACAAGTGGTGGACCTTTGTTTCTCTCTATGTTTCAATAGAGTTAGCTTGGACAAGTGGTGGACCTTGGAACCAAACCCCCATAAGAATAACCTTTAAGATGTAGCCTTATAGGTTGGACAAGTGGTGGACCTTAACACGCGCATATTCTTAATATAATGACATAGAGTGGAAAAGTGGTGAATCTTGAGACCAAACCACTCAGGCTACTACCAATAATAGCTTGGACAAGTGTTGGACCTTGAATGTAAACCCCTCATCTACGACATATCGTGGGTTTAATGTTTTTCGATGGAGCCTAGCATCTTGGAGACATGGTGCACCTTGATTCTCCTCATGTTTCAATGGAGCCTACCTTGGACAAATGGTGGAGCATCCTTCTCTCCATGTTTCAATGGACCCTAGCTTAGACAAGGGGTGGACCTTTGCTTCTCTCTATGTTTCAATAGAGTTAGCTTGGACAAGTGGTGGACCTTGGAACCAATCCTCCATGTAAAACCTATCATGGTCACTCCAAGTAGTACGAAAGAATAACCTTTAAGATGTATCCTTATAGGTGGGACAAGTGGTGGACCTTAACACCCACATATTCTTAATAATAGTGGTGAGTCTTCAGACCAAACCACTCAGGCTACTAGCAATAATGTATCGTGGCTTTAATGTATTTCGATGGAGCCTAGCATCTTGGAGACATGGTGCAGCTTGCTTCTCGTCATGTTTCAATGGAGCCTATCTTGGACAAATGGTGGAGCATCCTTCTCTCCATGTTTCAATGGACCCTAGCTTGGACAAGTGGTGGACCTTTGTTTCTCTCTATGTTTCAATAGAGTTAGCTTGGACAAGTGGTGGACCTTGGAACAAAACCCCCATGTAAAACCTATCACGGTCACTCCAAGTGGTAATAAAGAATAACCTTTAAGATGTAGCCTTATAGGTTGGACACGTGGTGGACCTTAACACGCGCATATTCTTAATATAATGACATAGAGTGGAAAAGTGGTGAATCTTGAGACCAAACCACTCAGGCTACTAGCAATAATATCTTGGACAAGTGGTGGACCTTGAATGTAAACCCCTCATCTACGACATATCGTGGGTTTAATGTTTTTCGATGGAGCCTATCATCTTGGAGACATGGTGCACCTTGCTTCTCCTCATGTTTCAATGGAGCCTACCTTGGACAAATGGTGGAGCATCCTTCTCTCCATGTTTCAATGGACCCTAGCTTAGACAAGGGGTGGACCTTTGCTTCTCTCTATGTTTCAATAGAGTTAGCTTGGACAAGTGGTGGACCTTGGAACCAAACCCCCATGTAAAACCTATCATGGTCACTCCAAGTAGTAAGAAAGAATAACCTTTAAGATGTATCCTTATAGGTGGGACAAGTGGTGGACCTTAACACCTACATATTCTTAATAAAAGTGGTGAATCTTGAGACCAAACCACTCAGGCTACTAGCAATAATGTATCGTGGGTTTAATGTATTTCGATGGAGCCTATCATCTTGGAGACATGGTGCAGCTTGCTTCTCGTCATGTTTCAATGGAGCCTATCTTGGACAAATGGTGGAGCATCCTTCTCTCCATGTTTCAATTGACCCTAGCTTGGACAAGGGAGGACCTTTGTTTCTCTCTATGTTTCAATAGAGTTAGCTTGGACAAGTGGTGGACCTTGGAACCAAACCCCCATGTAAAACCTATCATGGTCACTCCAAGTGGTAATAAAGAATAACCTTTGAGATGTAGCCTTATAGGTTGGACAAGTGGTGGACCTTAACACGCGCATATTCTTAATATAATGACATACAGTGGAAAAGTGGTGAATCTTGAGACCAAACCACTCAGGCTACTACCAATAATAGCTTGGACAAGTGTGGACCTTGAATGTAAACCTTTAATCTACGACATATCTTGTGTTTAATGTTTTTGGATGGAGCCTAGCATCTTGGAGACATGGTGCACCTTGATTCTCCTCATGTTTCAATGGAGCCTACCTTGGACAAATGGTGGAGCATCCTTCTCTCCATGTTTCAATGCACCCTAGCTTAGACAAGGGGTGGAGCTTTGCTTCTCTCTATGTTTCAATAGAGTTAGCTTGGACAAGTGGTGGACCTTGGAACCAAACCCCCATGTAAAACCTATCATGGTCACTCCAAGTAGTAAGAAAGAATAACCTTTAAGATGTAGCCTTATAGGTTGGACAAGTGGTGGACCTTAACACCCACATATTCTTAATAAAAGTGGTGAATCTTGAGACCAAACCACTCACGCTACTAGCAATAATAGCTTGGGCAAGTGGTGGACCTTGAATGTAAACCCCTCATCTATGAAATATCGTGGGTTTAATGTATTTCGATGGAGCCTAGCATCTTGGAGACATGGTGCAGCTTGCTTCTCGTCATGTTTCAATGGAGCCTATCTTGGACAAATGGTGGAGCATCCTTCTCTCCATGGTTCAATGGACCCTAGCTTGGACAAGTGGTGGACCTTTGTTTCTCTCTATGTTTCAATAGAGTTAGCTTGGACAAGTGGTGGACCTTGGAACCAAACCCCCATGTAAAACCTATCATGGTCACTCCAAGTGGTTATAAAGAATAACCTTTAAGATGTAGCCTTATAGGTTGGACAAGTGGTGGACCTTAACACGCGCATATTCTTAATATAATGACATAGAGTGGAAAAGTGGTGAATCTTGAGACCAAACCACTCAGGCTACTAGCAATAATAGCTTGGACAAGTGGTGGACCTTGAATGTAAACCCCTCATCTATGACATATCGTGGGTTTAATGTTTTTCGATGGAGCCTATCATCTTGGAGACATGGTGCACCTTGCTTCTCCTCATGTTTCAATGGAGCCTACCTTGGACAAATGGTGGAGCATCCTTCTCTCCATGTTTCAATGGACCCTAGCTTAGACAAGGGGTGGACCTTTGCTTCTCTCTATGTTTCAATAGAGTTAGCTTGGACAAGTGGTGGATCTTGGAACCAAACCCCCATGTAAAACCTATCATGGTTACTCCAAGTAGAAAGAAAGAATAACCTTTAAGATCTAGCCTTATAGGTTGGACAAGTGGTGGACTTTAACACCCACATATTCTTAATAAAAGTGGTGAATCTTGAGACCAAACCACTCAGGCTACTAGCAATAATAGCTTGGACAAGTGGTGGACCTTGAATGTAAACCCCTCATCTACGAAATATCGTGGGTTTAATGTATTTCGATGGAGCCTAGCATCTTTGAGACATGGTGCAGCCAACTTCTCGTCATGTTTCAATGGAGCCTATCTTGGACAAATGGTGGAGCATCCTTCTCTCCATGGTTCAATGGACCCTAGCTTGGACAAGTGGTGGACCTTTGTTTCTCTCTATGTTTCAATAGAGTTAGCTTGGACAAGTGGTGGACCTTGGAACCAAACCCCCATGTAAAACCTATCATGGTCACTCCAAGTGGTAATAAAGAATAACCTTTAAGATGTAGCCTTATAGGTTGGACAAGTGGTGGACCTTAACACGCGCATATTCTTAGTATAATGACATAGAGTGAAAAAGTGGTGAATCTTGAGACCAAACCACTCAGGCTACTACCAATAATAGCTTGGACAAGTGTTGGACCTTGAATATAAACCCCTCATCTACTACATATCGTGGGTTTAATGTTTTTCGATGGAGCCTAGCATCTTGTAGACATGGTGCACCTTGATTCTCCTCATGTTTCAATGGAGCCTACCTTGGACAAATGGTGGAGCATCCTTCTCTCCATATTTCAATGGACCCTAGATTAGACAAGGGGTGGACCTTTGCTTCTCTCTATGTTTCAATAGAGTTAGCTTGGACAAGTGGTGGACCTTGGAACCAAACCCCCATGTAAAACCTATCATGGTCACTCCAAGTAGTAAGAAAGATTAACCTTCAAGATGTAGCCTTATAGGTGGGACAAGTGGTGGACCTTAACACCCACATATTCTTAATAAAAGTGGTGAATCTTGAGACCAAACCACTCAGGCTACTAGCAATAATAGCTAGGGATAACCATTAAGATATAGTCTTGCAAGGGGTGAGAAAGAATAACCATTAACATATAGTCTTATAGGTTGGACAAGTGGTGGACCTTAACACCCAAATATTCTTAATATAATGACAGAGAGTGGAAAAGTGGTGAATCTTGAGAGCAAACCACTCATGCTACTAGCGATAATAGGTTGGACAAATTGTTGATCTTGAATGTAAACTCCCCATGTACAGAATAACGTGGGTTTAAGGTATTTCAATGGAGGCTAGCATCTTGGAGATATGGTGCAGCTTGCTTCTCTTCATGTTTCAATGGAGTCTATCTTGGACAAATGGTGGAGCATCCTTCTCTCTATGTTTCAATAGACCCTAGCTTAATAAGGGTGGACCTTGTTCTCTCTATGTTTCAATAGAGTTTGCTTGGACAAGTGGTGGACCTTGGAACAACCCCCATGTAAACTTTCATGGTCACTCCAAGTGGTCAGAAAGAATAACCATTAAGATATAGTTTATAGGTTGGACAAGTGGTGGACCTTAATACCAAATATCTTAATATAATGACACAGAGTGAAAAAGTGTGAATCTTGAGACCAAAACCCTCATGCTACTAGATTAATAGGTTGGACAACTGGTGGACTTGATGTAACCTCCATGTTTCAATAGAGTTAGCTTCGACAAATGTGGAGCATCTTCTCTCCTGTTTAATGGAGCCTAGCTTGGACAAGTGGTGGACTTTGCTTTCTCTATGAGAAGAATAAAGTTAGCTTGGATAAGGGGTGGACCTTGGAACCAAACCCTATGTAAAACATATCATGGACATTTCAAGTGGTGAGAAAGAATACCCTTTAAGATATACCCTTATAGGTTGGACAAGTGGTCGACCTAACAATAGATTTTTTATATAATGACATAGAGTGGAAAGTGGTGAATCTTGAGACAAACCACTCATGCTACTAGGGATAATAGCTTGGAAAAGTGACTGGCCTTGAATATAAACCCCCATGTAAACAATATCGGGGTTTAAGGTATTTCATGGATCCTAGAATCTTGGAGACATGGTGCAACTTGCTTCTTTCATGTTTCAATGAAGCCTGTCTTCCACCAATGGGGGATCATCCTCTCTAAATGTTCAGTGGAGCCTAGCTGGACAAGTGGTGGACCTTTGCTTCTCTCTATGTTTCCATAGAGTTGCTTGGACAAGTGGTGGACCTGAACCAACCCCATGTAAAACATATCATGGTCATCCAAGTGGTGAGAAATAATACCTTTAAGATCTAGCCTTATAGGTTGGACAAGTGGTGACCTTAAAACTAGATCTTCTAATATAACGACATAGAGTGGAAAAGTGGTAATCTTGGACCAAACCACTCATGCTAATAAAAATAGGTTGGACAAGTGGTGGACCTTGAATGTAAACCCCCATGTACGAAATATCATGGGTTTAAGGTTTTCAATGGAGCCTAGCATTTGGAGACATGGTGCAGATTGTTCCTTCATGTTTCAATGGAGCTATCTTGGACAAATGGTGGAGCATCCTTCTCTCCATGTTTCAATGGAGCCTAGCTTGGACAAGTGGTGGACCTTTTCTTCTCTCTATGTTTCAATAGAGTTAGCTTGGACAAGTGGTGGGCCTTGGAACCAAACTCCCATGTAAAACCTTCTTGTAACTCCAAGTGGTGAGAAAGAATAAAGTTTAAATATAGCCTTACAGGTTGGACAAGTGGTGGACCTTAGCACCCACATATTGTTAATAGAATGACATAGAGTGGAAAATGGTGAATCTTGACCAAACCACTCATGCTACTAGATAATAGGTTGGACAAGTGGTGGACTTGAATGTAAACCCCATGTTCAAAATATCATGGGTTTGAGGTATTTCAATGGAGCCTCGCATCTTGAGACATGGTGTAGTTGATTCTCTTCATGTTTCAATGGAGTATTTGGACAAATGTGGAGATCCTTCTCTCCATGTTTCAATGGACCTAGCTTGGACAAGTGGTGGACCTTTGCTTCTCTCTATGTTTCATGAGTAGCTTGAAAGTGGTGGACTTGAAATTTAACCCCCATGTAAAACCTATGCTGGTCACTCCAAGTGGTGAGAAAGAACAACCCTTAAGATATAGCCTTATAGGTTGACAAGTGGTGGACCTTAACACCCAAATATTCTTAATATAATGACATAGAGTGAAAAAGTGGTGAATCTTGAGACCAAACCACTCATGCTACTAGCGTTAATAGGTTGGACAAGTGGTGGACCTTGAATGTAAACCCCCCATGTTTCAATAGAGTTAGCTTTGACAAATGGTAGAGGATCCTTCTCTCCATGTTTCAATGGAGCCTAGCATGGACAAGTGGTGGACCTTGGAGCCAAACCCCCATGTAAAACATATCATGGACATTTCAAGTGGTGAGAAAGAATACCCTTTAAGATATACCCTTATAGGTTGGACAAGTGGTCGACCTTAACACCCAGATCTTCTTAACGTAATGACATAGAGTGGAAAAGTGGTGAATCTTGAGACCAAACCACTCATGCTACTAGAGATAATAGGTTGGACAAGTGGTGGACCTTGAATGTAAACTCCTCATGTACAAAATATCGTGGGTTTAAGGTATTTTAATGGATCTTAGCATCTTGGAGACATGGTGCAGCTTGCTTCTCTTCATGTTTCAATGGAGCCTATCTTGGAAAAATGGTGGAGCATCCTTCTCTCCATGTTTCAATGGACCCTAGCTTAGACAAGTGGTGGACCTTTGCTTCTCTCTATGTTTCAATAGAGTTAGCTTGGACAAGTGGTGGAACTTGGAACCAAACCCCCATGTAAAACCTATCATGGTCATTCCAAGTGGTGAGAAAGAATACCCTTTAAGATATAGCCTTATAGGTTGGACAAGTGGTGGACCTTAACACCCAAATCTTCTTAATATAATGACATAGAGTGGAAAAGTGGTGAATCTTGACATCAAACCACTCATGCTACTAGTGATAATAGGTTGGACAAGTGGTGGACCTTGAATGTAAACCCCCCATGTACGAAATATCATGGGTTTAAGATATTTCAATGGAGCCTAGCATTTTGTAGACATGGTGCAGCTTGCTTCTCTTCATGTTTCAATCAAACCTGGCTTGGACAAATGGTGGAGCATCCTTCTCTCCATGTTTCAATGGAGCCTAACTTGGACAAGTGGTGGACCTTTGATTCTCTCTATGTTTCAATAGAGTTAGCTTGGACAAGTGGTGGACCTTGGAACCATACCCCTATGTAAAACCCATCATGTGCATTCCAAGTGGTGGTAAATAATACCATTTAAGATATTGCCTTATAGGTTGGACAAGTGGTGGACCTTAACACCCAGATCTTCTTAATATAATGACATAGAGTGGAAAAGTGGTGAATCTTGAGAGCAAACCACTCATGCCACCAGGGATAATAGGTTGGACAAGTGGTGGACCTTGAATTTAAACCCCACATTTACAAAATATCATGGGTTTAAGGTATTTCAATGGAGCCTAGCATCTCAAAGACATGGTGCATCTTGCTTCCCTTCATGTTTCAATGGAGCCTATTTTGGACAAATGGTGGAGCATCCTTCTCTCCATGTTTCAATGGACCCTAGATTGGACAAGTGGTGGACCTTTGCTTCTCTCTATGTTTCAATATAGTTAGCCTATATTAGACAATTACTAGACCTCGAATCTCTCCATGTTGTCTAGAGCTGAGCTTGGACAAGTGGTGGACCTTACTTCTCCCTTCCCTTAGTTTACTAGCTTAAATGATCACTATGTATACTTGCTTAGATCTAGCTTGAACAAGTGGTGGAACTTGTATTCACACAAACTTAATCCATTACAAAAAAGTATATGTTAAAATAACATTTGGTTTTTTTTGTTTCAGGAAAGATGGCTCCAAAAAAAGAGGTTGCAAGGGTTGCTGTCTCAGTTGACTATACTTGCAATGATCTTAGGAAATGGTATTTGGACATACATGGTATAGAGGGTGCACAATTTCATAAGGTCCATCTATTTATTGCCAAAAAGGAGAATGACAGCTTGTTTGAAGATGTTGGACAAGTTGTGGAAGCATCTGTCTCTGTAGTTGATAGTCATCCAGAGGTGGAATGCATTGACATTCTAGTTCCAATGAATCTAGAATTTCAACTATCTCCAGGAGCATATGCATTGAAGCGCATGTCTAGAAACAAAGAAGAGACAATGTTTTCTCGAGGATGGAAGTTTGCAGAATCAAATCCAAATATCACAGCAGATCAACTTCAAAGCTCCATCATTGCCACACTACAACGAAAAAAGGTGAAAGCTTCACGACCACCATCCACAAAGAAGCAAGCAAAAGTGCAGAAAGTAGAAGCTAAGCGAACTAGTTCCATTTTGGATGTAGACAAGGCATCTTTGGCATCCTCATCAACAGAGGGTTCAATGTCAAAGATGAGAATTGTGGATCCAGATGTTTTAGAAGCTAAGGCCATGAAAGGACAAGAAAAAGATACAGGTGGAATGAATAAGTACATAAATTATTTTCCTTTCCAATATAGGGAATTTGATATCCCTATTCAAAATTGTTGGCTTGCTCCTGATCACTATAATGCACGTATTATGGATAAAAAACACGCTGAAAGTGTGTTATTTGGATTTTCACGGAGTACGACCAAGCCTGCAGCATGTGCATATTTGATGCCTGTTCGAAATGCAAAATCAAAGAAGGGGACTCCTTTGGAAGTAGAAGAGGTAGAGGAGCAAAAAATTAAAGATTATCATTATTGGATTCTTGATGGGCAGCATTCAATCTATGCTGCAAAAGTTTTGCTTCACAATGAACAAAACAACAAAGAGATCTTTGAAAGACTGATTAGCGTGTATAAATTTAGAAAGGCTCGCATTGTTGTGAATGCTCCTCCATTTGTTGCAACTTCTATATCTGCCATTCCAAATGAGGAGGCTCAGGCATTGTATGTCAAGCAACCTTACAGCCAAATATTGAGACATTTACGGAGTCAATGGATCTTCTCAGGACGACCACCAAAGGCAGCAAGTGGAATTGCAGAGGGACATGCATCTCGTGCCGGATGGGATGTAAGTTATTTTCTTTGTCTTTTTGATAGTGTTTAATTAACAAATCTTGCTCAATAGTTTAATTATTTCTCTATTTCTTTTTAGGCTTTTCTTCGATTGGCAAGAATGAGTGCAGCAGCAAGTTGGATTGCTAAACAGGCACACATGGTCACGTACTCTGATTTAGTTTATGATTGCTGGATAGAAATCATTGAAAATCTAGAAGAGGAGAATAAGAAACCCCCAAAAACTGTATTTAGATACCTTTGTGGCCTTGAGGAATCAGAGGTAAAGACTATTCAAGAAGAGATTAGAGATGAGAAGATTTTACTGTCAAAGAGTGCAAAGGATGGTGATGCAACTGACATGTATGATCGAATCAAGCAGTTGAAGCAAGACAAATTGATTCAAGATGCACTTCTTGAAGGCTTCAACAATTTGAATGAGTCTTCACCATGTAAAGACTGGGAGGAGGTGGTCAAAATGTATAACATCAATGATGTTGTTTATAAAACAATTTTAATGCTATGCGAGGAATGGATCAGATCTAGTTTGACATGTGGAACAAAGAAAATGGCTTTTCCAGATGGAGCAATAAAATACATGCAATGGGCAATTCACCTTCAAAAGGAGAAAACTGAGCCTAGAGATTTGCCATGGTCAATCTATGTGGTGAGCCTACAAATGGAAGGCAATCTCTACTTGATGCGCCACTTCAATAATAAAGTGCCTATTGGCTTATGTGTTTTAGATATGACAAAAAACGTTGGAGGCAATTTGAAGTGGAGTGAGGAGACATTTAACAATGCTTTGGATGGGATCTTGGCTATTGCTGGAGGGTCAACAGATCCTGGATTTGTCTTTCTTGCATTTGTGGATTTCACTAACTTCACAAAATTGCAATGTGCCTTTGACGCCATGGGAGATAATCTGAGCTACCATTGTTGTGGTGCATTGCATCACTTTCCATCAGCTCCTTGCAAAGGAGCAATTCAATTCCTAACAGTTATTGCCTTCTTGGGACAAGGCAATGCATTTGAAGACCTGAGAAGAAGATTAGAGGAACATCCCATGCCAATTGATTGTTCTCTTCTTCAAGTAGCAGATAACGATATGTCAGATTTGCAATATTTGGAGGCCAAAAAAAGAGCTTTGGTCAAGCACTACATTCGTACATATTGTTTTGAAGACCGCAAGCTTGTTGATGTTTTTGGTGATGGCTCCTTGGTTGCACAAGAAGGAATACAACAGAAAAAAGAAGTTATCTGCTTAATTGATAGTGTGGAGGAGGCAAAAAGCGTGGAGACCATGCTGCTAGACTTTGTTAAGTCTCATGAAGATATAGAAAAATGGGCTGGACTTCAACAATCCACTTTGCAATCAGGCGACATTGTGCCTGTTACAGAGGAGTGCTCTCCACAAAGAGAAGAAGAACAACAACAACACCATCCTCTGTCAATGGAGGACTTTTTGGAAATGGAGACACGTATGTTTTGAGTTTCTTGTGCATGTTAGTGTTTCTTGTTACTGATTTGATACTCTTAATGTTAGATTTTGCTTTATATAGTATTGATTGAGTTTGTATTTTGTATCTCAAGCATTCAAGGTTTGAATGTAAATAGTAAATTACTTGAGTTTTTGAATGGTGGATTTGTAGACTAAAACTATAACATTTAATACTCACAAAGACTTAATTACTTAAGAGCTTGAACTCAATAAGTTTTGGACCTTTTATCAATACCCCCTTGATATGATACATTAGATCGTAGCATGGTTAAATGGTGATGCTTCATAAATTGAACCTAGCTTAGACAGGTGCTCGAGCCTAAATTTAAACTAACCTTGCTAGAAGGGAGCTTATGTTTGGACTTTGAGAACTAGTGAGGCGGTCCGGGGCGGGCAACAAGAAGAGTGGCCTCTAGACACCCTTCAAGGCTCCCGTGCTGCTCAATGGGGCTGGGGCACAACACAACACAAACCAAAACAACAAACCCACCGCCAAATCCCAACTACACAAGGGGCACCACCTAGTTTAAGAGCGAACTAGGACGCAAAAGAGGAGAATCGTTAGAGCAACCCACAAACAAGCAAGGAATTTACACTAACCCTAACACCAATGGAATACTCTCACACACTAAAACACGAGAGAGAGAGAGAGAGAGAGAGAGAGAGAGAGAGAGAGAGAGAGAGAGAGAGAGATAGTGCTCGGGCTGCTTTGAAACGTATCGGCAATGATCAAGCAAACACAACTATATATTTAAGAAAGAGAGAGAAAGGGGGAGGGGTACTTGTTGCATTAATACCTTTTTACAAATCTGTCATGAAAAATCAAAGTGAGATTAGTACTTGTTCAACATAGCTTGCGTAAATTCACCACAACACATCACTAGAAAAGCCACCCCAATCACTGTCTTAAGGCCAGGGGAGTCCTCTCCACCCTGTCGCCCTCTTACAGTATGTGGGATTTATGGCTAGATTGATGACAACACCCGAGACAAGCTATCAAGAACTTAAAAAAAAACCAAGACACTTACGCATCATTGTTGTCCATTACTTCACGTTGGAAAGGAGACAAAATATCCAAGATTAGTCCAAATCCACCCTCCTTGATTCAGCGAATATTGGGCTTACACTAGTAGGAGAAATGATAGATTTCCTACTCTCAATTGAATGATCACTCTCTCTCTTACAATGGCATAGATTTCCCTTGCTAATCCCCTATTACAACACATGCACATGCATAAGACAATGAGCTTCCACTCAAGAGCTCCTTCTAGAGAGGTTGAGCTTGGCTTCTCAAGCTATAGCATAGTGCTCTTGCTTATGGCTTCCCCCTTTTATGCTAGCTACACCCTCCTTTTATAGAAATTTTGAAGGCTAGGGTTACTCCTCTAACCATGGTTGAGTTAGATTTTCAGCAATTTATCTAATTTCTTTTGCTTGGAATTATCAAGAAGTTGGTGGGGAAAGAGAGAGGAGAGAAATGGAGGTGATAGGACTTTTCATAGTGGGTTAGTGTTAGTAGAGTTAGTATTAATTTACAAATGGAATTGAATATTTACAATGGGAGTATCCATGTAGGATACAAATAATGAAGAAAAACTCTTAAGAGGTAAGAAAAGGTGGATTTCTTACAAGGTTGATGCTCCAAGTGTCTTGAGTAGGGCCAATTTTGACGCTTGTTGACGGTCCACTAGCTTTGACGGTACATTTTTTCTCCACTCTTGACCTTCCTTGAGAGACAAGGTAATTGAAGCTGAGTAATCAACCACCATGATGCTATCTTTTAAGAGAAGAGGCTGAATTTTGTGGTTTTTTGATAGATATGGGTAATTTGGAGGAGGAAAAATGAGACTAGGTGGTCAATTTTGGAATGGAATTGTGTGTGGGAGGTATGAGTTCACCATGGTTTCTCTTATTCTTCAAGGTTGAGGAGAAGGTGAGTAGTGTGCAGAGAGGAGTGGTGAGAGAGATGGGGATGATGAGTGGAGAAGTGTGTGTGAAAGAGGAAAATGATAAAGTGGAAGAGAGAGTGTGGCTGCATAGCATGGGAAAACTGGGGTCCACTAAAAAAATCATAGCTCACAGCTGGTAGCTCCAAAAATCATGAAAAAATTTGGGGTGATTATTCAGAGCGTGGGCTACATTTTCTCTTTTGACCATCTCTCCAAATTCGGAGTGGAGATAGGTGCCAAAATTCTCACCAAAAAGCCTGTTTTTTATGCCTGCAAAAGTCTTTTAGTGGTCCCCTCCTTTGTTGAATTTGTACAATGCATCCAAGAGTGAGCCCCTCCTTTTGTCATATTATAATACAAAGCATTCAAGTTGCCCTTGACCCATGCATGGAGGAGGATTATTGGTGAAATAAGAAATATATACATGGTGGGACTAGTGTATGGACTATTCATGGACTTTAGCTCAATGAGCACATGGTGTTAGAATAATGAGTAAAAATAATAATAAAAATATGGAGGAGTTATGGATATGGAAAGATATTGGAATCATATGATATGGTCCCTCCTTGAATTATTTTGGGTGAAAGAGGAAAAGGTATGCAAGTAAATAATATAATAAAAGTAACCAATGAGTAGAAATCAATTTTTTTTTTCACGAGGGTGAGGGTGAAAATGTGGGAGTGATTTGTATAAAGGAAAAATATGAGGTTAGAGTATGTACATATTGGCAAAAAAAATAATAATAATATATATATATATATAATTTGGTGTAAGAGGATGAAAGAAGGTGTACATAGGTTTAATAAAACACACACCTAAGTAGAAATATTTAAATAAAATACCAAAATAATTATTAAAAATCCCTATATTTAGGCCATATATACAATGAAATATTTACACACAAAGAGGCCATAATATACTTTTATTTTTTTTATTTTTTTTATTTTTTTTGGCTCACCTAGCCCAGTGACTAGCTAGCTGAGGGTTTTTAAGAAGATATGGGAAAAGTCCCGTGACTCACGCACGCCTATGTACAGTGAAATGGTAGGGATAGCCACAGTGTTTGGGTGATTTTGGTAGGGTGAGGTAACTCACTGTGGCAATTACAAAGAGCCGAAAAAACGGCTATCATTAGCCCTCCCCCTGGATGATGGTATATTCATGTACCATCATAGAGCATCTTTTCCAAAGAGAGTGCTTCAGAGTCCTTGACAAGATCTTCATTGTTTGGCCCCTCATAATTTTGGCTGGAGTTACACTCATGCTTCATGTAACAATACTTACATGAGACAGCGGCCTTTGGACAGATCTTTGGTAGATCCTTTGGTAGAAGGCGACTCAAATAGGGCTTCAAGCGATACCCGTTTACCTTCCTGGAGAGCTCTTTACCATTCAAGTCCATAAGCTGATAGTAGCTAGAATTGAAAGCCTTCTTGACTATGTATGGCCCTTGCCATCTAGTTTCAAACTTGGCATCAAAACGATTGTCAAGTCGATTGTCATACCTTAGCACAAGCTCTCCTTCCTTGATGCCTTTGTCCTTCAGTTTCTTGTCGTGCGTTTCTTTCGCTTGTGTGGCTTTCCTCTTGTAGCACTCGTATGCTGCTTCTCTTTTCCACTCAAGCTCCACTAACATAAGAAGTCGATCCATCCATACCTCTTGATCATCTTGTGCTGATTTGCCATGAAGTCGCATTGTTGGAATGTTTAGCTCAATTGGCTGTAAAGCCTCTTGACCATAGACCAAGTGAAATGGTGTGAACTCCGTGGCTTCCCTATATGTGGTTCGATACGCCCACAAGGCACCATCCAAGAAGTCATCCCATAATTTTGTCTTGTTTTGCACCATCTTTCTAATGATTCCTGCAATGACACCATTAGCCTTCTCCACCAAACCATTTGACTGTGGGTAGTATGGTGTGCTATGACGATGTAGAATGTGAAGCTCTTCACAAACTTCTGTGAGCAAGCCCTTCCTAAACCCTGGACCATTATCAGAAACAATCTCCAAAGGTGTTCCAAATCTGCAACAAATGTGATTGTACACAAACTTGCTAACTGTCCTCTCATTCACTCTTGCCACACTTTGAGCTTCCACCCACCTAGTCATATAGTCTACAGCCACTAGAATGTAGAGTTTACCATTTTTTGTCTTAGGGAGAGGACCCATAGCATCAATGCCCCACTTTTCAAAGGGTCCATTTGCAAGCACTATTTGCCTCGGGCCATGCACCAACCTTCTATTTCCATTTATCTGACAATTGTGACAGCTTTTACACCAATGTTGAACATCCACATGCAAGCTTGGCCAAACATACCCCGCAAGCAAAATCTTCTTCACAGTTGATTCTTGGGAAAAATGACCACCACATGCCTCTTCATGCAAACCTTTTAGAATGGCTGGAATTTCCTCGATAGTTGGTACTCTTCTACACACTTGATCCTTCCCTTTTTGATAGAGGGAGCCTTCTAGGAAGAGATAGAAATTTGCCTTCTTCATGAGTCTCCTCTTCTGAGCTTTTGTGAAGTCTGGTGGAAACTCACCCTCCAAAATGTAGCCAATGATGGGAGCCAATGACTCCAATCCCTGGTACCTCGGTTGCTTCACAGCAGCCGCCACCATGATGACCTGCACTTATTTCTTTACACATGCAACGGCTTGTTGTGCAAGTAAATCAGCATCTTCATTCTGTTTCCTAGGAATATGATATAGTTGCACTTCTTCAAATTGATTAAACAATCTACGAATGGCATGAACTTTTGTCCGTAAGCTCTCATTCTTGCATGCCCAAATGCCTAAAATCTGTTTAACAATGAGAAGTGCATCTCCCTTTACCATGAGGCATTGTATCCCTTGGCCAATGCACATCTTCAAACCATGAAGTAGAGTGTCATATTCTGCTTCATTGTTGCTAGCTGAACTTGGTAGATTGAACTTCTCTTTCATGACCACCTCTCCACTTGGGTTGAGCAACACTAGCCCTCCCCCTGCTTTCCCTGTGGCTCGTCAAAAAGCTCCATCAAAGAACAAGGTAAAAGCATTGGGAATACTTTTTGGTGGTGGCAATGGTAGGGTCTTTACTTGAGGCACCTTAATTTCCTTCTCATGTACCCTATAAGTGAGAATCCCTGCCAATTATGCACGCACACTATCTTCTACCTTGAAAGAGTATTGGAACTCTTGCAACTCCATAATCCACTTTGAGATCCTAGTACTAAGATTCATTTGAGATGACACCCAAGGGAACAAATTTTCTGCAGTGAGAATTACAAAAGGTTTTGGTAGTAAGTAGGATCTAAACTTTCTCACCGCAAACATGAGAGAAAGCATCATGAGTTTTGCTTCTGTGTAGTCTCTCTCCAAAGCATTCATGACCCTACTAGCAAAGTAGATGGGTCGCATCCTTGTACTGTGGGGATCTTGTTGTAGCAACACAGCACCAATTGTTTCCCTTCCAACACTAGAGCTAACAAAGAATGTGTACTCCCAACAAGGAGGCATGAGTGTTGGTAGCTCTGACAAAATGACTTTAATGTTACAAAAATACTCTTCAAGCTCATTAGACCATGCAAATTCTACTTGTTGTGTCAACTTTTGCAAAGGATGAAGCAACTCCGAGGCTAAGTGAATGAAGCGTGACATATACTTCACCTTCTGAATGAAAGAGATAACCTCCTTAAGACTCTTCAGTGATGGGAGCTCAATAAGAGCCTTTGCTTTTGAAGGATCCACCTCAATGCCTTTATAGGAAACCTTGTGACCGAGCAAGATCACTTCATCCTCACCTATGTGGCACTTGTCGGGGTTGAGTTGACCTCCCATGTCGTAGAGCTTCTTTAAACCTTCTTCTACCCTTTGTAGATGCAATGATTTTGAGCTATAAATGCAGAAATCATCAATGAACACCCTAATTGACTTTCCAAAGAATGCTTGAAACACCATGTTCATGAAACGTTGGAATGTTGCAGGAGCATTTGTCAGACCAAATGGCATGACTCTAAAAGCATAACAACCCCAAGGAGTGATAAAGGTTGTTTTCAATTGATCTTCCAATGCGATACCTATTTGAAAGTAGCCTGAGTAGCCATCACACACAGTGTACTTCTCATGACCAGCTACCTCATTTAGTATCTCATCTTGAAATTGGAGGGGAAAGTGATCTCTTTTTGTTGCCTCATTGAGTGGACGGTAATCCACACACACCCTCCACTTTTCGTTTTTCTTAGGAGTGACAACAACGGGAGAGACCCACTCTGAATTCTCCACTGGATAAATGAAACCTGCTGCTAGAAGCTTTCTTACCTCCTTGAATAGAGCCTGCTCCTTAATGACTCCTAGCCTTCGTAGCTTTTGAGCCTTAGGTGTGGCCTCTGGCTTCAACTCAATCTTGTGTTGAACAACATCTACTCCACGCACATCGGTGTAGTCTTTAGCAAAAAGCCTCGAAAATTTCCTTAGCACACATTTGAACTCCTCTCTTTCATCCTTTGTAAGTGTTGTAGACAACATACCTTCTAACATTCCTTCATCTTCCACCTTTTGGTTCTCTTGGGAACCTACCTCTTCCAAACCTCGAGAAGAGGTCTCCTGGTTGTTTGGCTTAAACCTTACCCCCATGACTTCAATGGAGGACTCCTCTTCAGTAATGCTGCCGCTACTTTCTTCTTCTGAAGTGTTTTCAGTCCAATCTTCTTCCGTCTCACTTCGAGATGATTCTTCATGGAGCTCCTCTTGGCGTTGCTCCTTCATGTCAAAGACAACCTTCTTGTGATTGTCATTCCTGTAAATTAGCTTTCCACTCTCCCAATCCTGCAAAGCTCGCATTTTCATTAGCCATGGTCTTCCTAGGATAAATGGATAACCACTTCCCTTGGTCGACATGACATAGAAATCCACTGCCTTCTTAATGCCAAAGGCCTCCACAAAAACATTTTTACAAATGCCTACGCACCTAGCCTTGCTATTGTTTGCCATTTTCACTTTGATTTCAGGTGTCTCATGGATGTGCATGCCTAGTCTTTGCATGAGCCCTTCTATCATGATGCAAATTTGTGCACCCCCATCCACCAGACCTTTCCTAACCAATCTTCCTTTTATGTAACAATCTAGCACAGGTGTAATATCCTCGTTCATTTCAGCATGTGCAATTTTTACAACAGGAAAACTCTCTTTTACCTTTCTCCTAGTGCTAACTGCCCTTGTTAAATCCCTCCTAACTTGTGGACATAATGCAAGAAATTGAGGCCATGAAATATCAGGACCCTTACCTCTCATGTCTTCCAACAAGTTGTACGGAGCCATACCATGTCCAAGAGGGAAGTCTTGGAGGTCGATACGACGTCGAGTCCTCTTGGTTTCCTTGGTTCCCTTTGCCTTCTTGCCTTGTCCATGGTCACTCTGTGATGTGACTCCTTCTTTCTCTTTACCTTTTCCTCGGCCACGCTTAATTCCATTGGCTTCCATGTCAACCTCATTTGAATTTGTCACCTCTACCACATGCACATTTGGATCTGGCAAAGGTGGAACTCCTTTTACCCCTTGTGGAGGTGGTCTTGGTCCATTTGGCCTTTGTAGAAGCCTTGGTTGTTGACCAGTTCCTTCACCTGCATTCATCACTGGGTAATTCAAGTTAGGCCTCCCTGGCTCCCCACGGGGCCAAGGACAATTATACATCCCATGTCCAGACTCTCTGCAATTCCAACATTGCAAGACTCTCCTAGGTCGTGGATCTCGCTCTTCAGACTTCTTTGCTTGTCCCTTTGGACCTACAGCTTGTGCAAGGTGAATTGACGGGCTGCTTAAAGATTCGTTTAACTTCTCAATTACTTCCGCCGTTACCTCAGGAAGCTCCCTCGATGTTGATGCTTGTGACTTACCTTTGGGTCTAAGACCTTCTATTGGAACCTCTCCCCTTAAGCACTTGAGTTTCCTATACTTCTCAGCAGCCCTAGTTTCAGCTGCATCAAAAGTAGCAGGTGCACCTGCCTCAACTTTTACCTTAAGGTCAGGAAAGAGTCCGGCTATGAACCTCTCCTTCTTTAAAAATTCTGCACCATCACCAGGGTTAGCAACATTTCGTATCCATAGAGCCCAAAGACGTAGAAACTCTTGCTTGTACAAGTAGTAGTCATCTAAGTCTTTTTGCTTATGAGAAACAATGTCTTGCCATAGTTTTTGAGTGTTTTGGGGATCAAAGAAGTATCTCTTAAAACGATTCAAAACTTCTGTGTAATTCCCCTTAACTTCCTCAGGCAAAGAGTCAAACAAAGTACTAGCATCTTTCCTAAGGACCACCTCAAACATTTCTACACGTTCTTGATCGGTTACTATCCTCTTGATATGGCAAGACATCTTGAAATTTGCTAAAAATAATTCTGCATCCTCTCCAGGCTCTCCAAAGAAAAGAGGATATCCAGACATTTGGCGTTGGCTCTCCATTATTATGAAAGATTACAACACGAGTTACAATAAGGGATACAATAGAGATCTAGAACCACTCGCCTGCAAATGAAGAAGTGAGAAAATACCACTCTAGGTTTTCTTCTTCAGCTATCCAAGCTTCAATAAGGTCTCGATTTGTTTGATCAAAACAAAAGGGTAGACTATTGATGAGCTCTAAGAAGGGTTGAAATTCTTCAAAGCTAAGGCGATAAACAGAAATCTCTAGAACTTCCTTTTCTGGATCCAAAAGAGCAACCACGTCCCAAGTGATAAATTGCACTTGCTCTACAATTCCCAATGCACAAGCGGTTTGTATAAAAACTAGATCTTCATGCTCGTCGAAGGCCGTGAGAAAGTAGCAATTGACTAGGAGCTCCTTTCCTTCGAGTTCCACACAGTTGGAGTGAGGCAACCTTCTCACAATTTCATAAAGAACATCCTCATCAAGTCCAATCAAGTTTGCAAGATTTAAAGACTCCACTTGTGCTACAAAATTCCTGGACAAAAACTCCTTAGGATTATGGTTAAATCATTCAAAAGCATAAAGAGATTTACAATGTCTCTATGAACAAAGTGTCATAGAAAGTAGAGAAGGATGAGAATTTATACAAATTTGCAATCTTCTCTATGCTCTCTTTATTAAGACAAGCTCTGAATAGCTCCCTATCTCCTTTGTTGAAAGCGAAAGGAAGACTATTAATAAGATGCAAATGAGGGAAAAATTCACCAAATGTGAGTCTATGAAGCATGAACTTTGGCCGCAAGTTTCCTGAAGAGTCTTCCTCAATGGTGAAATGCACTCGCCAAACGCCAAATTTCACTCTATTTACCAATCTTAGGGCACACACTAGTTGGATGAATGTGCGGTCTTCCTTAGTGCCCAACAACAAGAGGAAAATGGAATCAACGCGTAGGACCTTCCGTCTTAACTTCACCACCCTCTTGTTATGAGGGAGACGCCTTACTACTTGCTCCTGCAACTCAATTGGTAATAGAGCTAGATCTCTAAGGATTGAACTTTCACTGCACACACATTCCCAGTTAGAACAAATGATCGTTTTTTTGTTTCTTGTAACAACTTGGACAAAGAAAAAACAAACATACACACTACTTTGCCGGGCTGCACTTCATTTTAAAATAAAATGAACACATGTACATCAAAAGAAGTGTGGTAGTTGATGAGAGATATAATGACAGGGTTTGGTGATGCAAGAATTTCTCCTGCTCTTTGGGCACCAAACATGAACACCATTCGTTGTTGAAAATGGATCTTTCTACTAATTGCAACGTTTATTCTAATGTGTGGAGTAAAATGAAAGGGAAAAACCTCTATTCCTGGGCCATTATCCATGGCCTATGCATGTCCTAATGCTTAAAACAAAACAAAAATATAGACGTCCAAACTAAGGTCGTACCTAATGAGAGGCAAAATAAAAGGATTTACTTAAGCGTTTATCTCGGCCAACCTAAGAGGACCTAAAATTCTACGAATGACACGTTGAAATTGCAACTTAGTACTAACAATTATGTGTACCTTTTGCCTTGCAATGGGAATGAAGGGATCATACAAAGCTTCGTGATTCATGCAAACTACTTGACTATGCTAAAGGTTGATTCTACACAAAAATACACAAGCCGTCCTCAGTGGGGGCACCAAAATTGAGGCGGGCAACAAGAAGAGTGGCCTCTAGACACCCTTCAAGGCTCCCGTGCTGCTCAATGGGGCTGGGGCACAACACAACACAAACCAAAACAACAAACCCACCGCCAAATCCCAACTACACAAGGGGCACCACCTAGTTTAAGAGCGAACTAGGACGCAAAAGAGGAGAATCGTTAGAGCAACCCACAAACAAGCAAGGAATTTACACTAACCCTAACACCAATGGAATACTCTCACACACTAAAACACGAGAGAGAGAGAGAGAGAGAGAGAGAGAGAGATAGTGCTCGGGCTGCTTTGAAACGTATCGGCAATGATCAAGCAAACACAACTATATATTTAAGAAAGAGAGAGAAAGGGGGAGGGGTACTTGTTGCATTAATACCTTCTTACAAATCTGTCATGACAAATCAAAGTGAGATTAGTACTTGTTCAACATAGCTTGCGTAAATTCACCACAACACATCACTAGAAAAGCCACCCCAATCATTGTCTTAAGGCCAGGGGAGTCCTCTCCACCCTGTCGCCCTCTTACAGTATGTGGGATTTATGGCTAGATTGATGACAACACCCGAGACAAGCTATGAAGAACTTAAAAAAAAACCAAGACACTTACGCATCATTGTTGTCCATTACTTCACGTTGGAAAGGAGACAAAATATCCAAGATTAGTCCAAATCCACCCTTCTTGATTCAGCGAATATTGGGCTTACACTAGTAGGAGAAATGATAGATTTCCTACTCTCAATTGAATGATCACTCTCTCTCTTACAATGGCATAGATTTCCCTTGCTAATCCCCTATTACAACACATGCACATGCATAAGACAATGAGCTTCCACTCAAGAGCTCCTTCTAGAGAGGTTGAGCTTGGCTTCTCAAGCTATAGCATAGTGCTCTTGCTTATGGCTTCCCCCTTTTATGCTAGCTACACCCTCCTTTTATAGAAATTTTGAAGGCTAGGGTTACTCCTCTAACCATGGTTGAGTTAGATTTTCAGCAATTTATCTAATTTCTTTTGCTTGGAATTATCAAGAAGTTGGTGGGGAAAGAGAGAGGAGAGAAATGGAGGTGATAGGACTTTTCATAGTGGGTTAGTGTTAGTAGAGTTAGTATTAATTTACAAATGGAATTGAATATTTACAATGGGAGTATCCATGTAGGATACAAATAATGAAGAAAAACTCTTAAGAGGTAAGAAAAGGTGGATTTCTTACAAGGTTGATGCTCCAAGTGTCTTGAGTAGGGCCAATTTTGACGCTTGTTGACGGTCCACTAGCTTTGACGGTACATTTTTTCTCCACTCTTGACCTTCCTTGAGAGACAAGGTAATTGAAGCTGAGTAATCAACCACCATGATGCTATCTTTTAAGAGAAGAGGCTGAATTTTGTGGTTTTTTGATAGATATGGGTAATTTGGAGGAGGAAAAATGAGACTAGGTGGTCAATTTTGGAATGGAATTGTGTGTGGGAGGTATGAATTCACCATGGTTTCTCTTATTCTTCAAGGTTGAGGAGAAGGTGAGTAGTGTGCAGAGAGGAGTGGTGAGAGAGATGGGGATGATGAGTGGAGAAGTGTGTGTGAAAGAGGAAAATGATAAAGTGGAAGAGAGAGTGTGGCTGCATAGCATGGGAAAACTGGGGTCCACTAAAAAAATCATAGCTCACAGCTGGTAGCTCCAAAAATCATGAAAAAATTTGGGGTGATTATTCAGAGCGTGGGCTACATTTTCTCTTTTGACCACCGCTCCAAATTTGGAGTGGAGATAGGTGCCAAAATTCTCACCAAAAAGCCTGTTTTTTATGCCTGCAAAAGTCTTTTAGTGGTCCCCTCCTTTGTTGAATTTGTACAATGCATCCAAGAGTGAGCCCCTCCTTTGTCATATTATAATACAAAGCATTCAAGTTTCCCTTGACCCATGCATGGAGGAGGATTATTGGTGAAATAAGAAATATATACATGGTGGGACTAGTGTATGGACTATTCATGGACTTTAGCTCAATGAGCACATGGTGTTAGAATAATGAGTAAAAATAATAATAAAAATATGGAGGAGTTATCGATATGGAAAGATATTGGAATCATATGATATGGTCCCTCCTTGAATTATTTTGGGTGAAAGAGGAAAAGGTATGCAAGTAAATAATATAATAAAAGTAACCAATGAGTAGAAATCAATTTTTTTTTTCACGAGGGTGAGGGTGAAAATGTGGGAGTGATTTGTATAAAGGAAAAATATGAGGTTAGAGTATGTACATATTGGCAAAAAAAATAATAATATATATATATATATATATATAATTTGGTGTAAGAGGATGAAAGAAGGTGTACATAGGTTTAATAAAACACATACCTAAGTAGAAATATTTAAATAAAATACCAAAATAATTATTAAAAATCCCTATATTTAGGCCATATATACAATGAAATATTTACACACAAAGAGGCCATAATATACTTTTATTTTTTTTATTTTTTTTATTTTTTTTGGCTCACCTAGCCTAGTGACTAGCTAGCTGAGGGTTTTTAAGAAGATATGGGAAAAGTCCCGTGACTCACGCACGCCTATGTACAGTGAAATGGTAGGGATAGCCACAGTGTTTGGGTGATTTTGGTAGGGTGAGGTAACTCACTGTGGCAATTACAAAGAGCCGAAAAAACGGCTATCACTAGCATAAGTAATCAATTAGAGCATAGATTAGACATGTGGTGGTGGCCGACCTTAGAGACCAAAATCTTAATGAGCTTGGAAAGGTATTTAAGTACTGCAATTTACTTAGTTTTAGTACTCATTAAATGCATAGCTTGACAAAAGGTGGACCTTACATGGATCCTAATTTCAAGAGGTGTGGTAGACCTTCAAAACAAGCTCATATAGCTTGGACATGTGGTAGACCTTGCATGAAGACTAGTTTAGTCAAGTGTGGTACACCTTGTAACCAACACCCATTTGTTATATTAGCTTGGACAAGTGGTGGACCTTGCTTTTATGTTTCAATGGAGCATATTTTGGACAGGTGGTAGACCTTGTTTCTCTCCATGCTTCAATGGAGAGAAACTTTAGCTTGGACAAGTGGTGGACCTTGTTTTTATGTTTTAAAGGAGCATATTTCGGACAAGTGGTAGACATAGTTTCTCTCCATGGTTCAATGGAACCCACCTTAGACAAGTGAAGTACCTTGAAACCAAACCCCCATAATACAACCTACTAAATAGGTTGGAAAATTGGTGGGATATGAAACCATCCATGATAGAGCATAGTATAGGTGAAAACGTAGTGGTCCTTATATCAATTACCCATGCATAGCTTAGACAAGTGGTGGACCTTGATTCTCTCTATGTTTCAATGGATCCTATCTTGGACTAGAGATATATCTTACTTAGTTCCATGCTTCAATGGATTGTAGCTTGGATAAGGAGTGGAACTTCAAACAAAACTCCACAGCATAGCATATATTAACAATTCATGGGTTTTATAGAGATTGTCTTGCCTATTTTGGAGAGTTGGTACACCTTTATTCTCCATTCTTCAATGGATCTGAGGTTGGACAAGCGGAGCTGGAGAAGTGGTCAACCTTAAAATGAAACCTCCCATGCTACAACCCATCATAGATCATATATGTAGTGGACCTTGAAACTCTTTTATGTCCCTAGCTTAGAGAAGCATTGCACTCTTGATTATCTCCATACATGAAGGCAAGGTTGGACAAGTGGTGGACCTTCAAACCATCTCTATGCAATAATAGGCAAGTGGTGGAGCTTGTTTTCTCCATGTTCCAATGGAGCCTACCTTAGAAAAACAATGGAGCTTGCTTCTCTCCATGTTTCAATGGATCCTAGCTTAGAAAAGTGGTGGAGCTTTGCTTCTCTCCATGTTCCAATGGACCATAGCTTAGACAAGTGGTAGACCTTGAAAAACACCCCCCGTATACAACATATTATGGGGTTTTCATGTTTCAATGGCTCCTAGCTTGGACAAATGGTAGAGCTTGCTTCTCTTTATGTTTCAATGGATCCAATCTTAGCCAAGTGGTGGACCTTGAAACAAGAATCCCCCCCCCCCCCCATGTACAACGTATTATGGGTTTTGAAAGCACTGGGAGAAAATAATAGCTTTGATAAGTGGTGGACCTTGCTTCTCTCCATGCTTCAATGGAGCCGAGGTTGGACACATGTTGGAGAGAAGATGGTTGCCCATGAAATAAGACCATGCATGCTATAATCAATCATATGTTGTACACATGGTGGACCTTGCAATTGTTTTATATGCCTAACTTGGACAAGTGGAGGACCCTTGATTACCTCCAGATATCAACAACAAGCCAAGTTTGGACAAGTGTAGTACCACCAAACCAGAATCTATATGCTACAATAGAGTATAGGTAGGACACGCGATGAACCTTGATATCAAACCATCCATGCTACTAGAGATGATAGGTTTCACATGTGGTGGAACCTTGTATCAATGTTCTATGTGTAGTTTTTGACTAGTGATAGACCTTGAAACTAATCCCTCTAGGCTACAAGAAAGAAAAGATGGATGAAGAGGCTAGACTACTTTTGTTGCATCAATGCATCCCATGTTACCACATATACTATAGGGTTCTTGGATAAGTGTTGGATCTTGTGTCAATGCTCCATGTCTAGCTTGGACAAGTGGTGGACCTTGGTTCTCTCTATGCTTCAAATGGGCAATAGATTGGAGACACAGTGGCCTTTTTTTTCCAATGATTTTATTTTTTGGAAACCTTGGAGGCACCATGAAAGAGGCACTCTAAGTCTTCCATAAAATGGACCTATTGGACTATAAAATAATGATATCTTTCTTTGATATTGTCATTATTTTATGCATAATATTTTCTTCTTTTTGCAGACACAAAGGAGTTAAGTGATATAAAAACTAGATGTATTTCACACTATGATTGGCATGAAGATCCTTTTGGGACACCAACTTTTCCTATTCCCAAAGATGTAATTTTCCATATTAACGGTGTGGATTTTGAAGTGTGACTTTCATGTATTGAAGGAGCTGGTTATGGGCTATTTGTGCATACTACCCTGGAAAGTGGTTTGACTATTCTAAACTATGGAGGGCATAAGTATAGATTTCAAGACTGGAAAAAGATATGCAAAATATTTCCAAGAGCTTATAAATATTCTCATCTAGAGGATCCAAACATAGAAGAAGAGGAAGATCAATCATACATTATTGGTTGTGTAGAAGAAGGAAACGTGTTGGGCTATATAAATAGTTCTCACAGTACAAATGTCTGTCCCAACGTACGCTATACATTTGATCCAAATTTTCCACCTTGGCATAAATGCACCTCTTCACACATCAAGTCAGAAGAATATGGCCATGTATGCATTGAGACTATTTGTCAAGTTGAAGCAGGAGAAGAGTTGTTTGCTGACTATAACTTTACTTGACATTGTAAAGTATTGTACATGGATGGAAATCTCAAGTACATGCATCATTTTCATTTTTCATGGATGAAATCTCAAGTAAATATAACATTTGATTATTGTTTAGTTTATGCTCAACGAGAATCTAGAGTGCTCTTATGCTTTGTGTGTTGTCTAACATATTTGACTACCTTGGCCATAGAATCTTGATTCTACTCTAGATTTGTGATAAATCTTACCAATATTTAATCAATGTCTAGGTTGGACAAGTGGTGGGGCTTCAAACATTACTGTCTTAAACAAGTGGAGTTATCTTACTTGAATAAGTGGTGGCCTTTGAATCCAAATCTAAGCCAAATCTCTAATTATTTTCTTGTAGTCTAGGTTGGACATTTGGTGGACCTTGTATCCATGTTTCCTCAACAAGGGTGGCTTTTAGTTTTCACTTTAAGTACTCATCTTTAATAAAGTGTAGGATGGAAAATGTTGAGTTAGTAGATTGTATTTTAGACAAGTGGTGTTTGGTGTACGAATGCTGAAAATGGTTGCAAGGATTCTAACAACGACTTTACCTTAAATAAATTTCTTACTAGGAGTTCTACATATAAATATGGTGAATAAAATTCTAGTGGTTTTGAGATACCATTTGTGTGTGTGTTTTCTTAGATTCACAAACTGGGATGGATAATGCTCCTATGGTTCAGTCAACAACTATAGAATCCATAGATTCTATGGTTTCTAATGTGCCCAAGATGGATGATATTTCTATACTAGAGTCTAGTGTTGTGCAACTTGAGCAAGCTTCCAATAATGAGAACCAAGAAATCGATGCTTCAAAAATGCAACATACATCAAAAGAGACTGAAAAGTCCACTCACGAGCTATTGCCAATTGGTACTACGTCATGTAGCGTAGATGTTGAGAAATCCATGCTTACAATTATATTGGATTTAAATGGTCTATTGTTGAAACGTTCCCCTCAACCATCCTCACACCACAACTCAGTGCAAATGGATTCAAAAAGATATATTATACTCAGGCCAGGTTGCATCCAATTCTTGAAGAATATTTTACAAAGGTTTAATGTTGCAATTTGGTCGACAGCTACTAGGAATAATGTGTATCAAATCCTTGCAGCACTAAACAACTTAGCTGAGGATACATTGCCTTTCTTTGCAATTTGGTCGCAAGATGTTTGCTACACCGCTCAAACTCAAAATTGTTTAGAACCGACAATCCAAACGTTGAGGAAATGTTCAAGCCTCTAGCCAAAATTGCCATGGGGTTTGAATGTGATCCACAAAGAACAATGCTTATTGATGACTCTCCTTACAAGGGATGTATTTCACCAGCAAACAATTGCATTTTTCCACCACAATTTGATGCTGAGAAGATGGTTGACAATATGCTCTTGGAGGAGCTACTGCCATACTTGATTCAGCTTGATGAGAGAAGGGATGTGTGTGATTTAATTGCTTGTAATCGTTATGGACAACCTATAGTGACAAATGATAGTGAATACAAACAAATCATGGAGTATTGGAAGCAGAAAAATGATGTTTGGTCAGCTAAGGTGTTCTTTACAAGAAGAATACCACCTGCAAAAGGTGACAGAGATGAAACTATCATTGAAGATGCAAGTGACACAAGCCACCGCAATGAAATGAGAAGAGCCCAAATACAAGAGATCTTGGCAAATGAGCGTACACCCATTGAAAGCATGAAGGCGTCACAATTGACCACTTTAGCTAGGCAATTGGGTTGTAACACAAAAGGAGTTTTGAAGGCAACCACAGCAAAGGCTTATATAAATAAGGTGAAAGCTGAGAACAATCTTCTAAGGCTGGATAGAAAGCAACCCTAAGGTACTAGTGACATGTCATATATTCTTGATACACATGCTTGAACACTCATGTGCATGGTATCTAACAAATCTTTCTTTTTATTCCTTCTTGCAGGATCTTACAAAGGATACTACTAGATGGAGCTCAATCAATAGAGATTTTGATATTTTTGCTCAAAATAATGAAGCAGTCACCTACATTTTTTGTTTATCAATTTCTTGAGAGACTTTATTTTAGTTTGTAATCATCAAATGAAATGAAAAGTATCCTTCTTATTAAGATTGTTGATCTTTTTCTTGTTCAAACCTTTCAATTGTGATTTATAGTTTTGTTAGCATGAGATTGTGCTTTTTTAGTTTGAAAAAATCTATCAAAGATCCAAGTCTTTTTGGCTTTACTTAAGTTATTACTTGTGAAAGATCCAAGTCTTTTTGCTTTACTTAAGTTATTGATTGCCTTTGTAATAGTCCTTAAAACAATATCGGATGGCTTTCTTGCTCCCATGTCTCACATTGGTCTTTAGGTAAGACAAGTGGTGACCTTGAAAGTATGGTCTCATATCTCGATCAAGTGAAGAGACATGAAGTCGAGTTTAAGTGAAAAATCCATTTGAGCTAAGGTAAAACTTATAGTGCCTCATTTTTCTAGGATTCTACCCCATCAAGGAAGTTAGAATCTAGCACAAACCAATTAAGACTCTTTTGGAGCCTAGATAGGACAATTCGTGGAACTTATGAAACTTATTATTGAGTTAGAGTCTAGTTTAGATAAGTAAAAGATCTTCAAACCAGCACTTGAGTTTCTTACTATTCAATATTCAAAGTCCCTTGAGGCTAACAAATTACATACCCACTTGTAACCTAACTAATGAGTAATTATATAGATCTAAGCAAGTATATATAATGAGTCTTCAAACTAATAATCCAAGGGAAGAGAGTAGCAAGGTCCACTACTTGTCCAAGCTCAGCTCTAGACAACATAGAAAGATGCTAGTTCTACTAATTGTCTAATTATAGGCATGGAGAAATGATAGAAGGTTGACCACTTGTCCAACCTATCATCTCTAGTAAGATGGGAGGTTTGGCCTTAAGATTCACCATGTAACCAACCTATACATCATTGTATTATGAAGAGTAAAAAAGCAAAGCTCCACCATTTGTCCAAGCTAGTTCTAAAATCCACATGGAGATAAGCAAGCTCCACCATTTGTCGAATCTCTCTTCCATTAAAACATGAAAAAACTCATCTATGTTGTATAGGGGGACTTTTTTCCAAGGTCCACCACTTGTCCAAGCTAGGATCCCTAGTAGCACGAGTGGTTTGGTCTCAAGATACACCACTTGTACACTCTATGTCATTATATTAAGAAGAACTATGTATTAAGGTCCACCACTTGTCCAACCTATAAGGTTATATCTTAAATGGTATCCTTTCTCACCACTTGAAATGCCCATGATATGTTTTACACGGGGGTTTCATTCCAAGGTCCACCACTTGTCCAAGCTAACTCTATTCAAACATAGAGAGAAGCAAAGGTCCACCACTTGTCCAAGCTAACTCTATTCAAATATAGAGAGAAGCAAAGGTTCACCACTTGTCAAAGCTAGGCTCCGTTGAAGTATGGAGAGAAGTAACCTCCATCATTTTTCCAAGATAGGTGCCATTCAAACATGGAAAGAATCAAGATCTACCATGTCTCCGAGATTCTAGGCTCCATTGAAACACCCTAAAACCATGATATTTTGTACATGGGGTGTTTACATTCAAGTTCTACCACTTCTCTAACGTATTATACCTAGTAGCATGAGTGATTTGGTCTTAAGATTCACCACTTATCCACTCTATGTCATTATATTAAGAATAACTGGGTGTTAAGGTCCACCACTTGTCCAACCTATAAGGGTATATCTTAAATGGTATCCTTCACCACTTGTCAAGGTCCATCACCACTTTTCCAACCTATAAGGTTATATCTTGAATGATATTTTTCCTCATCACTTGTAATGTCCATGCTATGTTTTACAAAGGGGTTTTGTTCCAAGACCCACCACTTGTCCAAGCTAACTCCATTAAAACATAGAGAGAAGCAAAGGTCCACCACTTGTCCAAGATAGGCTCCATTGAAACATGGAGAGAAGGATGATCCACCATTTCTCCAAGATAGGTTCCATTGAAACATTGAGAGAAGCAATCTCCACCATGTCTCCAAGCTAGGCTCCATTGAAATACCCTAAACCCATAATTTTGTACATGAGGGGTTTACATTCAAGGTCCACCACTTGTCCAACCTATTATCACTAATAGCAAGAGTGGTTTGGTATCAAGATTCACCACTTGTACACTCTATGTCATTATATTAAGAAGAAATATGTGTTAAAGTCCACCACTTGTCCAGCCTATAAGGTTATATTTTAAATAGTATCCTTTCTCACCACTTGAAATGCCCATGATATGTTTTACATGGGGGTTTCATTCCAAGGTCCACCACTTGTCCAAGCTAACTCTATTAAAACATATAGAGAAAGAAAGGTCCACCATTTGTCCAAGCTAGGCTCATTGAAACATGGAGAGAAGGAACCTCCACTGTTTCTCCTAGATAGGCTCCATTAAAACATGGAGAGAAATAAGCTCCACCATGCCTCCAAGTTGCTAGGCTCCATTGAAATACCCAATACCCATAATTTTTTGTACATGGGGGGTTTACATTCAAGGTTCACCACTTGTCCAACCTATTATCCCTAGTAGGTTTGGTCTCATGATTCACCACTTGTCCACGCTATGTCATTATATTAAGAGGAATTAGGTGTTAAGGTCCACCACTTGTCCAACCTATAATGTTATAGCTTGAATGGTATTTTTTCTCACCACTTGTAATGCCCATGACATGATTTACATGGGGGTTTTGTTCCAAGGTACACCACTTGTCCAAGATAAATCTATTGAAACATAGAGAGAAACAAAGGTCCACCACTTTTCCAAGCTAGGCTGCATTGAAACATGGACCTTAATACCAAATTATTTCTAGTAGCATGAGTGATATTTTGTACATGGGGCGTTTACATTCAAGGTCCACCACTTGTCCAACCTATTTCCCTAGTAGGTTTGGTCCCAATTTCACCACTTATCCACTCTATGTCATTATATTAAGAATAATTGGGTGTTAAGGTCCACCACTTGTCCAACCTATAAGGTTATATATTGAATGGTATTTTTTCTCACCACTTGTAATGCCCATGATATGTTTTACATGGGGTTTTTGTTCCAAGGTCCACCACTTCTCCAAGATAACTCTGTTCAAACATAGAGAGAAACAAAGGTCCACCACTTGTCCAAGCTAGGCTCCATTGAAACATGGAGAGAATGATGCTGCACCATTTATCCAAGATAGGCTGCATTGAAACATGGAGAGAAGCAAGCTTTACCATGTTTCCAAGCTAGGCTCCATTGAAACACTCTAGGGGGTTTTATTTCAAGGCCCACCACTTGTTTAACCTATTATCCCTAGTAGCATGAGTAGTTTGGTTTCAAGATTCACCACTTGTACACTCTATGTCATTATATTGTGTTAAGGTCCACCACTTGTCCAACCTATAGGGTTATATCTTAAATGGTATCCTTTCTCGCCACTTGAAATGCCCATGATATGTTTTACATGGGAGTTTCATTCCAAGATCCACCACTTGTCCAAGCTAACCATATTCAAACATAGAGAGAAACAAAGGTCCACGACTAGTCCAAGCTAAGCTCCATTGAAACATGGAGAGAAGGAACCTCCACCATTTCTCCTAGATAGGCTCCATTAAAACATGGAGAGAAGTAAGTTCCACCATGTCTCCAAGATGCTAGGCTCCATTGAAATACGCAAAACCCATGATATTTTGTACATGGGTGATTTACATTCAAGGTCAACCTATTATCCCTAGTAGGTTTGGTCTCACAATTCACCACTTTTCCACTATATGTCATTATAATAAGAGGAATTGGGTGCTAAGGTCCACCACTTGTCCAGCCTCTAAGGTTATACCTTGAATGCTATTTTTTCTCACCACTTGTAATGCCCATGACATGCTTTACATGGGGGTTTTGTTCCAAGGTTCACCACTTGTCCAAGCAAATTCTATTGAAACATAGAGAGAAACAAAGGTCCACCACTTTTCCAAGCTAGGCTCCATTGAAACATGGACCTTAATACCAAATTATTCCTAGTAGCATGAGTAATATTTTGTACATGGTGGGTTGCATTCAAGGTCCACCACTTGTCCAACGTACTTTTCCTAGTAGGTTTGGTCGCAAGATTCACCACTTGTCCACTCTGTCATTATATTAATAATAATTGGGTGTTAAGGTCCACCACTTTTCCAACCTATAAGGTTATATATTGAATGGTATTTTTTCTCACCACTTGTAATGTCCATGATATGTTTTACATGGGGATTTTGTTCCAAGGTCCACCACTTGTCCAAGCTAAATCTGTTCAAACATAGAGAGAAACAAACGTGCACCACTTGTCCAAGGTAGGCTCCATTGAAACATGGAGAGAATGATGCTCCACCATTTATCCAAGATAGAGTCCATTGAAACATGGAGAGAAGTAAGATCCACCATGTTTCCAAGATGCTAGAGTCCATTGAAATACCCAAAACCCCTGATACTTTGTACATGGGGGGTTTACATTCAAGGTCCACCACTTGTCCAACCTATTATCCCTAGTAGCATGAGTGGCTTGGTCTCAGGATTCACCACTTGTCCACTCTATATCATTATATTAAGAAAAATTGGGTTTCCATATCTAAATGGATCTTTGCTTGGATAAGTGGTAGACCTTGAGACCTAAATACCCATTCTACACTAGAGCATTGGTTAAGCCTTATACACTTCAATAATACCTTTAACAACAAGTAGTAGTTATTAGTTGACTTAAGTCTAGTTGAACTCCATGGTATTGAGACTAAGAGAGAGTGTAGCATAAAAAAGAGTCAGGATTTTAATTTGACTTTCTTTCTATTAACGAGTAGATCATAGATGGATTTTGGTATCTAATAAAACCTTAGGGTAGACAATGTAAAACTCATGTCTATTGTTGTGTTTTCATTAAGTGTTCTTATTCTTTAATTTCAGAACCATTACAGAAAATTGGATTGGCTATATGCTGGCATAAATTGAAGAAAACTATTGAATTACCCATCCAACCTCCTCCAAGACCTTGTCCAAGGAATGAATCACCTCCTTATCACCTACCACTTGCTTTCAAGGACATCAAAAGAGTACTTATCTTGGATCTAGAGGGGTTACTTCTCAAGACAGTTGAAATGAAACATGGAGATTCTATGCCATCTTGGGCTCGACACATGCGACTTGTGGAGGACAAAGATGAAGTTTATCATGTGGTGCGACCAGACGCACAAAGTTTTTTGGATTTTTGTGCTGAATACTTTGAGCTATGGATATGGAGTTGCTATAACTTAACAAGGGTGCAACGCATCACACAAAAATGTTTTCCTGAGCAGTATACCAAGTTCAAGGTGTTTATGAGTAACAAAAATTGCCAAAATCCAAATATCATGTTAGGATTTACAAGAGTTTATCACAAAAATCTGAGTGATATTTGGAAGATATTTGAGGATTTGGATGCAAACAATACCTTAATTTTTGATGACACTCCATATAGGGTGATGTGGAACATGCCAGGGACATATCTTATATTTCCAAAGATGTGGAGGCAAACTTCCGAGCAACTTCAAAACTTCTTGCAGAGAACCATAATTCCATGGTTGGTAGGATGGTTGTATGCAAGAGATAAGAGAGTCTATACATACAACACAATTGTAAATCAGTATAGTGATTCTGAGACAAATTATGTCCTTGGTGTGTACTTGTCAACACGAAAGCATTGAATAAATATGGCTATAAGATGCTTTTTTTATTCTAGTGTGTATCTTTCAACATTTGTATAATTTGATATAGTCTTTTTTTTTTTTTTAAAGGTGTGTCAATTTTATGAACACTTGAATGGAGTGCACCCTACTCTAAGGGGACTTCAATGTACTATTGGAGTGCATCCTATTGTAAGGGGACTCTGATGTATTGCTAGAGTGCACCCAAATTTTTGGGGACTCATTTTTTATTTGATTGGGGCCTATGTTGGGTCATATAGTAAAAGAAATTCATTTTTTGTCAATTCATATCGAGGTTGCATTTATTTGGAACTATGAAAGAATTGATGTTTGATGTCAAAATAAAACTTGTAAGTGTGGATCAGAGAATTCATGGACTTTAAATATGTGAGAGGGATCTTTTTCTTGGGCACAAATGTTTGCTTCAAGAATTTTGTCATTACATACTTTATGTGAAAGAGTTTTAGAACCTAAAAGACTTTGAAAACAAAACTATGGAATCTAAGTGCATGTATTCTTGAATGGCTTGAAAGTTGATGTATACATGCATGTCGCCTTGATGAAGATTTAGATCTGACAAGATGGAAAGATATAATTCTTGGACGTTACCTTTGTCAATTTGGTAATAACATATTTAACTTTCTTTTAATATGGGTGGAAAATATATTATTATGTGCATTTGGAACCTAATTGTTTGACCTTCAAACCAAGATTCCTATGTTATTTTTTCATATACTTTTTTGTACTGAATTAAGATTGTGGATGCAAGGTCCACCACTTCTTCAAGCTAGATCTAAGAAAGTATATATACTGAGTCTTCAAACTAGTAAACCAAGGGAAGAGAGAAGCACGGTCCATCACTTGTCCAAGCTCATCTCTAGACAACATAGAGAGATGTTATGTCTACTAATTGTCCAATATAGTCATGGAGAAATGATAGAAGGTTGATCCACTTGTCCAACCTATCATCTCTAGTAAAATGGGAGGTTTGGCCTTAAGATTCACCATGTAACCAACATATACTTCATTGTATTATGAAGAGTAGAAAAGAAAAGCTCCACCACTTGTCTAAGGTAGTTCCAAAATCAACATGGAGAGAAGAAAGCTTCACCATTCCAAGATAGGTTCCATTAAAACATGGAAAACCTCATATATGTTGTACATGGAAGCTTTTTTCCAAGGTCCACCACTTGTCCAAGCTAGGATCCATTAAAACATGGATAGAAACAAGGCTCCACAACTCCTCCAACCTTTATAGCTGCGAAGTGTACCGGTTGTCTAAACTAGGCATGGGAAAATAATAGAAGGTCCACCACTTATCCAATGTATTATCTCTAATAGCATGAGAGGTTTGGTCTCAAGATTTAGGAATTGGCTGACCTGTATTTCATTGTATTATGATGAATTTGGTTCTAAAGTCAACTACTTATCCAAGCTATAAGTTTATATCTTGAATGGTATTCCTTCCCATCACTTAGAAAACCAATGATATGTTGTACATGGGAGGGTTTGTTACAAGGTCCACCACTTGTCCAAGCTAGTTTCATTGAAACATGGATGAAGACAAGCTCCACCATTTGTTAAATCTAGACTCCATTGAAATCTAGAAAATCCATTCTATGTTGTACATGGGGTTTTTGTTTTAAGGTCCAACACTTGTCCAAGCTAAGATCCATTGAAACATGGAGTAGAGAAACACTCCACCACTTGTCCAAGCTAGGCAACATTGATAGTAGTTGGTTTATTTTGAAGATCCACCATGTGTCTAAGCTAACTCTATTGAAACATAGAGAGAAGAAAAGGTCCACCAACTGTTCAAGCTAGGCTCCATTGAAACATGGACAGAAGCAAGCTCCACCATTTCTCCAAGATAGACTCCATTGAAACATGGAGAGAATCAAAGGTCCACCATTTCTCCAAGCCAAGATCTAGTTGTCCAACCTATAAGGTTATATCTTAAATGGTAATCTTTCTCATCACTTGGAATACCCATGATATCTTTTACATGGGGGTTTTGTTCCAAGATCACCACTTGTCCAAGCTAACTCTATTGAAACATAGAGAGAAGCAAAGGTCCACCACTTGTCCAAGCTAGTCTCCATTGAAACAAGGAGAGAAGCAAGCTCCATCATTTCTCCAAGATAGGCTAGCATGGATAAGTGCACCTTGAAACCAACCTTCCTATGAGGCAATAGAGCATATGCTACATATTTTATGTATGCCCCATGCCTCAAATTAAGAAGTTATAGATTAGAAGTGGACCTTGCTTAAATGTCACATGCAATAAATTAAGGAAAAATAGCCAAGTGGATTGTATTCCTCAATGGATCCTTGCTTTCACAAGTTGTGAACCTTGAGTCACTTTTACATTAACTTGGACAAGTGGTGGACCTAGAAACCAAGCTCTCCATGTTGAGATAAGTTGTAGGTAGGACAGTAGAACATAGACAACGATAATGGATGCAATATACTCCTCTCCTAATAATCCAATTGATTGAAACCATGATATTTTAGTTGTTTTCATTGTGTATTGTATGTGCATAAAGTGGAATGAGACCTTAAGAAAACTCAAATTTTTGACAAAATCTCTATATTTTATACATGATATATTGAAATTTGTCCAACCTGGGAATTGGGATTTTCCCACTTTACCTAATATGGTCTTTCAAGTCGATTTTTAGATTGGGAAACTGCACCTGAGGTGCCAGCATTGAAATGAATGCACGGGCCTGAAGTGCTCACTTTATGGAGTGCGTCGGTCTTTTAAGATCAGTGATCGAGGTTCCGATTGCCAAGATATTAGCCGCCGTTAAAGATTCACTGCGGGCCGGTTCCGTACCAGTCCGGTCGACTCGATCGGGGTGCCATCTGGGAATTTTGGCCTCCTCATCAGGGTTAGTATGCATTCTATGCAGTTGAGAAATCTATGGCTTGGCAGGCAGAGTCCGGTATGTGTTGTCGGGAATGATGAGCTGGGTTATTTTGGCATTATTCGAGATGTCGGTATGGACAATAAACATTCACGATGATATTGTTAGTCAAGGACTGCTGAAGAAAGATGTTGTTCTTGCCGATGCTTTAGTTGGTATGTACGCCAAATGTGGTGTACTTCTCGTAAAGTACAAAAAAGTGCTTGAAGAGCTTTGTGTTCGGAATGTGCCCACTTGGAATGCATTGACTACGGGATTTTATCCCAAGGTGAGAGAATCCATGATGAGATTGTTGGACGGGGCTGCTTAAGAAAGTTGTTGAGCCTCGTGCTGCTTTCTAAACTCAGTATGTATGCCAATGGGGTTCCCTTTAAGGGTTAAAAAGAAGCCAAGGGCTAGGCCGCCCATTCATTAAAAGCCAAATGGCCGCCCATGGGGTGGCCACCCAAAAACAAAAAAACGGTTTTAATGAGTGTGTAAACAAGAAGAAAAGAGAAGGCATGGCGTAGAGAAGCAACGAAGTTGAACTTGCGCAATAAGGTTGCGCCAAGCTCTAGAAGGGTAGATGACAAGGCCGCGGAGACGAAAACTATTCATCTCACCAGTGCGCTCAGTTTCGGAGCCACTGGCGACGATTTTTGCGCACCTCGTTATCACCACTTCCACGTCATCTAGAGGGAGTTTTTACGCCTCCCTAGCAACGACATCGCCGTTGTTGCTAAGGGAGGAAGGGGCTCAAAATAGATTATTATTGCATGGAGAGGAAATAACCAAGGCAAGGAAATTAAGGAGGAGCAGGATCGAAGGGCGAGAGAGGAAGAGGACTCGGAGAGGCAAAGCTCCCTCTCCCTCACTCTCATCCTCGGAGCATAGTGTGCTCTCTCTCTCGCTTATCTTGTTCTTGAAGCTAAGCAAGGGAGAGCTTGGATGACTACAAACCCCTAAGCTATCGGTGCAAGTTTGGCAGATTCCTTAAGGGAAAGTGAAGGAGTAAAATCGAGGATTTGTGAAGGAGGGGAAGAACGAGAAAGACGGGGGGGATGTTGAAAGATCTCTCTCAATCTTTCTCTCAATTAAGCATAAAAAGGACGACAGAGGCGATCAAAGGATGCTACATAGAGATATCTTGCAGAGAATTTGGCAATAATTGAAGCATAAAGATTGAGGCAAATGAGCAGAATTAGGTAAATGAGGCAGATAAAGTGACAAAAGTGATTCTCATCACCGACATTAGTCCAAAGTTGATTAATCATTTTGTTAAGTCCGGTGTCGTTAATGGCCCAGTTAATCCTGTAAACAGGAGCTTAAACTCCTAGTTATCAGATGATCCGAGTGACGGTGCTGCTAACAACCCGCCTTGGCTAAGAATTAAGTTGTACTCAAAGCTTTAATCAATTAATTGATGATTACGGTGATTTCCAGATTCAGTTACATCTGTTGTTCTTATTCTCTCTCTTTCACACCTCCCACAACGAGAGGCCCGGTGCTTGCCCGGCTCACATTTCGAACACATATCCCCCGACATCTTTCGTGAACCCAACGCGAAACGAGCCGGGGTGGGAGGTAAAGATGGAGATGCCAGAACAGTTAAAGCAGTTTATTGAAGATTTCAGTGCCAATGGATTTTATACAAATCTGGCAGTTGAAGATTTGCCAAGAATGATGGAATTGGTTCAGGGGTATCTACAGGAAGAAAAAGCCATGCAGATAAAAAAGCAGACTCATGATGCTATAGAGCTAGCACTTGATGCTGTTCGGGAGCAATATTATAATTTTCAGGGATATGATCCAGAAGGTTTTATTGCATGTTATGAAGCTAAGATGAAGAGCCGAAATGTTCCAGAAGATGGATGATTGCATCTTTTGAGGAGGTTGTAAACTCGGATTTTAAAAAGCAGGTCCAAGAACTGGCAGAAGAATATCCCACACAGTGGGAGTATTTTGCAGAGGAATTTATTTACAAAAGGTCAAGGATTCTAGATCAGGAAATAAAGGAGATTACTGAACAAAGGTTTTCTTCAGTAAAGGTGAAGGGGATCAGATGATGCAAATCCTCAACTATGATGAATTCTAGGAGCCTATTTCTGCAAGAAGTAAAGACAAAGAAAATGCTAAGCTAGAAGTTGTTATCGATGCATGTCTTCTGGAAGACAAATCATTGTTGCATGCAAATGATGATTTCATAGTAGATACTGTTTATGCTCGATTGGGATTGTCTTCTTTATTCCAAAGTAGATATGACTCTATGGATGCTAATCATGCAATCATATCCTCTCAAAGTGACATAAATGAGGAAGTAGGTTTCTCAGAGCCAGTACATGGTTTGCATACAAGCATAGTTGCTAGCAGTGATCAAGAAAAATGTTTGTCAAAGTCAATATGGGATGTGGATGCCCATTTGGAGTGCTCTTTAGGTGTAGAACATGAAGAGAATGCTTATGAAGCATTACATGCAAAAGCAATTGTTTTGGATGATGCTATACAAGAGGGTTTCATGTCTATGGCTGCATTTTAGGACATTGGTGATGATGTAGATGTATTTGATTATCACCATATGTATTTGATGTGAACCAAGACAAAGATTATGATTATGGAGATGCATATTCAGAGGGGGTGATGGATGATGATCAGTCTATGATTGCTACAGGTTACAGGGTTTGCTATGATGATGCTATGGAAAAAGAAATTGTTGTTATCTTTGTAATGCATGCTGAGACTTGTGCTATTGAAGTAGAAAGATATTTGAATGGAAGTGTGGAGCTGCCATAACAATTTGTGTCTATAAAACATGCGATGAGGTTTTCTGTGATGATACTCACAGATTAGGTGGTTCTTCCAAGGAGGAAGATATGGAGCTTATGGATCTGCTTGATGATGTGTTAGATAAATTTTGAGCTCCTTGTGACAAAAGTAGTGAAGACCATCCTACAACATATGATGAAGAGATTATGATGCTTTTGGATGAGGCTCTAGAGCAGTTTGTGCCTAATGATTTGAATTTTAAAACTATTAAATTTGAAGGGTTAGCTGCAAAGGCGTCTACTTCTGAACCTAAGCAGCAGCAGCCCACCACGTAAAAATTGGGATCGATGCATGTGGTGTGATAGAGAAGACCACAGTTTTGTGAGAGAGTGTCATGAGTTTGATGAAGCTTATAAGAAGGATGTGGTTTTCTGGAAAGAGAAGAAGATTCATCTCAGGGCGACAAAGGAACTGCTCCGCTTGAACGTTGGCAGAGGTGGAATGAAGAAGATAGTGGAGGAAATACAACATAATGTTGCCCTTGTGGAAGGAGTTGCAGATGGGCTGCAAGTTTGTGGTAAGGAAGATGATGATGGTACAGGTGCAAAGGGCCAGTTTTGCAAGAAAGACTAAACGATCGCCAACTCCTCCCAAGAGGAAACGATTAACCCATAGTCCTTCTCCTCATCACTCCAAAAGGGAAGAGAGGAAACCAAGGAAGAAAAGTGAAAGAAAGAGGTCACCCTTTTCTCCTTCTTCTTCACCTTCCTCCTCTATCGATGAAATCTATGGCTATTCTCCTAGAGAATATAAGAGGGGAGGACATCGCAAATCTTACCCTGCATGGCGAAGTTCAAAAAAGCTCAAGAAGTTCAAAGAGGGAGGAAAGAGTATCTCTTCTCTCACCTATGATGGAACCTTTGGTGCTATCGATAAAGTATTGACCTTCATCCAACAATTTGATGCGGACTTTGGAGACGAGGGCTTCATGGATTCCTCCAAGCTAGGCCATGTAGCTATGCACTTCCAAAAATCGGCTCGTCAATGGTGGGCTAGTCTTTGTGGCAATGGCGAAGCCCCAAAGGCATGGAAAACTCTACAAGTTTCCATCATGAAGCAGTTCCTTGCAAGCGATGCAAAGGACAAAGTCCTCACCGAATGGTGGAGTTTGAGGCTTCTCTCTCATGAGTCTATCCACAAATATGTGGACAAGTTTGGGGATTTAAATCTCAAGGCTACTGTCTTTCAAAAGATAGACTTTGCTCAGCAAAAGCAACAATTCTGTGTGGGATTACCTGAAGAGATGGCCAAGTATGTCAACTCTCAATCACCTGGTTCTATGAGCGAAGTAATCCACCATACCATGGTTTCTTCACGCATCAATTTCCAACAAGGGGTTAGAGGGAATGTCAAGCCCATGGAAAATAATGACAAAAGTGATGCAAAGGGAAAAATTAATGCCCAAAATTATTCCCAAGGCCATTCAAACAACAACAACAATTAGTCCAAGGAGAAAGGAGTTTACAAAGGTAAAAATAAACTCTCTCCTGAAGAGCTTGAAGCTTTTTGCAAGGATCACAAATGTTTTAAGTGTGGGGAGCAAGGACATGGTTATTGTTCTTGCCCCAAAAGAAATGCTCGCAATGAGACTCTTAGAGCTTCCACTATCGAAGCTCCAAAAGAGGATGCTCATTGTTAAGGATCACCTGTCTCCTATGCTCGGGGAAAGGTAAGGGAGCATGATGCCTTCATCTTTTTTGACTCTGGTTCTATTCACAGCTTCATATCAATGGAGTTGGCCACCAAGTTGGGCATTCAAGATTTTGAGATGGGAGATACTATAACTGTCGATGCCACTTTCAAGGGACAATAAGCCTCTGCTACTCCCTTGATTGGGAAGTTGAGTCTTCATGTCCAAATCTATATCGAAAAAGAAGACTTCTTTATCTCTCCTCTCTAGCATGAGGATGCTATCCTAGGGGTACCATGGTTCAATCACATGGCTATCAACATGAAGATCCTTGAAAGGAGCATCTACTTCACCTACAGGAGAAAGAATATGTATATAGATGCTATTGAGTATGATTGTACTATACCACTTGTAAATTCTCTCACCCTTGATAAATCAATGAAAATCTCAGTTTCTGCGTACATGATTTTTGTCAAAGAATCCCTAAAAGGTCCTAATGATTCATCAAAGGTGAATGGTAGGAATCAAGAAGAGTTAGGCTTGTCTAACTTTCTAAAAGGATTCCAAGATGTGTTCATTGATGATATCCCTATGGACTTACCTCCGAAACGAGGGGATGATGACCATCGAATTGAGCTCCTATTAGGAAGCTCACCGCCTAATAAACCTCCCTGTCGAGTTTCACAAGCTCAACAAGAGGAGATCATGAGGCAAGTACAAGAATTGGTAGACAAAGGGATGGTGAGGCCTAGCTCCTCTCCCTTTTGTTCTCCAGTCCTTTTAGTGAAAAAAAAGATAGTACATACCGCATGTGTGTGGACTATCATGCACTAAACCATATCACTATCAAAAAACATTTTCTTGTACCTCAGGTAGAAGATCTGTTTGATAAGCTACAAGGCTCTACCTACTTCAGTAGGATTGACCTTAAAAGTGGCTACCATCAAATAAGGATAGTGACTGAAGATATCCTAAAGACCACGTTTCGTACAACGTTTGGCCTTTATGAATACCTAGTCATGCCTTTTGGCTTGACTAATGCACCAGCTACATTCAATCGATTAATGGAGAAAATTTTTAGACCCTACCGCAAATTAACTCGAGTGTTCTTTGATAATATCATCATCTACTCCAATTCCTTGGAGGAACACAAGCAGCATCTCCAAGTGATTTTTTAAAGCATTAAGGGAGAATAAGCTTTTTCTCAATCAAAAGAAAAGTGAATTTTTCCTTCAAGAGATTCAATACTTAAGTCGTATTATCTCTCAAGATGGTATCCGTATGGATCCATCAAAGTTGGAGGTAATAAAAGCATGGCCTAATCAAAGGAATCTACGTGAGCTAAGAAGCTTTATTGCTATGTGTGCATACTATAGACGCTTCATAGCAAAATTCTCTCAAATAGCAGGACCATTACATGACTTAACAAAGAAAAAAATTAAGTGTTCATGGATTGCTATGGAGCAAAGTGCTTTTTCCAAGGCAAAAGAGAAGCTTACCTCCCAACCAGTCCTTATGCTTCCGGATCTCTCAAAGCCATTTGAGGTCTAATGTGATGCTTGTGGTGATTTCCTTGGAGCAGTCTTGCTTCAAGAAGGGCATACCATAGCATATGAGAGCCGAAGGCTCAACACGGATAAACGGGTCTTAGGAATTTATGAGAAAGAGTTGTTAGCTGTTCTACATGCCCTAGACACATGGAAGCACTATCTATTGAGGACTCCATTCATCTAACAACCAGACCATCAAAGTCTCAAGTACTTCATGACGCAAACAAAGCTTTCCAACAAACAAATGAGGTGGGCAAATTTTCTTTCGCAATTTAATTTCCACATTGCTCACATTGCTGGTAAGCACAATTAAGTGGCCGATGCACTTTCATGACGACCAATAGTTAATGTTGTGTCAATAGCAACTCACAATGATCTATCTTCTATGATAGATGCGTATGCTACTGACCCCTGACTTTAAAGACATAATGGCAGCGCTTGCTTTGAGGAAGAAAGAGGAACCATTCACCTTGCATGATGGTTATGTTCTCCATGGAAATAGGCTATGTGTTACCCACTCCATTCGTGAGAAAGTCATGTATGAATCCCATGCTTCTCCCTATGCGGGGCATAGAGGCATTCAACCTACTCTTCGAGGAGTAGAGACATACTTTTATTGGCCTACCATGAAAGTGAACATACAAGAGTATGTTTCAAAATGTGTGGTATGCCAAAAGACCAAGTATGATAGAGGGAAGCAACCTGGATTACTCTAGCCATTTTCCTTGAATTATGTCAAGAGTTTCAAAATGGATTTTGAGATGCTATCTATGTAGAAAGTTGTCTCATGAGCTGAAAAAAACTCGACTTGTTTTTGGAATATCAATTCTATCTTTAACCTTGTCCTTGCACAATATTTCACAACCTAAACTCTGTGAAAAAACGAGTCCTATTTTTGGCTTTTTTCAACTTTTTGCAACTATACCACTCTAGAATTTATTTTTGTGAGGTCTATAATGCTAGAGAACTATCTTTAGTAGTCCTCAACATGTCCTGATGCTTCTAGGGAGAAATAAATATTAAAGTTCTAAGTTATGACCAAATTACAAAAATTGTCAAATCCTGTTTTTTAGCCAATTTTAGCCCTTCTATGATTTTTTTGGTGGATTTCATGATATCCAAATGCATTTTTGATTTTCTATGTCACATATTGTAACATAAAGCTAATATTCCTTGAGTTTTGGGGCACCTAATACCCTATTTTGCATAGTACACAACGATGGTTGATTTTTTCAATTATACAAGATAACGAAACATTCTAGTATATCAAGTATAGCTTTTTCAATATTGTTAGTTTCTTGTGACAACTACATGCATTTTGTAGGTAGTAACCATATCTAGTCATAAGGATCAAATTTGGCTAGATATTGAATAGTTTCTATGGGATTATACAACTCATAATGTTGAACCCAATTTTTTCATTTTTGCTGTATTTACCACTTCATCTTTGTCCCCAAGATTCCCCTTGGTAAGAGATGTATTATTCTTTTGACATGCTCCATGGCTCCTTATGAACATAAAGGACAATAGGGAACTAAGAAAACATGCACATAATATTTGTATTGAGCGTGGCTATAGAAACTTTGATGATAGGTTTGCAGAATGGTAAAAATTTAACTTTTTTGTACCTATTTATTTTGGAAAAACAAAGAATAGTGAGTGAGAAGCAATCATATGTTCCGATCACCAACCCATTGAAGTTAACTAGGGAATTTATCTCAAGTCCTACAAAAATCCCTAATCTTATTTTTATGCAACAAAACGTAAGAAATTACTGTTTTGATGAAAATGCACTGGTCCATCAACTTTGGAGGCTTGGTGTGACCAAAAGATGAGAAATTTTACAAGTTTCCTTTTTTTTCCATGTGTAGTAGGCCTTGAACTATAACCTCATGAACGGATTTTACAAAATGAGTGGATCTACTATGGTTTTGGAGGTTTTTTTCAAAACCCTGAAAGGACACTTTTATGTCCTGTTAGGTTACCGACCTAGTGTTAATGAGCTTAAACTCCCATTACAGATCACTCCGGACCATTAACGGCTCCGCAATCCATCAAAAACAGATAATTAGACTAATTTGCCTACTGACGAGGAAAATCGTATTGTGTCGATTCTATCTGTTGAATATGTCTTCAATCAATGTCTATGACGAAAGTATTTCTTATCCTATGACTACTTACAAGCCTTGCTGATATCTCCTTGCCTAAGACGATGAGGAATAGTCTCCTTGGTGCCTTGGTTGCAAAGCCTTTGCTTGGGTTGGAGGTTAAGAGAGAGAGCTCGCCCAATCCTTGGCTTGGTTTCGATTGTTGAGAGAGAGCTCGCCCTTGGCGGTTTGGATTGAGAGAGAGAGCTCCCCTTTGGCTTGGAGTCGATTGAAGGTCAAGAGAGATCTTAGCTTACCCTCTTGATTAGATTCGATGGAAATCAAGGAAGCTTGCTTCGATGGAGAGATCAAGGGAGCTTTCTTCGATGGAGATCAAGGAGCTTCTTGCTTTGATGGAGATCTTGCCTCGCTTCCCTCTTCCTTAGATTCCCTCTCCTTCGTCCTTCTCCTCCTAACGTACATGCAAAAGTGTCCCACTCATGCAAAATTTTTCGCTATTAATAGCTCCTTGCCTCCCCTTGCAGTAGCGCCAGTGTCATTGACGTGGCATGGGAACCGCTGTGATGACGTGGCAGATGAGATCTCGACTAGCATGAAAAAGCGTGCAGCTGGTTCAGAACATGGGCACCCCGACCTCTTGAGCATTATTTGTTATTGCAGCGAGGGCGTCTGAGTCCCGAGCTGGCTAGTGCAACGTCATCTCCTTTTCCTTGCGCCTCTCCACGCTATTGAACGCCCATGCTTTCCTTCTTCTTTTTTGTTTTTCACACCTACTCACCTTAGGGCTCCTAGTGGACGGCCCTTTGCTCATTAGGTGGGCGGCCTCCAACCATACCCACTTGGGTGGCCCAGGGTGGCATGCATAGCTTAATGTCGACCAAGGTATTGCCAAGCATTGGGTGGCCACATTGGGCGGGCAGCCAGCTTGCCTTCTGAGGCGGCCACTTGGGTTTAATTTGGGTGGTCCTTGGCCCTTGTTGGGCACCACATTTAGCATACATGCCGACTGAGGTATTGCCAAGCACAACAAATTTCTCCAGTAGCCCTCGATTAACAATATCATCGGGAATTTTGATGCCCTTAAAAAAGTCTTGAATAGTGCCACACGCGTGCTAGCTAGATGAAAGTATAAGTGATTGCATTTGAACAATGACCCTCGATTTGTATCTGCTTAAGCCATAGCCGTGTTGGGCATTTCCTGCTATCACCAACCTCCAATAAATAATATTCTTGTCAGGCACAACATATCAACCAAAGTGTTGTTGCATGACATTCCAAAACTCGGTGAAAGTAAAAAAAATCCCAGATGGCACACTGACTGAGCAAATCAAAATGGTACGGAGCTAGCCCCCCTTCGAATCTTTAAAGGCTAATATCTTGGCAACCGGAACTCCAATCACTGATCTGAAAAGACTGACGCGCTTCACAAAGTGAGCACTTCAGGCCCGTGCATTCATTTCAATTCTATCACCTCAGGTGCAGTTGCCCAATCCGGTACGGATCTGCAATCGGCTTAAACTTCAAAGTGCCATAACTTCTTCACTGTGACTCCAATCGACGAGCCGTAAAGACAGGCCGGTAGAGCACTTCAAGCACTTCTGTGGTCACTACAAGCATACTCATTTTTGGCATAGTTGAGGCATATGTTGGCCCTTGTAAGCCGGATCTGGCATACATTAATCATTAATCTTGGCCTGTTATCAAGCCGTGATCACTGCTCACTTAATGTGTAGGCTTCAAAGAAGCTTAGCTTACATTTCTTTGCTCTTTTTCTCTACATGGCAGCGGAGCTGCACGACATCCACCCCCTCTGAACGTGCACAGCCTCCGGTCTGTGCCAATAGCACTTCAATCTGCATCTGCTACAGGTACCTTAAGCTCTTTGCCATCATCAGTAGACTCACGTAACTGGTAAACGTATGAAAAATGAAATAATTCTTATACCCTATCATCAATGTTCTAGCTTAATCATTAGGTAGCTGTCCATCAAAAATCTATAAATTGTATGTGTCATATCTCCAAAGCATTCAATCATGGATAACTTGTTTAGTGAACCCCGCCAGACTCAAGTGCTCCAATTAACGATGCACACGGCTTGACCATTAAGCTCTCTTTAAGGAACCCTGCCAAGCTCAAGTATGCCTTACTCTGTCTGCACACGGAACGGCTGTCAAGTCCTTTACTTCAAGCTCTGTTAGCAGAACCAATCTCAAAAAAAAAAGTGAAGATACTTCATCAATTGTTCAAAGAAGTCAGCTGGAAGCCAGCCATGTAAGCTTATTGACCACATAACGAAAACTCTTTTGACTTAGCATAAATCTAGAGCATCATCAGACTCATCGTCTGATGCATACATAACATTGTCTTTAGGAGGTTGATCTGTGTTGAAGTCTCCAATATTAATCTCACTATCTCGTTGCTTAAACAACTTAACTCTTTTCCCTGCAATAGGCACCTTGAGCTCAGTGCCATCAAGCTCGCATAACTTGTAGGTTGCATTATTATAAACATGAAGTACAACATATGGTCCAAACCATTGTTCAACCATCTTCTGCATAGCAATGTACTGGTTCTCCAGGCTACTGTCATATACAACGACCCAATCCCCATCTTTAATAGCACGAGGTCGTAGTTTGTGCTTATCATCAAACGCTTCCTTGTTCTTCAACCTTGCTTCCTTAAGCATTACTTTAGCCTGCTCAATATCTTCTTGACGTCTCTCAAGTTGGCGTATGCACAATGCAAGCAAACCTTCTGTAGACATACCTACTTCCCATGGCATTATGGTCCAAGAGATAACCGCTTCCTCTGTAGGCATAATGGGTTTTTGCCCGTACATTAGCTCAAATGGCATAAAACCTATAACAGAACTATGTGTAGTTCGATCAACCCATAAAGCAAATGGTAGGAGTTTAGGCCAATCACCAATATGTCCCTGGCATGCCTTTTCTAAATCTTTAACAATAGGCGGATGCCCTCTTTCACTTTTACCATTACCCTTTGGATTATATGTTGTAGTGAGAGCCAATTTAATGCCCAAGCGAGCAAAGAAATCATGAGCTTCATCTGCATCCAGCTCTCCTCTATCAGCAGTAATTCTACCAACACATCCATACCTGGAAATAACATACTCAAGCAAGAACTTGCATACAGAACTGGTAGCTTTGGTATGCAAAGCTCTGCCTTCCACTTGATTAGTAAGATCCTCTCTTGCAAGAACAATATACCGCATCTTCCAGACACCTCTCTCCTTTTCTTCCTTCTTTAAACGTATTCTACTGGCATGGTAATGAGGTCCACCACCCAATTGTAGTTCATAGCAAGTGGATAGGTGGGATGCAATCCATATCGATGTCGCACATTAGAATATTGTTGGCATATTAGGCATGTCTCCACAAACTGAGCCACATCTTTATACATACCTTTCCACCAGTAACGATCCTTAATCTTGACAAAAGTTGCCCAGACCCCTCTGTGTCCAGCCCATAAACTTTTATGAAACTCTTTGATAACCTGTTGTTGAGTTGCTTTATCACAAACAACCCGTTGCGGTACTCCTTTAAAGCATTTTGGCTGCTTCCATAAATGGCCATCCTTCAAAAAATAGCCTCCGTAAGCTTTCTTCCTTATCTTTTTGTACTCTTGATCTGTCCACCCTTCATGCTTAGTAAGAGTGCTAAGGTAGCGACCAATCAAAAGCCATTCTCCTTCATAGAACTCTTCAGAAAATACCTCAAAATTATGAGCAATATTGCCACAATTTGCATGCAGATAAGAAGACGAATAGAACTTTAAGCCAACATCATCACTTGTGGTCAGCATCTCTTCTTCATCTTCAAATCTAGCTCTTGATAACATATCTGCAATCAACATGATTATCTCTACTTGCAATATGACAAAATTCAGGATTAAGAGATTTAATGTAGGCTATCCATCGCAGCATAACAATATCCGGAGTAGAGCAATTTGCAATCATCCCTATTAGTGGCAAGCAATCTGTCTCTACCATGACTGAAGCTCCAATAAAGTATTATTTATCAGACCTTAGAGCAGTAGCAACGCCCCAAAGTCTCTCTTACATGTGCCCTACAATTAGAACCTCTTTGTCACCAGAAGTTGATTTTTGCCATGAAAGTGTTAAGTTAACTTCTTCAAGCCTGGATAAAATAGCATCATAGTCAGCAATATGTTGAGCAACAAAATGTCGGCACCCCCTCTGATCTTTTACTTCATCTTTTGAGCCTTCCTCACAGCCCTTAATCCGTAGATCATCAATGAAAGGCATAGTAACATGTGGGATAAAGTCCCTTAATACCTTATTCATGCCGTTCATCATATGAGCTATAGAATTAGTTGCACCCTGTGGCAGAGTGCACATCCTTACCAATCCGAGAGGTGTATCATCGTAGTAAGATACCTGCGCTCCAAAGCTAACTGAAATTGATCATATCCAGAATAAAGATCACCCATAGAGTAAATTGACCTACCTGCAAAAGCCTCAGCAAATTCATCCAAAATTGGGCCGGTACCCACATTGCGGATTGTTACCTTGTTAACAGGCTGCATATCTTGTATAAACCTTAAAGTACCATTTTTCTTCAGAACAGTGAACCATCAGCTAGAGTATGGCGCACATGATGGTTCCAAGATTCCCATTTGTATCTTCTCATTAAGCAAATTGATAATCTTTGTCAAGTGAGCTTTAGGAACTGGAATAGGACGTAAGCTCCATGGCATGTGAGGAACAATGAATATAACCATAGGTGCTACAACACTTGGATCCACACACCCAATCTCACTTGGCTCAAAGGCAAAATCTTTTCCATGTTTTTCGAGCATACCTTGAAAACACTTGATTTCCTCTTCGTTGAGAAAACCATCTTCTCCCACCTTAAGCTGCTGCAATGTCTCTTTAGTGAATTTGTGCCCAATGTTCTTAGGATTTCTGAGCCTAGAGTGTCGAGAAGCTTCTTTAATTACTTCATCACTTCCCTCTGGTAGAGGTGTAGCGACAGGTCTCACTTTCTTTGCACCTATCTTGTACTTCGTCTCTACCTGTGCTTCAACTTCTTTATCCAAGTCATCCTCAATATGCATAAGTGCCTCGTATATGTCCATTGAGTGCACTTTAACAATTTCAATTCAACTTTCTAACCTGTTCTGCTTGATATCCTCAAGCTCTGACGTAGTATCAACATAAGAGATCTCTTTGAAGATTCGTGATATCACATCATCCGGTTCTAGCACATCACATCCTTGAAAGTCACTTTGAATGCTTGAAACATATTATTTCTCCCACTTAGTTAAATCATTAAATTTCCTGTAAGATACTAAACCCTCAGATGTCAACCCTAGAAATCCTGAAGATAAGGTTTCTCTTTGCGAGAACTTCTCCTCATTTGCACCACCATAGTCCCGCTTTATAGTGGCACCCCAAGAAAATCCTGAGCAAATCTTTGTTCTTTAAATTCCTTATGTATCTTTGGCATTGGACAATCACATAAAATGTCTTTGTTTCTAGCATGATCAACACATATAGTTAGAAATTGAACCGTGTTCATACCATCTAGGCTTCGAACCCTGGCATAGGCCGAGCCATCATCGAGCACCTTAGTTTCCATCCGCACAGCCGTAATGTAGGGTTGTCCCAGAATCAATGGGTAGGAGGAATGATCCTGTATAAAAAAGTTATGCTCATCACAGACATCCCCAATAGTTACCTTAACATTTGCACATGCACCGTAAAGATCTCCAGGAAGCATGTTGGCAGCTCGAATCTGCCACCCGTGATCTACATCAATAGGCCACTTCCCCTTTTGGTGCAAATTCTTTGCCATGAGATTGATTTCTGAACCATGGTCTATGAGGGCTAAGACCGGCTCCTCAATGTCGCCAAGCTTTACCACTGTTTCTGTCATAGCTCTTGCCCAATGAGTCCTCGAAAAGTGACTCTTGGGTATAACTTCTTCATCTTCACCGCCGTCATTAAAATGCATGTTTCTTACCTCAAGTATAATCGGGTTGGGAACTACCACAAGGTTTGGCTCTTCTTCTTCAAGATCTACTAAGTACTCTTCATAGTCTTCCAAAATTGCTTCAATGTGACGAACCACTTGGCTTTTAACTGGATCTGACTCTTGATCACTCAGTACTTACCGCTTTCTTTTTATAATGTCGATGATCTCTTAGTGGAACTCGCGCTTAGCAATTCCAAGAATATCCCCCAAGGTGAGCTCCACTTTACTATTTAGGATACGTTCTTCAAATCTGTAGCCAGTTCAATATCAGACTTGAGTTTATATGAGGGCCCTTTATGCTTACCTTGCTTCTTATCCTTCGGAGCCTCTTCCATAACCACCTCCGGAGTAGGTTTAGGAGCTGGCACTTCTTCTTTCTTATTGTTGGATCTCATCGACCTTTTTGACGCCCCAGCCACCTCTTCATCTCTTTTCCACTTCTCGTCCACCATAGCTTCATTGGCTTGAGCTTTAGCAATATAAGCATATACCGAAAGAGAATCCACTGGATCGGTCCACCCAGCGGTTTCTCAAATTGAATTCCCCACCTCTCGTAGCTTCCCGTATGTTACCTTTCTTGCTTCTGCTATCTTTAGAGCATATGGCCAAAACTGGCCCTTTGCACCTGTACCATCATCATCTTGCTTACCACAAACTTGCAGCCCATATGCAGCTGCTTCCACAAGGGCAACATTATGCTGTATTTCCTCCACTATCTTCTTCATTCCACCTCTGCCAAAGTTCAAGCGGAGCAGTTCCCCTCTCGCCCTGAGATGAATCTTCTTGTCTTTCCAGAAAACCACGTCCTTCTTATAAGCTTCATCAAACTCATGACACTCTCTCACAAACATGTGTTCTTCACTATCGCACCACATGCATCGATCCCAATTTTTACGTGGTGGTTGCTACTGCTTAGGTTCAGAAGTAGACCCCTTTGCAACTAACCCTTCAAATTTAACAGTTTTAAAATTCAAATTTAGTTCTTGAATACCTTTAACGAGATCGTCAAGAATAGGCCCCTCCACTTTGGGTAATGTAGAGGGCGGCTTCTCTTTAAGCTCTTCTTCATCATCATCCAGTACCTTGATCACAATTTGCTTATCACCCCGCTTCTGTCGTTTTACGATCGTGTTCACCGCTTCAGATACTATTTTCCAATCTGATGTCAATCCCAATTCTCCTGCCAGAGCCTTCTGCTTCTGACGAGGAAAATCCTATTGTGTCGATTCTATCTGTTGAATTTGTCTTCAATCAATGTCTATGCCGAAAGTATTTCTTCTCCTATGACTGCTTACAAGCCTTGATGATATCTCCTTGCCTAAGCCGATGAGGAATAGTCTCCTTGGTGCCTTGGTTGCAAAGCCTTTGCTTGGGTTGGAGGTTAAGAGAGAGAGCTCGCCCAATCCCTGGCTTGGTTTTGATTGTTGAGAGAGAGCTCGCCCTTAGCGGTTTGGATTGAGAGAGAGAGCTCCCCTTTGGCTTGGATTTGACTGAAGTTCAAGAGAGAGCTTAGCTTACCCTCTTGCTTAGCTTCGATGGAAATCAAGGAAGCTTGCTTCGATGGAGAGATCAAAGGAGCTTGCTTCGATGGAGATCAAGGAGCTTCTTGCTTCGATGGATATCTTGCCTCGCTTCCCTCTTGCTTAGCTTCCATCTCCTTCGTCCTTCTCCTCCTAACGTACATGTAAAAGTGTCTGACTCATGCAAAATTTTTCGCTATTAATAGCTCCTTGCCTCCCCTTGCCGTAGCGCTCGTGTCATTGACGTGGAATGGAAACCGCTATGATGACATGGAAAATGAGATCTCGGCTAGCATGAAAAATCGCGCAACTCGTACCGAACATGGGCGCGCCGACCTCCTAAGCATTATTTGTTATTGCAGCGAGGGCGTCTAAGGCCCGAGTTGGCCAGCGCGACGTCATCTCCTCTTCCCTACACCTCTCTACACTGTTGAACGCCCATGCTTTCCTTCTTCTTTTTTGTTTTTCACACCTACTCACCTTAGGGCTCCTAGTGGGCGGCCCTTTTCTCATTGGGTGGGCGGCTTTCAACCATCGGCCTCCAACCATACCCACTTGGGCGACCCCAGGGTGGCATGCATAGCTTAATGTCGACCAAGGTATTGCCAAGCATTGGGCGGCCAACCAGCTTGCCTTCTTAGGTGGCCACTTGGGTTTAATTTGGGTGGCCCTTGGCCCTTGTTGGGCACCACATTTAGCATACATGCCGACCGAGGTATTGCCAAGCACAACAACTTTCTCCAGGAGCCCAATATCATCGTGAATTTTGATGCCCTTAAAAAAGTCTTGAATAGTGCCACAAGCATGCTAGCTAGATGCAAGTATAAGTGATTGCATTTGAACAATGACCCTCGATTTGTATCTTCTTAATCCATAGTCATGTTGGGAATTTCCTGCTATTAGCAACCTCCAATACATAATATTCTTGTGACACACAACATATCAACCAAAGTGTTGTTGCATGACATTCCAAAACTTGGTCAAAGTAAAAAAAATCTCAGATGGCACACCGACTGAGCGCATCAGACTGCGACAGAGCCGACCCCCTGTGAATCTTTAAAGGATTATATCTTGGCAACCAGAACTCCGATCACTGATCTGAAAAGACTAACGCGCTCCACAAGGCCCGTGCATTCATTTCAATTCTGTCACCTCAACTGCAGTTGTCCAATCCGGTACGGATCTGCAATCGAATTAAACTTCAAAGTGCCATAACTTCTTCACCCCGTGACTCCAATCGACGAGCCGTAAAGACAGGCCGGTAGAGCACTTCAAGCACTACAGTTCTAGATCATAATCTCTCATCTATGGGCACTGCAAGCATACTCATTTTTGGCATCGTTGAGGCATCTGTTGGCCCTTCTAAGCTTCATCTGGCATACATTAATCATTAAGCTTGGCCTGTTATCAAGCCATGATCACTGCTCACTTTATGTGTCGGCTTCAAAGAAGCTTAGCTTACATTTCTTAGCTCTTTTTCTCTACATGGCAGAGGAGTTGCACGACATCGTATCGGAGAGAGTCTTATTTTAGGGGTCTCATCAAGAGGCCTCGTAAGCTCTCTTTTTTCTTGGAGAGGAAAGGAAATCCCATAAGCATGAAGTTGTTGAGTAACTTCGGCTTTAAAAGTGGGGTTGCCCATATCTTGTTGCAACCTAGTGACAAGATAATTAACAAACATGGGGGCATCATCATTGGCACCTTCATGTGCAAAATCAAAGTTATCAATGTTCATTCTACTCTCTCGGTTATTGTCAGCCATGTTAATCAAACTCATGTGTCTACTTAGTGTATGCTTTGAAAATTCAAAACCTTAGTTGCTACTCCTCTTAGCCTTTGAAAATAGGCACTTAAGTATGTACACGCACAGATTGAATTGGTTAATTATAGAGAGTAGTGGGGTGAGTCTAACATAGCGAAGTTGCTAAGGGATAGTTCCTTTTGGACTTCTTATGGCTCATTAATGGTAAATCCGTAAGCAAGTCTAAATAGACTCCATTCTTAAGACCAAAGCTCTCGAGGTGTGCAACATATCTCACATAGTGGGCTCAACAAAACCGATAATAGATCCCAGTCCCACTTACCCTAGTATAATTAACAAAAACAACCATTAATAGGCTACTTAAGGACCTCTCTTCTTAAGCAAGAAAAGAGAAACCAAATTCTCTGATACCAATGTAATGGAAATGGCTAATGAATTTTGAGAGTAGTGGAATTAGGAAATTAGATGAAGCACTTTTGTGAGATTACTTTGTGAGCATAGCGGGTGAACTTAATTGATGGTAGCAACATAAACATGGTACTTAGTTAACTTGGCATGAACAATACTTTTGCAAGAGAGAGAGTTTAGAGAACATGACAATAGTTTACAGAGCCGGTCCCCCCTCCAATTGGCATTTGTATTATAGTTTCTCCCATCAAGAGAGACTTGGTACAATACAATCTTTGTGTTCCTTGTGACCTAGGTGATGCAATGAAAATGGAAAGCTTCATGCATTACAAACATAACATAAACTTTGTAGAAAGCATAAAATATCCCAAGCCTCAATCCCAAGGCCTCAAACACCTTCGAAGGTGGAGAGAGCTAGCGTGGAATGAAGGTACGGAAGAGGAAGAAGGAACATTCCATAGGAGAAAGAAATATTTCCTCACTTATCATCACTCTTCTTGCTAGCATAGATAATAGCATAGTAATGCTAGCAAACATAATAGCATAGCAATGAAGATGGAGAAGATGGTAAGCTTAAGCATTGAAGCATGGCTCTTGGTTGGATTTTCATTCCATAGCCAAGAGTGTTGGTGTAGTCTATCACTTCTCACAAGCTTGGAGAAGGACGTGGAGTTCCTCCACTTTCACCAAGTGAGAATGGATCCACAAAATGAGTGTGTGTGTGGTGTATATCACCCTAGCACCCCCCTTGCTTGCTTGGAGCGAGTTGCAACATTTCCTTATGCTGCAAGCTCATTGGACCCTTCTTCCCCTAGCCAATCACATGCAGCATGAAGTGAAGTACATGGGTAGTCTTTTGACAAGTGTCCTCCTTACTCCCTAGAGAGACAGAGAGCTTGAAAATATCTAGATATTTGTTGGATGGAACTAGAACCTCATTGGATCCCTCTTTAGCCCAACCAATAGTTTTCAAGCACACCATGTGGTTAAGCTTAGTGAGAGTGACCTGTGTCCCATATGCCCTTTTAGAAAAGGGGTGCCCTTTGGGTGAGTAGAAGGTTAGGTAAAAGATTCCCCTAACTTTGGGACTTTCATGCATAGGAAGCTTCTCAAGCAACTTCCTCATTAAGTTTGTAGGGTCTCTTTTTGACTCAAGCACCTTACCCTCCATGTATAGTAAGCTTCTCAAGCAACTTCCTCATTAAGTTTGTAGGGTCTCTTTTTGACTCATGCACCTTACCCCCCATGTATTGGAATCTTCTCAAGAAACTTCCTCATTAAGTTTGTAGGGTCTCTTTTTGACTCAAGCACCTTACCCCCCATGTATAGGAAGCTTCTTAAGCACCTTCCTCATTATGTATGAAAAGTACCTCAAGTACCTTAGTCATCAAGCATGACAAGCACCTTAGGTGGAGTTCCCACCTCAAGCTCAGCCCTAGCTTGCATAAGTTCAAAGGAAAGTTTAGGTAGGCTTCCCACCTCAATCTCATCCCTAGATTGCCTAAGGTCAAAGGTAAGTTTAGGTCAGGTTCCTACCTCATGCTCAGCCCTAGCTTGCCTAAGGTCAAACGACTTTTAACACTAACCATTGGAGGTCTTGAATGAAGCTAACGCTAAGGTCTTTTAAGCTCCATTAGTTAACCTTTCTTTTTGACAGACCATATCTCATTTGGGCTCCTTTACCAATGGCCCCGTGTTGAGATAGATCCATAAGCACATGTCTATATTCTAACCCTTGTTCCCATTTATTATCCCACATTAAATGATCAATTGTATATGATAAAATCGTTTGAGTTGGTTAGATACTAGATTTAATGACAGCTAGTATACATCGGATGGCAAAATTGGAAGCATCTACATGTATGTGGAATATCTTATTCCCATTTGGTTCTTTCAATAATATAGTTGAAGTGAGCTTGCTTAAACTTCATGAAGGATTCTTCACACTCATCAGTCCATTCAAAGCGTGTAATCAAGCTATACATGGGTTTTGCAATTATAGCGTACATGTAAATGAACAGTGTGTAATATTCACAATGTCCCATGGAGGCTTGAACCCATTTGACTGTTGTCGGCCTAGGCAAATCAGCGATAACATGAATTTTATCCATATCAATAGGTATGTCATTTTTAGACACTATATGTCCAAGAATTTTTAGACACTATATGTCCAAGAAATTTTCCTTGTCTACCCATAAATATACACATGTCACGATTTAAGCAAATCCTATAAAGTCTACATTTTTTGAATACCTTTTTGAGGTGTTCAAAATGATCAGCCCAGATTGATGAATGTACGCATAGATCATCCATATATACTTCCAATAAATTTCAAAGATATTCTTTAACAGCATGGCTCATCAATATTTCAAAGGTGGCAGGAGCATTAGTTAACCCAATAGGCATAACCCGATAGGCAAAATTACCCCATTCAATTGAAAAGGCAATTTTGTGCTGATTTTTGGGATCAACCAAAAGTTGATTGTATCTCAAAAATCCATCTAAGAATTTGTAACTCATTCTAAAACATTCTCAATGATTGGAAGAGGAAAGTTGTCTGTAATGGTAGCTGCATTCACTTTCTTGAGATTGATGCATACTCTTAATTTTCCATTTTTCTTGGGTACTACCATAATTGGAGAAACCCAATTTGGGTGTTCAACTTCCTAAATGAATTGGGCTTCCTTTAGCTTCTCTATCTCTTCTTTGATCTTTCTGGAAAATGTCTCATTATATGTGTATGGCGTTTCTCTGCTTGGTTTCACATCATTTCTCATAGGTATGTATGTTGACAAATTTCTAGATCAACACCCTTGAGATCCTTATAAGACCAAGCAAAGATATCTCCGAATTCTTTTAGTAAGATTAATAAAATCTCTTCTTCTTATTTCGTCAAGTCGTTTAAAATGTAGGCAGGTCTAGGCTCTTCTCCTGGTTCGGCCAGATCTATCTTTTTTGCGTTTTGAGAACCTTCGTAGGACTCGCCGTGTTTTCGTAATTCTCTGATAGGTTCTTCAACTATTATTTTTCTGTCTTGGAGAGTATATTTCTTGTAGTGGGATGGGACACTCATTACATCTTTACGATCCTTCTCAGTGGTTTCCATTTCAGTTGTATATATCTCCTTTAGAGATTTTTTCAACTCTTGATATTTCTTTCTTTGTTCAACTCGTGTCATGGTTGAGTCCTTGTCCTGGTTTCTAGGTTTTGCTTGATTTTCCTTTCTCGTTTTTCTCAATGTTTTTGACATTTCTTGTTTTTCATTTAAAGGACGTCTACCAGTGATTTTGTCCTTTGACACCATCATGTGCGTCTATCTACATCAAGAACTGTGTTCTACAGGAGACTGATGGCATAGGTCTAGCTTTCAAGTTTCTCGTGTCTCTTTTCCTTCTATACCATTTCTGTCTTCTTCGTTTCTGGTTTGGAAAGTCAAAAAACTTTTCCTCCCCTCCTTTCATGAGTAGTTTATCTCTGAATCATCTGCGGTAGTTGAATATTCTTCTAACTCATTTGTTGCATCCTAGTAGAGGTCTAAAAAGGCTTGTTGAGCCTTCATTAAGTCCTTGGATTACTAATTTCGTCTTCAGTGTGAAGGGTTGAGATAAATTTTATGGGAATTATGTCATAGCCATTCTCGTTGCAAAATTGAGTAGGCATAGACATATTTACACATACATCTAGTTTTGCTAAAATTTGACTCCACTCAAATGGCTCAAACAAATGCTTCAAAAAGCGTTCAGGTAAATAGGTTTCATTTATGCAATCCCTTTATAAGATACATTCTTCTCGTTTTAAGCTCCCATTTTTTGAGGCTCGGCACATCCAAATAGGTGTGTCTTTGTTTAACCAAAATGGAAGCTTAGTTTCAGCTGAAGAGATTGAGTCAAATACTTGTATGGGTGTTTTCATGACATCTCTATAAGTATGATCTTTCAGATTAACCCTTGTTATTGATCCCACTTGCTTCAAGTATAAATAATTGTTTCCCCAATCTTGAATGAGTTGTACTTGTCGCATGAAAGGTCTTCCCAAGATGATTTTGTAATTGAGTTTCTTTCCAAAGTCCACTATGGAAAAAGTGTGTTGATATTCAATCCCACAAGAATTAACTATCACTTTTTCAATCAGTCCTAAGGGTCTTTCGATGTGTCCATTAGCCAATTGAAATTTCATTCGAGTTTGTCTAATGGCTAGTTGTCTCCATGATTCCCATACTGCTTTCGTGGCTATGGCTATGCCTACCCCACTATCCAGTACTGCCATGGTTTTGATATTGATAGCCGTTTTTCGGCTTTCCATAATTGTTATAGTAAGTTACCTCACCCTATCAAATCACTCAAACATTTTGGTTATCCCTACCATTTCACTGTACATAGGCGTGTGTGAGTTAGGGGGCTTTTCCCATATCTTCTTAAAATCCTCAGGTAGCTAGTCACTGGGCTAGTTGAATCAAAAAAATAAATAAAATAAATAAAATAAAAGTATATTATGGCCTCTTTGTGTGTAAATATTTCATTGTATATATGGCCTAAATATAGGGATTTTTTATAATTATTTTGGTATTTTATTTAAATATTTCTACTTAGGTGTGTGTTTTATTAAACCTATGTACACCTTCTTTCATCCTCTTATACCATAATTATATTTTTTGCCAATATGTACATACTCTAACCTCATATTTTTCCTTTATACAAATCACTCCCACATTTTCACCCTCACCCTCGTGAAAACAAAAAATTGATTTCTACTCATTGGTTACATTTATTATATTATTTACTTGCATACCTTTTCCTCTTTCACCCAAAATAATTCAAGGAGGGACCATATCATATGATTCCAATATCTTTCCATATCCATAACTCCTCCATATTTTTATTATTATTTTTACTCATTATTCTAACACCATGTGTTCATTGAGCTAAAGTCCATGAATAGTCCATACACTAGTCCCACCATGTATATATTTCTTTATTCACCAATAATCCTCCTCCATGCATGGGTCAAGGGCAACTTGGATGCTTTGTATTATAATATGACAAAGGAGGGGCTCACTCTTGGATGCATTGTACAAATTCAACAAAGGAGGGGGCCACTAAAAGACTTTTGCAGGCATAAAAACAGGCTTTTTTGGTGAGAATTTTGGCACCTATCTCCACTCTGAATTTGGAGTGGTGGTCAAAAGAGAAAATATAGCCCACGCTCTAAATAATCACCTCAAATGTTTTCATGATTTTTGGAGCTACCAGCGGTGAGCTATGATTTTTTGAGTGGACCCCAGTCTGCCCACTTTTCTCACAAGTAGCCCTTAGTCTTCTCTCACCCTTCCACACACCTACTCACTCTTACACATCCCTCCCTCTCCTTCCCTCACTCAAACCTGCAATTTCCATGGCTTCTCCCACCCTCTTCACCATTACCCTTCTCTCTCATCCCTGTAGTTCTTTTATGAACCTCTACATACATACACCCTCTCCATGTCTCTCTCTATTGCTTCTATGTTACAATTTCATTTACCTCTCCTAAAAATATCTAAAATTCAGCATCTTCACCATGATAACTTCTGCAAATTGAGGATTTTTCATCAAAAAATCCTCTTTTCATCGTGGTGGTCAACCGTGGCGGCGGCGTAAAGAAGCGAAGAAGAAGAAGAAGACCAGCGGTCATTTTTTCCACACAAGGGTGAGTTCAAGCTTCTTCAAAGCTTCACCATCTCAATGATTCTCTTTTAATTCACCCCTCTTCCTTCATCAAATCAACTCATCCTACCCATTGTAAATGTATCACTAACAATTCTAGTGATTATTACCACTAACAACTAACTTCTCTTGTAAAAATGCACCCACACTATCAATATATGGAGTAGGCAACCGCACAAGTAAACCAAATTCACTCACTCCCATGGAAGTTTCTCTCCTTTCACCACATCAATAATTCTCTTACTTGAGCCCACATCCATGTGACTCAAGAGAAAAGAGAGACCCCATTCTCATTTGAAATTCATAAAAATTCATAATCCTTGATCTTTCCTAATAAAATTGATTAGGCTTAATCCTAATCAAGGCTTCTAAAACCTATAAATAGAACCCATTCCTCCTTGTAAAAGAGATCACTATACCATTGCACACTAGATTGAGCGTACCACACACCAGTTCTATCTTGGTTGTAAAGAGAGAGTAAGCTTTCTATACACCATCACCTTGGTGCATAGAAAATCTTGAGCTAGTTTGAGTGAGTGCGAGTAGAAGATATTCTTCCTACCATTGTTGTATCTACCCCAACATCAATGAATTGGTAGTTTTGGGTGCAATTCATGTCCAAAGGCTCACGCTTCTCCTCCAATTTGGCTTGGCAAACTCATTCAGCTTCATAAGGTGACTTGTTTCATTGAAGGTTGTTGTTTTGTTGCTTGTGATTCATTGGCTATTGTTTGGCTACCATTGTAAGAGGGTGGATGGTGAGAGGACTCTCATAACCCTAAGAAAATGTGCTAGTGATGCTATAACCAAATCTTGTCACTTGATTCCGTAAGCTCTAAGTTCCTTTTTTGTGCAAAATATAAAGTTGAAGCTATGTTGTACACCATCTCTCTCTCTCTCTCTCTCTCTCTCTCTCTCTCTCTCTCTCTCTCTCTCGTGTTTTAGTGTGTGAGAGTGTTCCATTGGTGTTAGGGTTAGTGTAAATTCATTGCCTGTTTGTGGGTTGCTCTAACGATTCTCCTCTTTTGCGTCCTAGTTCGCTCTTAAACTAGGTGGTGCCCCTTGTGTAGTTGGGATTTGGCTGTGGGTTTGTAATTTTGGTTTGTGTTGTGCTATGCCCCAGCCCCATTGAGCAGCACAGGAGCCTTGAAGGGTGTCTAGAGGTTGCTCTTCTTGTTGCCCGCCCCGGACCGCCTCAATATCATTATATCTCACTGGAAGAGTTGTGTTTCCTTCTTCCCCTTCATAATATTCTCCAACTTTGTTCATTGGAACAAATCTAATCACTTTATTATTCATTTCGTGTTTCAATTTTCCCAACTTTTTTGTGATTAGCCCTATTATCCCCACCTTCTCTAGAGTTTTCTATGGATCATTCCATAAATATGGTCTGATTTTTAACAGTTCTCCTAAAGTAATTGAATGGGTATATACATGATTGAATGGATTTTGACTACTTCTAGGGTCTGTTTCGGTCTTTTTACCTGAGTGGTTTTACACACTATGGATTCATCTTCATTGTCTCCCAAGTAAGAGGGTAATGTTTTCATAGTCAATGGTTTAGACATTCATGAGGTTTCAAAACCGCAATCCGCATACAAGGATTGTACATCCATATCCATATCAGGAGGTAGATTGTATAACCAAAATTCCTCTATAGGAGATGACTTCAATGTTAGACTCCCATCATTGATCTCTCTAACTTTTTCCCACAAGTGTCCTGGCCAGTCCTCTTCTACAAATTCCGTCTAAGGAATCTTCGATATCCGACACTATAAGTTCTAGCTCTTTTGTTTCAAGGTGGGGTTGTACCACCACTTTGGATTTTTCTTTACTCATTCCTACCGCAAGCTCCTCAGGTTTTTCCATGCTCTCGAGCTTGGGTGTTTGTTTTTCCAACATCTCTTGAGTAATTCTTACCAAATTTTGATAAGATTCAAGCTTAGCTACTTCCATATCTGGAGAAGGATAGTTTTTCCATTTGTTTTCCATGTTTTGGCCTGCTTTAAGTCCCGCTTGGTAAGATTCCAAGGTTGCGTTAATTGGCTCTATCTACTAAAAGTGATCCTCCAGATTTCATGGTGGTTTCCTTGATTTCACTTCCAGTTTCTTTCAACTTTTCTTGAAATAGTTTCCTTGCTTTCTCCTCGATTTCAGCCCTTTGTTTCTGTTTTCTCATCTCATACCTTTTGTTTCTGCTTCTTTTGGTCTTTTGAGAGGAAATTTTAGTATTCTTCAAATCATCTGAGGAGTGAGCTACTAGGTATCACTTGAACTACATTCACTACTATTTTACCCTTGTTTAAAGGATTGTTTGGACAATCTTCAAGAAAGTCTTCTCCCCTTTTGTAACATTGTATTCATTAAGCTTCAACTGGCTCGAGGTTCTTGTTAGGCTATGGGCATTCATTTTTCCAATGATCACCTGCACCATATTTACGACAGTTTCCAGTGCTTGGCTTAATCATGGGTCTTACTATTGGAGGTCTAACACCTTAATTAGCTACATAGTACATCGGTGCAAGATCTGGTGTAGTATAAGTCATAGATTCTTCCATTGGTGGTGGATGTGAATTATAACAATCTCCTTCTACCATTACTGTAGATGGAGTAGGCTCAGCATAGGGTGTAACAAGCAATAGTGCTTGATCATCTATGAATCCCTCTAGATGCATGTACTTTACAGGCACTACATTATGTCCTAGATATGGAGGTTGTTGAACCAACACGGGTTGAGGTCTTTGCATACCCGGCCCATCAGTGGTCTTTAAGTTGGGTCCATATTAGGCTAATATCTATACATGGGTTGTCCTTGTGGCCTCATAGGTACGTACTCAACATTCCCATCATACTTTGGTCGGTAATAGCACTCATTGGTCTCATGGTCGGTCCATTTACCCTCAATTGAACACCATTTCTGTGGCCTAATTGTTTGTCCATGTTGAGGTATCACTTGCCATGGTCCCCTCATAGGTGTTTTTTGCATGTTATTCATCATTTCATTCTTTCTTTTGAGCATGTCTTCTATGGCTGAAAGTGGTGCTGCAACAGCCGTTCCCACTTGTGTTGGTTTGGTGGATGTTGTTTTCTCGCTTTGGTTATCCTTAGGGACATCTTCTTCATTGAAAATATCACAATTGTCTCCTAAATCAATAGCATCTGACACACACTCTTCGAGGGTCGTATGCTTCGTGTCATACAGTATAGCATAAAGTTCTTTGTTTAACAATTCCGCTAGAAACAATGATACTAGTCTTTCTTCTGCAAGTATCTCTAGCTCTGGGCATCTTGCAATGTACTGTTTCATTCTAGTTGCACAATCCCTAACAGACTCACCTTGTTTCTGCTTAAAGCTATAGATTTGAGCTACCGTATTTTGTTTGATCCCCGTTTTGGAACAAGTAGCTAAAAATCCTTGAGCTAATGTATTTAAGTCCATGATTGACCTTGGTGGAATGTTTTGGAACGATATCAGTGCTTTTCCTTATAATGTCATTCCAAATCCCTCGAATTGAGTATGGAAATGAAATATGCGTTCTGCTCTTAGCACTTGCTTAAAGCTTGCGGTCATATGGATCCCCAGATCCATTGTATTTTCTGACCCATTTCTAAAAATCAATTGGTCTGATACGTCTATTTGGTTCAACCCTTGGTCTCCTTGCATTTGGTCCCGTTCCAAGTCATTCAAACCAGTCTATTGGAAATAGTGACTCATGTAGGCCTGGACTGGCTTTAGTGTCACGTGGTCTTCTTCGTGATGAGGTGGTTTTTGATTTCTTAACATTACTCTTAAAAGATCTCTCTCGGAGTTCTTCTCTTGGAATAGTTTTTGGTCCTTGGTCCAATATCCAATCCCTTATGGAGTACCCTTGGTATTTGGTTTGTTCCACCTCCTCAAGAGTCATCATAGCAAAGTTATTGCTATAACAATCCCTAAACAGGTAGGTTGGTAGATCTAAATGATCTTGATGGGCGTTACTTGTCTTGATTTGGCATGATTTGGTCTTTGATTTTGAATATATGAGTGATCTTCATGGGCGTTAGTTGTCCTGATTTGGCATGAGAAGTCCATAGAAGATCTTTGACGTTTCTATCAACAATAGAATCCGATCCTAGGATTCTCCATACTAAGCCTATTTAAAGGCTTCAAATAAACTTGATCGTATCCCTCGAATTCTAAAGTTGTTGGTTCCTCTTTTGCTGCCATATCTGGAATTATGGTATTTACCTCTAATCCCCATTTGTCTATCACGTCAATGTTTTCAACTTGTAAATAGCAAGTTTTGTTTCTATCCATGTAAATTTTTTCTCGTTTGTTTTCCCTAATTTCATCTTCAAACTCTATGCCGTGGTCACCAATGCAAATAACATACTCTTCATTAGGATCTAGGTAAACCTGAGCTCCATGGCGATTAGTCTTATAAAAAGACAGTATATGCGTATAGCGCACTGTCGTTTTGGTTTCTAAATGAGTTGAATATGAAGACATTTCAAATGTTGATTCAGAGAAAGTGTTTGAGACTTCTTTTGTGGATACTCTACTAGCGGTCTCTCCAAATATGCCTTGATTTGCTAGTATACAACCAGATCTAAGGTTCATATAGACTTGTGAAGCCCTGGATAGAGTACTCACCGTCGGATTGACTTGTTGTCGATTTCTTCCACTTGACTTGATTGCAACTTATGTCAAGCTTTCAATTTGTTGTCTGTACCCTGATTCCTAAATCGGTTTTAATCAAGTTAGCTATTCTTTCACAAAGTCTGTATAGTTTTTGTTAACTATTGTGATTGTTCTATGTGTATCACTTCAAATCGAGTTCAATGAGTCAACGGTTGGAGACTTTCAAATTCTAGTTTTGCAAAAAGCCAAAGGACTAATCTGCAACCTGGAAACTGAGTGAACATGTACTAATTTGGATTTGATAAAACCCAAAATTTCCCAGTGGCCTTGTATTATGTTTAAACTGTACAAGTTCAAAAGTTAAAAGGGGTGTCTCTGTGTAGCAGTAGTGAATAATCACGATTCTTTACTTTTATTAGTTTTTTACACTTTCTGGCTTGATTTGCCCATTATACAACTTGTTAAGGTCTCTGGACAAGTTTCGCTAAGTTTGAACAAAATTTGTTCAAGTTATTAACTCTTTCATGTCTAATACAACATGGTAAAGCTAGTGATATGCTAACTTGGTCAAAAAAGTTGAAAAATGAGACAAACCTAAATAATCGTGATATTTACTTTTGGTAAATTTTTGCATCTTTTTGGCCAACAGAGCATGTACACTTGTTTATCACATCAATATAAGTCTATGAATCAAGTTTCATTGAGTTTGAACGAAATTTTCTCAATTAACAAAGTCAGTACAAAATTTAGTTTTTACCCAGTTTTTGGTCAATTTGGTGATCCAAATTCTATGGGCCTTTACAAAAGTTGTTTGTACACATGCATAGAGTCTCTGATATCACCCTTGGTCAGTTTTGAGCTGAAAATAAATAATCACGATTATTTACTTTAAGCTTAAAATGAATAAGTTTTTGAACTTTTTCACTGGACAGTCTTTTCATGAGCTATTTTAAGCCTCCGAGTCATGTCAAAATTTAATTTGGCCTAAAATGTCAAGAAAAAGTAAATAATCTGATTTTTTTCAAACTCTTGAAATTTTTACCTCAATGTGTCCTTGATCTTATCCACTGGTTCATAAAACTTCTAAAGCATACTCTCCAGTGCGATTGAGTGGTTGACACTCGTCTGGTGCTATTTCTAGCCGTAGACCTAAAATTTTGCAACTTCACATAACAACTCACAATTGATTATTTTTTAGAAAGCAATGTTCTGAAATCCACCTCGGATTCTACTTACCCTACTCGTAGGTTCTACTGCAATGAGGTTGTGGAAAGTGTCCACAAACACTCATTTTCTTGTTTTTTATGTTTTTCTGAGCCTTGATCTAAAAACTTGTCTCATCCACCAATCATTCTCAAAATCCTAATCTAATTCTACAATCCTATAATCCTAAAGGTACTTAAGATGGAAATGCAATAAAGTTAAAGGATAACTTCACATGACATTCATGTTTTTCCCTAGTTTAGGTCTCTTCGATCCCCGGCAGTGGCACCAAATGTGGGACGGGTGTCTAACCTGACTCCTATCTTATTGCAGACATAGTGAGACCGAAGAATAAATAGTCAATCCATGGGACGAAGCTGATTCGACTAGTGCATAGAGGCTACAAGAGGTCATCAATCTCTTGGAAAACAACAAACAACTCGCATCTAACTCATGCTACACTCAAATGATTAAAATCACCAAAAGCTAATCGCTCATCGGTAAAAAATCACATCCCTTACAGCATCAAATGACATCTAAACGTTACGAAACTGCTAGGACATGTTTATAAGACCGAATCACACATGATTATGGTCTCAAATCTGACTTTAGGTCAACTGCAAAAATCATGATTATTAACAGCAGTTTGTTTTCAACCTAGTCCTTTTTTTAACCCAGAATGCATCTAAATTCTTAGCAATGATGCCCCAATACCCCGTCTATACTTAGTTTTTTATTTTAAAGCCTAAATTTATAATTATGATGAGATTAGGCCGTGGGTTAGCGACGCCAAAAGCTACGAAATACCATGAAATGCTTATGTCAATGCATAGAGCTCTTGCCTGCGGTTGCAACACAATAGACGCGACTGTAATCTGATAATTGGGGAGGGAGTAGGAATTGAGAGAAGGAGAGAAGTGAGCGTCGTTATCACACACTGTGTTTCTATTATCCAAAACATATAAAAAACTTACAAAAAATGGCTTTTATACCTTAGCCAAGGTTTTTGGTGGTCAAAACTAATAATCAGGGAGCTTTAACTGAAGACAGGTTGACACAATCTAGAAGCTTGTACCCCCGCTCATCAATTACAAAGTTTACCCGGAAAATAAGAGTTACAATATTCTCGATTCATCAAAATAATAAATGTTGGGCTGTCCTTCTTTGACTATGAAGACTCCATTGTTTGTGTGATTCTCCAATTGGGCATATTGCAAGAAGTCTTTGAGGTTGCTGTAGGCCTCTGTTGGTTGTTAGTATCTGGCTTTTGACTAGGATCATTGGAAGACTTAGGAATCCGAATCTCTTGATGAACTTTGTGTTTCCTTTGTTGACTTTGCCTCGCTCTAGGTCTTCTTGAGTTCTGGAGGTCTTCATGCAGGTCTGATGTAGTTGCACTTGGTTTGTGGTTGACTGGTAGCCAAATATTTTTATAGCCAAGAGGAAGATTCTTTGAGATATGTCTTTTTTTCATATCCTCTTGAGAGTTGTGGTAGACTTTAGCATCTTTTGATGTTGTTCTGTTGTATACTTGCATCTTAGCTATCCTAACATATTGTCGAGGTTGATACCTTGTGGGAATTATTTCTTGGGAGGGACTTGAAGTTATTTCATATGCCCTTACCTGAGGTTTTGGTATCCATATCTTTCTGTTACCTTTATTATAGTACTCTTGTTCCTTTAAGCTCCATTGTGATGCAATCCATCCCATGTGTTTGTCTTTCTGTGTTGATTTCCCATCCTTAATCCAAACCGGATCATTGAATTTGACTAAATTGCTAAAAAAAAACACTTGCTTGACTTTCCTTTGATTTTTGAGTACTTTGGCTGATATACTTTTGATTTTTTGGGTGTCTCCTTAGAGGTTTCAGCAGGGTCAGCAATTGACTTGTAGTTTTGAAAGCCTGACTTGCTAAAAGTATCTGATCCGTGAGGGTTCTTTGATGTAGAGGTATATGCTGTCACACCTTTCGTGCTAATCGATGGAAGGTCCACTTTGTATTTACCTTTGTCTGCAAGATTTGTTGTTGACTCTTTTGACTTTTGCAACTCTGAATCTAGTATTAGCTGTATCTGTATTTGTTGCTAACACTTGGGAAAGAGAGTATCAACATTGTATCTTCTTTGTAGGCCTTGTGTTGGTCTAACCACTAATGTCTAAGGATGAAATTTGCATGCACGTGTTTTGAAGACTTTACTTGAAACTTTACCTGCTCTTCATGCTTTTGGATGCTAAGAATAGCAACCATGTCTTCTTGACATGTATGCATACCTAGCATTGTTTTGCTATCATGTTTGCATGGAGTGAGCTGGAGGATCCTTTAGATGCTATCACAACCATATTGCACTTTGCTTATTTATCCAATAGAGCATTACATCCAACATAGACTCCTTTTGTAATGTTGAGAACTACAGCTACTCTCAGTGGAGGATCTTTTGAAGATTTATGTCTTGCTTTTGTTGTGGTCTCATCTTGATCTAAATGTGTCTCTATGAAGGGTGGCTTGAGACTCTGTTTTCCAATATGACTCTCATCAGTTGGTTTAGCTGGCAATGTATGGATCTTTGGCCTTCTTATTGCTTCATGAGTGTTTCAATTTTGATCTTCTTTACTTCTTGTCTTGGTGGAATTCTCTACTCAATAGCTTTTGTGGTTTCTCTTTGCTCTATTTGATCTGAACTTCTTGATGCCTAATCAACTTTAAGCTCTTTTGAGGTTATGTATGATGCAGATGAACCATCCTTCAATAAGCTTTGCTTTAGCTTCAGTCTCCATTTTAACTGTGCTTGAGGACTTTGTGCTGTCGTCCACGAGTGACCAATCCTAGTCTTTACTCTTTTTTTTCTGTGACAATTGAATCTTCATTCAGCTCTGTATCTCTAGGACCTTTTGGACCATTGGCATTCCCACTACGATGTTATCTGTAAGATCTTTTGTTGTGATCACATGTAATTGGGTGATGATGATCTGTGGACCTACTTGAATAGTGGTGGAAATGATTCACTAGTCTTCTGCTTGTTTGTTTCCAGATATGCTCACGAATTTCGGAGCATCTTCTAGCTGTGGTTGGCCACATTTTTTTCAAGTGCAAAAAGACATGAGGTTCTTGTCTAGATAAAAATCCAACTTTACTTCACTTGAGATTTTTTCTTCATTCTCACTAACAATGTTGTACTTGATCGTCACAGAATATTTTTATGTATTGAGTGTTTGTGTGGTGGCAATGTCCGTTGGCTAAACTTTTTCTACATTGGCTTTGTCTTGATCACTTGCTTTTGTTGATGTTGGCTTATTTTTCTATAATACACCTTTTGATTGCAACTCTTGAGAATTGTCTGCCTGCATTTGAGTAACTTTTGATCTTAGAAGATCCACTGTACTTTTTGGCAGAATTTGTCTCTTTGGAGGAGATTTTGGTAGTGACCTTTGTGTAGCTTTTTGGGCTTTCGCTTTCATTGATTTTGACGTTTTTGTCACCTGTTCTAGTAGCTTGAGGCTTTGCACCATCTTCAAAGAGTTTTCGACTCCAAGTTTAACATCCGTAGGGGCTTGTACAAGGTCATGAACCTGTTGGCGTCTGTATCTCAATATACATATGTGAGCTTTGGTCACATGCACTTGCTTGAACACTATGATTTGTCAGCTTTTGACTTTGACTTGTGGAGATCAAGTGAAAATTTTACCATTGATGATCTTCATAGAATAATTTTTTTGGCAGATTTTGATGGAATCTGGGTCAGTGGAAAACTTCCAACAACTTATGATCTTTCGATGGTTTTTGCTTTGAAGGGGTCTATTGGCTAGAAGTTCTTAGGCTTCTTACTGGTGTAGCATTTGTTAGTACTAGAGCTGAGCTTGATGGATTTACCGCTCCCCCCTTCCTAAGGCAAACACTATAGCCCGCTCCATTATGAGATCTCAAACCTGTTTGGTTCTAGTTTAGTCTCACCTTTTGCGATTGTGAAGGCACACTTTGGGTAGCATTGTTGATGTTTGGAATATATAAACCTTTTGCATAGTTTTCTAAGTATCTCTGTGAAACATAACAAATTATTCCCCAAGTTAAGCTATAGATAACATTATCTTCACCCTGATATTGTCTTTCCCATGGGTCTCCTATGATATGAGCTTCTGTGGTTTCAGGACCCAATTCATCATAGATCTTAGACTCTCGTCTATATCTACGACTATTTTGGTCAATATATATGCTCGTTTGGTCACAACGTAGAAGCTTGATTTTTTATGGAGGAGAGTTTGGCTTTGAACAGATTTTTGATTTTACTCGGGTAATATCCTTTAGATCTAGAGAGGATGGGCTATAATAGATTCTATCCTCTAGAATGAGCCATCCTTTTTGATCTATCAATGGATGCACTTCTATCAGCTAGAATATGGGCCGTTGAAACACTGTCAAACTCTAGCTAAGAAGTTTCAACTTTTGTACTCACCAAGTTGTCAACATCTTTTTTTAAAACAATAAGCATCAGGCTATAGCCTGCTTCATCCGGACCTTTATACTGCCTTTGACTTGGTTCTCCAATTAGACTTGCTTCTATTGGTTGATCTATTGGATCTTCCATTACTGGCTCAAGATTTGACCAATGTAATCCATGTACAACGATCCTCATTGCATATGCACTAAATGGATGCTTTGCAAGCTTGTGCAAGTTTTTGGATAACCACTTGGACGCATCTTTTGCACTTCTATCTACACCTTGTCTTTGAACTTGCAATACCTAGCTCCACTGAAGTCTCTGAATATCTGGGAGTTCTGTGAATCTGGTGTTACTCTGATCAATAGGATCGTGGCTTCTATGCTGCTTTTGCCAACCAAAAAAAACCATGGCCTTCCGAATCTGTATATAAAACTTTATCTCCAATGTAGCCATATAGTTGTAAAATTATCTATATTACAGTTGTGCATGCGTTTTCTACTACTAGAAGATAGCTTTGGTTCTTGTGCATTTGAACTCTTTGCTCGACTTGACTCCATGTCGTCTTGGCCTCTAAGAACTTTCTCTTAGCAAATCCTGGTGTTGATTAGCAAAATTACTTCTAATCGATTTTGATAAGACTACTTTTGCCAAAGTACTTTTGGCATTTCATTGCTCGTAGACTCACAAGAACTGATAAACTCTAGCCAAAAGTGTCATAATTGATTGCAGCCTTTGAAATGATAAAAATCTAGGCCTTTAATAACCTAACCTACAATCATAATGTGATTTTAGGAGCCTGACATATGTCCACTATTCTCTTTGTGTAAAGGGGGAGCTTTGGAGTGTGTGTGTGTGTGTGTGTGTGTGTGTGTGTGTGTGTGTGTGTGTGTGTGTGTGTTTCTCTCTTATCCGCTTCTAAAATGCTCGTCCCCTCCTTCTTAGGGATTTGGGAAAACTTTTTTAGTCTTTCCATGACCATCCATTGTGCCTGTACTTTGGTATTTGGACAATTGAAATAAAATAAGGAACCTTAGCCTATGGAAGTCTTAATGGAGCTGAATCTTAGGTCTTTTAAGCCCCATTGAAGCACATTACTTTTTTGCAGACTATCCCCCTTTGGATCCCTTATTTTTTCACCTTTCGAACCCTGTAGAGACCGGTGTAGCAGCCTTACCAGTATTCTAGCTTTTACTCCCCTGGTACTTCCCCATATTAAATGATCAATTTAACATGAGAAAATCATTTGTGAGAATTAGATATTAGTTTTTATGACATTACCTCTGTCTTGAGTCATAGTGGTCCTCGACTGTTAGGTAGAGAAGATAAAGCCTAGTCATTAGTCCATTTGCTAGGGGGTAGAGGATCCCTATTTTACCCTATGACACCATTCCAAAATGGATGACTAGTCCATTTGGTGGTTGAGAGCCTTAGCTGCTGCAAGCATGTCTTCACTTTCATCCGTATCAATCTTCCATAGTAGAGTGACAAACTCTACTTGGTGTTTGGGAAACGTCGTCTCCACAAACATGATCCTAAGCATGCATACCTACTAGGATTTGTGCACAATAAAGAGAAAGAGAGTCTTATAAGGCAAAAGTTTGTTCATTTATACATATTTACATTTTCTTACTCTTGGGAATCATTGTAAGCATTGACAAGGTTTAGATTATCCTTTAATTGAATGCGTTGCATCCATCTAGCATCTTCAAAAGGATCTGTTAAAAAGGGTGTCTCTGTGTAGTAGTAGTAAATAATGACGATTCTTTACTTTTACTAGTTTTTTGTACTTTCTGGCTTGATTTGCCAATTATACAACTTTTTAAGGTCTCTGGACAAGTTTCACTAAGTTTGAACAAAATTTGTTCAAGTTATTAACTGTTTCGTGTCTAATACAACATGGTAAAGCTAGTGGTATGGTAACTTTGTCAAATAAGTTGAAAAATGAGACAAAACTTAATAATCGTGATATTTACTTTTGGTAAATTTTTGCATCTTTTTGGTCAACGAAGCATGTACAGTTTTTTATCACATCAATATAAGTCTATGAATCAAGTTTCATTGAGTTTGAAAGAAATTTTCTCAATTAACAAAGTCAGTACAAAATTTAGTTTTTACCCAGTTTTTGGTCAATTTGGTGATCCAAATTCTACGGGCCTTTACAAAAGTTTTTTGTACACATGCATAGAGTCTCTGGTATCACCCTTGGTCATTTTTGAGCTGAAAGATTATTTACTTTAAGCTTAAAATGAACAAGATTTAAAACTTTTTCATTGGACAGTCTTTTCATGAGCTATTTTAAGCCTCCGAGTCATGTCAAAATTTAATTTGTCCTAAAATGTCAAGAAAAAGTAAATAATCTGAGTTTTTGCAAACTCTTGAAACTTTTACCTCAATGTGTCCTTGACCTTATCCATTGGTTCATAAAGCTTCTAAAGCATACTCTCCAGTGGGATTGAGTGGTTGACACTCTTCTAGTGCTATTTCTAGCCGTAGACCTGAAATTTTGCAACTTCACATAACAACTCACAATTGATTATTTTGGAGAAAGCAATGTTCTGAAATCCACCTCGGATTCTACTTACCCTACTCGTAGGTTCTACTGCAATGAGGTTGTGGAAAGTGTCCACAAACACTCATTTTCTTGTTTTTTATGTTTTTCTGAGCCTTGATCTAAAAACTTGTCTCGTCCACCAATCATTCTCAAAATCATAATCTAATTCTACAATCCTATAATCCTAAAGGTACTTAGCAAGTACAACCTACTTCCGAGCTACCTCTACACGACAAAGGACGACAATCTTAAGCTATGCGGTTTTAAAAAGAAAGTTTTTACTCTAGAGGATCCTTGAGAGCATGCAAACTCTATCTTTATGCAAAAGCAAGCAGATAACCTTGCTAGAGGCACAAAAGACTTTAGCTCGAAATGCAATAAAGTTAAAGGATAACTTCACATGACATTCATGTTTTTCCCTAGTTTAGGTCTCTTCGATCCCGGCAGTGGCACCAAATGTGGGACGGGTGTCTAACCTCACTCCTATCTTACTGAAGACAGCGAGAACTACGAATAAATAGTCAATCCATGGGACAAAGCTGATTCGACTAGTGCATAGAGGCTACAAGAGTTTGTCAATCTCTTGGAAAACAACAAACAAATCGCATCTAAATCACGCTACACTCAAATGATTAAAGTCACCAAAAGCTAATCGCTCATCGGTAAAAAATCACATCCGTTATAGCATCAAAGGACATCTAAACGTTACGAAAGTTCTAGGACATGTTTATAATACCTAATCACACATGATTATGGTCTCAAATATGACTTTAGGTCAACTGCAAAAATCATGATTATTTACATCAGTGAGTTTTTGACCTAGTCATTTTTTTACCCAGGATGCATCTAAATGCTTAGCAATGATGCCTCAATATCCCGTCTATACTTAGTTTTTTATTTTAAAGCCTAAATTTCTACTTATGATGAGATTAGGCCGCGGGTCAGCGACACCAAAAGCTACGAAATACCATGAAATTCTTATGTCAATGCATACAGCTCTTGCCTGCGGTTGCAACACAATAGACTCGACTGTAATCTGATAATCAGGGAGGGAGTAGGAAGCGCGAGAAGGAGAGAAGTGAGAGTCTTAAGCTCACACTGTGTTTCTATTATCCAAAACATATAAAAACTTACAAAAAATGGCTTTTATACCTTAGCCAAGGTTTTTAATGGTCAAAACAAATCATCAGGGAGCTTTAACTGAAGACAGGTTGATACAATCTAGAAGCTTGTAGCCCCCGCTCAACAATTACAAAGTTCACCCGGAAAATAAGAGTTACAATATTCTGGATTCATCAAAATAATAAATGTTGGGCTGTCCTTCTTTGACTATGAAGACTCCATTGTTTGTGTGATTCTCCAATTGGGCATATTGCAAGAAGTCTTTGAGGTTGTTGTAGGCCTCTGTTGGTTGTCAATATCTGGCTTTTGACTAGGATCATTGGAAGACTTAGGAATCTGATTCTCTTGATTACCTTTGTATCTCCTTTGTTGACTTTGCTCCGCTCTAGGTCTTCTATAGTTCTAGAGGTCTTCATGCAGGTCTGATGTAGTTGCAGTTGGTTTGTGGTTGACTGGTAGCCAAATATTGTATAGCCAATAGGAAGATTCTTTGAGATCCATCTTTTTTTTGTATCCTCTTCAGAGTTGTGGTAGACTTTAGCATCTTTTGATGTTGTTCTGTTGTATACCTGCATCTTAGCTATCCTAGCATATTGTCGAGGTTGATACCTTGTGGGAATTCTTTCTTGGGAGGGACTTGAAGTTATTTCATATGCCCTTACCTGAGGTTTTGGTATCCATATCTTTTTGTTACCTTTATTATAGTACTCTTGTTCCTTTAAGCTCCATTGTGATGCTATCCATCCCATGTGTTTGTCTTTCTGTGTTGATTTCCCGTCCTTAATCCAAACCGGATCATTGAATTTGACTAAACTGCTCAAAAAAAACACTTTCTTGACTTTCCTTTGCTTTCTTGAGTACTTTGGCTGATATACTTTTGATTTTTTGGGTGTCTCCTTAGAGGTTTCAGTAGGGTCAGCAATTGACTTGTAGTTTTGAAAGCCTGACTTGCTAAAAGTATCTGATCCGTGAGGGTTCTTTGATGTAGAGGTATATGCTGTCACACCTTTCGTGCTAATCGATAAAAGGTCCACTTTGGATTTACCTTTGTCTGCAAGATTTGTTGTTGACTCTTTTGACTTTTGCAACTCTAAATCTAGTATTAATTGTATCTGTATTTGTTGCTTGCTAACACTTGGGAAAGAGAGTATCAACATTGTATCTTCTTTGTAGGCCTTGTGTTGGTCTAACCACTGATGGCTAAGGATGACATTTGCATGCAAGTGTTTTGAAGACTTTACTTGAAACTTTACCTGCTCTTCATGCTTTTGGATGCTAAGAATAGCAACCATGTCTTCTTGACATGTATGGATACCTAGCATTGTTTTGCTATCATGTTTGCATGGAGTGAGCTGAAGGATCCTTTGGATGCTATCTACAACCATATTGCACTTTGCTTCTTTATCCAATAGAGCATTACATCCGACATTGCCTCCTTTTGTAATGTTGGCATGCATGCATACCTAGCATTGTTTTGCTATCATGTTTGCATGGAGTGAGCTGAAGGATCCTTTGGATGCTATCTACAACCATATTGCACTTTGCTTCTTTATCCAATAGAGCATTACATCCGACATTGCCTCCTTTTGTAATGTTGAGATTTATGTCCTGCTTTTGAAGATTTTTGTCCTGCTTTTTTTGTGGTCTCATGTTGATCTGAATGTGTCTCTATGAAGGGTGTCTTGAGACTCTGTTTTCCAATATGACTTTCATCAGTTGGTTTAGCTGGCAATGTCTGCATCTTTGGACTTCCTATTGCTTCATGAGTGTTTTCAATTTTGATCTTCTTTACTTCTTGTCTTGGTGGAATTCTCTACTCCATAGCGTTTGTGGTTTCTCTTTGCTCTATTTGATTTGAACTTCTTGATGCCTAATCTACTTTAAGCTCTTCTGAGCTTATGTATGATGCAGATGATGAATCATCCTTCAATAAGCTTTGCTTTAGCATCAGTCTCCATTTTAATTGTGCTTGAGGACTTTGTGCTGTCGTCCACGAGGGACCAATCCTAGTCTTTACTCTTTTTTTTCTTTGACGATTGCATCTTCATTCAGCTCTGTATCTCTAGGACCTTTTGGAACATTGGCATTCCCACTATGATGTTATCTGTAAGATCTTTTGTTGTGATCACATGTAATTGGGTGATGATGATCTGTGGACCTACTTGAATAGTGGTGGAAATGATTCACTAGTATTCTGCACGTTTGTTTCCAGATATTCTCACGAATTTAGAAGCATCTTCTAGCTGTGGTTGGCCACATTTTTTTCAAGTGCAAAAAGACATGAGGTTCTTGTCTAGATAAGATGTCCATTGGTTGAACTTTTTCTACATTGGCTTTGTCTTGATTACCTGCTTTTGTTGATGTTGGCTTATTTTGCTATAATACACATTCTGGTTGCAACTCTTGAGAATTGTCTGCCTGCATTTGAGTAACTTTTGATCTTAGAAGATCCACTGTACTTTTTGGCAGAATCTGTCTCTTTCGAGGAGATTTTGGTAGTGACCTTTGTGTAGCTTTTTGGACTTTCGCTTTCATTTATTTTGACTTTTTTGTCACATGTTCTAATAGCTTGAGGCTTTGCAGCATCTTCAAAGAGTTTTTGACTCCAAGTTTAACATCCGTAGTGGCTTGTACAAGGTCATGAACCTGTTGGCGTCTATATCTCAATATACATATGTGAGCTTTGGTCACATGCACTTGCTTAAACACTATGATTTGTCAGCTTTTGACTTTGACTTGTGGAGATCAACTGAAAATTTTACCCTTGATGATCTTCATAGAATAATTGTTTCACAGATTTTGATGGAATCTGGGTCAGTGGAAAACATCCAACAACATATGATCTTCCAATGGTTTTTGCTTTGAAGGGATCTCTTGGCTAAAAGTTCTTAGGCTTCTTACTGGTGTAGCATTTGTTAGTACTAGAGCTGAGCTTGATGGATTTGCAGCTCCCCCCTTCCTAAGACGATCACTATAGCGTGCTCCATTATGAGATCTAAAAACTATTTGGTTCTAGTTTAGTCTCACCTTTTGGGATTGTGAAGGCACACTTTGGGTAGCATTGTTGATGTTTGGAATATATAAACCTTCTGCATAGTTTTCTATGTATCTTCGTGAAACATGACAAATTATTCCCTTAGTCAAGCTATAGATAACATTATCTTCGCTGTGATATTGTCTATCCCATGGGTCTCCTATGATATGAGCTTCTGTGGTTTCAGGACCCAATTCATCATAGATCTTAGACTCTCATCTATATCTATGACTGTTTTGGTCAATATATATGCTCATTTGGTCACAACGTAGAAGCTTGATTTTTTATGGAGGAGAGTTTGGCTTTGAGCAGATCTAGAGAGGATGGGCTATAATAGATTCTATCCTCTGAATGAACCATCCTTTATGATCTATCACTGGATGCACTTCTATGAGCTAGAATGTCAGCCGTTGAAACACTATTGATCCTTTTTGTACAATTTTCCTTTTTGATCCACATAGTGTGCATATAAACTATGTGTGCCATACAAAGTTAATATCATTTGCTTTGATGTGTCCCTTAGAATCGTGAATGATTGCACACTTGTGGAGTGGATGCATAATCATTCGGAAACCTTACACTCTTTTTCACCTTTGGTGATAAATTGAGATTCAAGTTTCCAGTTTGCTCCATGCTTTGCTTGGCAGTTGATGCGTCCTTGTTGTCTGGATTTCTTGGAAAACCTTCATGAAAATGTCCACTTTTTCTTCCACAGTTTGAGCAATACACCATGACTAGTGGTATTTCATTTGGTTCTGTCATGTCAAACTCTAGCTAGGAAGTTTCAGCTTTTGTACCCACCAAGTTGTCAACATCTTCTTTTAAAACAATAAGCATCAGGCTATAGACTGCTTCATCCGGACCTTTATACTGCCTTTGACTTGGTTCTCCAATTAGACTTGCTTCTATTGGTTGATCTATTGGATCTTCCATTACTGGCTCAAGATTTGACCAATGTAATCCATGTACAACGATCCTCATTGCATATGCACTAAATGGATGCTTTGCAAGCTTGTGCAAGTTTTTGGATAACCACTTGGACGCATCTTTTGCACTTCTATCTACACCTTGTCTTTGAACTTGCAATACCTAGCTCCACTGAAGTCTCTGAACATCTGGGAGTTCTGTGAATCTGGCGTTACTCTGATCAATAGGATCGTGGCTTCTATGCTGCTTTTGCCAACCAAAAAAAACCATGGCCTTCCGAATCTGTATATAAAACTTTATCTCCAATGTAGCCATATAGTTGTGAAATTATCTATATTACAGTTGTGCATGCGTTTTCTACTACTAGAAGTTAGCTTTGGTTCTTGTGCATTTGAACTCTTTGCTCGACTTGACTCCATGTCGTCTTGGCCTCTAAGAACTTTCTCTTAGCAAATCCTGGTGTTGATTAGCAAAATTACTTCTAATCGATTTTGATAAGACTACTTTTGCCAAAGTACTTTTGGCATTTCATTGCTCGTAGACTCACAAGAACTGATAAACTCTAGCCAAAAGTGTCATAATTGATTGCAGCCTTTGAAATGATAAAAATCTAGGCCTTTAATATCCTAACCTGCAATCATAATGTGATTTTAGGAGCCTGACATATGTCCACTATTCTCTTTGTGTAAAGGGGGAGCTTTGGAGTGTGTGTGTGTGTGTGTGTGTGTGTGTGTTTCTCTCTCATCCGCTTCTAAAATGCTTGCCCCCTCCTTCTTAGGGATGTGGGAAAACGTTTTTAGTCTTTCCATGACCATCCATTGTGCCTGTACTTTGGTATTTGGACAATTGAAATAAAATAAGGAACCTTAGCCTATGGAAGTCTTAATGGAGCTGAATCTTAGGTCTTTTAAGCCCCATTGAAGGACATTGCTGTTTTGCAGACTATCCCCCTTTGGATCCCTTATTTTTTCACCTTTCGAACTCTGTAGAGACCGGTGTAGCAGCCTTACCAATATTCTAGCTTTTACTCCCCTGGTACTTCCCCATATTAAATGATCAATTTAACATGAGAAAATCATTTGGGAGAATTAGATATTAGTTTTTATGACATTACCTCTGGCTTGAAATCATAGTGGTCCTTGACTATTAGGTAGAGAAGATAAAGCCTAGTCATTAGTCCATTTGCTAGGGGGTAGAGGATCCCTATTTTACCCTATGACACCATTCCAAAATGGATGACTAGTCCATTTGGTGCTTGAGAGCCTTAGCTTGTGCAAGCATGTTTTCACTTTCATCCGTATCAATCTTCCATAGTAGAGTGACAAACTCTACTTGGTGTTTGGGAGATGTCGTCTCCACAAACATGATCCTAAGCATGCATACCTACTAGGATTTGTGCACAATAAAGAGAAAGAGAGTCTTATAAGGCAAAAAGTTTGTTCATTTATACATATTTACATTTTCTTACTCTTGGGAATCATTGTAAGCATTGACAAGGTTTAGGTTATCCTTTTATTGAATGCCTTGCATCCATCTAGCATCTTCAAAAGGATCAGTTTTAAACTTGATAAGATATGGTCGGATAGTCTTACGACCTCATAATACCTTGCCTTCCTGTCAGAGAATGGACTCAGGCTGCAGCACCTCTTCTTGGTCCTTTATCTCTGGTGGGTCTTCAATGATTGCTTCTTGAGGTGGATCCCCTTTGTAAGGATTTAGTAGGCTCACATAAAAAGAATTGTGTATGAGCCAATGGTTGAGCAACTTAAGTTGATAGGTCATCTCATTGATTGGCCTAAGAATCTGAAAGGGACCATAGTACCTTTTTGCTAATTTAGCATTATTAGTACTTTTGGTGTTCTGTATGATTCTTGCCCGTTGTGTTCCTTAATTGAGCATTGGGAAACTTAAGCAAGACCCAATCATTTTTTTGAAAGGCTAGGGATCTCCTGTGCTTATGAGCCTTTCGCCTTTGCTGAGAGATGGATATAGCATCCTTAATCTTTTGGAAAGATTCTTGTAGGTCTCTGCTATATTCATCTGCAAGCAACAAAGATCTTTCCAATTACCTTGAGTAGCAGGGACTTTTTGATCTTCCTTCTATCACCTCAAAAGGTGATTTTTTCGTGGAACTTTTGATCTACTTTTGTAACATAAGCTTTTAGTAGATCAAGAATTTTTAGGTTAGATATTTCACTTTGGCCATCCGTTTGGGGATGATAGGCCAAAGAGAAGTTGATCAGCCTTGTACCTAGATTCTCAAAGAGACCCTTCCAAAAATTATTATTCATTCTAGGATCTCTATCCGACACTATAGACATTGACAAGACATGATATTTGAAGATTTGTAATATAAAGAGGGTTGCCATCTGATGGGCCTTGATAGTCTTTTTGACAGGTATGAAATGCGCTTGTTTGCTAAACGTGTCTACTATTGTCCATATTCCTGTATTCCCATGGATAGACTTGGAAAATCCAAAGGTAAAATCCATGGATATGCTCTCCCATGGTGAATTAGGGACTGGCAAACATTGAAGAAATTCAGGTTGCATTAGGGCCAAAAGGGCTGTATAAGGAATTGGTTAGCTTGCTAATTAGCGGAGCATTTGACGGTCAAAACGGCTCCAAATTTGACCATTTTGGGTATTCAAAGCATATCTTGAGCATTTAAAGAGTATCCCGGAACAGGTCTTTCAATATGGACAAAAGATGTCATTTTCACACTACTTTCTCCCCTACTAGACCTATTTTGTTGGCTTGGCGGCAAATACGTAATTTTCACTTTTGAATGATGGTTTTCCTCACTACTCTTTCTCTCAAGCCATTTCATTAGGCTCTCTTCACCCTCACAAGCTTTCAAGATGTCTCTACCTTCGCAAGAGGACCGCCATTTCTGGTCTAGCTAGAAGGACCACTATGGTTTTTCTCTCTTCACCATTGCAAGAGAACCACCATTTTGTTCTCTTCACCCTCACAAGCTTTCCAATTTCTCTCACTAGTTTTGCTCGGCCACAGGCTCGCTTCAACCTCAGAAGTTTTCCCATCATTTCTACTCTGCATGGAAACCATTTTTCTCTCGTCACCCTCACAAGATTTCCAAATTTTCTCACTAGTCTTTCTCTTCCTAGAAGCTCAATTTAGTCTCACAAGTTTTCGAAACTCACTAGTTTTTCTCTGGTTAGAAGCTCCCTTCAGCCTCACAAGCTTTTTTACCATTTGCACTCTGCCTAGAAACTCATTAAGTTGTTCCATATGAAAATCAAGCTCAACCAAGTGTAAGAAACCACGAGGGTTGTGTATCAAAGGTTGCAGGCGTCCGAGCTCAAGCATTACAAAGCCAATGGAGCAAGCAAATAGATATGGACAGAAGTCAACTTGTATCCTGTTGATCCATGAACTCGAAGGTAACACTACAAGAGGCTATTCATATTAGCGACGATCACACAACGACGCTCAAAAAAATAAATTCCCGACGTCGCTATGAGCATCGCTATGGGCATCGCAAATTTACTTGTAAATTTGCGACGCTCATAGCGACGCCGGCTGGGCTAAAAAAAATAACAGAGAGCGCCCAAAAACTCAGATCTCACATCTGAGTTTTTCGGCGCCCTCAAGCAAGGAGTAGGTAACGCTCTCCCTCTCTCTCTCTCTCTCTTCTCCACACACACACACATACACACACGAGGAGAGGAAGGAGAGCTAGGTATGCTCCTTCCCTCTCCTCACTCTCATGTTCCCTTCCCCTCTCTCTCTCTCTCTCTCTCTCTCTCTCTCTCACACACACACACACACACACACACACACACATAGTGTTTGAGAGAGAGAGAGAGAGAGAGAGAGAGAGAGAGTACAAACATAAACAAAAACGCACACACATACATAAACAAAGAATGCACACACACATTGAGAGAGGAAAAGAGAGAGAGAGCATGCATAAACAAAAAACGCACACATTGAGAGAGGAAAAGAGAGAGAGAACATGCATAAACAAAAAACGCACACATTGAGAGAGGAAAAGAGAGAGAAAACATGCATAAACAAAAAAACGCACACACATTGAGAGAGAAAGAGAGAGAAACTAATTTAACGTCGTAGGAAACTAATTAAAATTAAAAGACCTAAAGATCTAGCCAACGAGGAGTTGAACTCAAGACCTATTATTCAAGAGGGAAATGGCATAACCAATTTATCATACTTGGCATGGGTGATAGAAAGGTTATACCATTTATCTCTTTTTATTGGCACACACATCCACACACGCACACACACACAAGAAGAAGAGATTTATAACGTCGTAGGAAACTATCCTAAAAGACGTTAAAGATTAGGTTAGATGTAGACTTATGTTAAATTAGATTTAGAACACCATATTAGAGATTTTGAGACTTTAGAGTCAATTTGGGAATCACCAAAGTCTTAAAGATTTGGCCATATGGACAAATCTCAAACTATTTTTTAAGGCCAATTCATTCCACAAAGGTAGTACTTGAAAAGTTCTTTCGAGCCATGCTCTCAAAACTTTGGTTAAGATTTGGCCATGTGGTCAAATCTTAAGCTCATTTTGAAAGTGGGAATTGGAAAATTCCCAAATTCACTAATATGGTGTTTTAGGTTTATTTAAGTTAAATTATATTAGATTTAGGTTTATTTTTAGTTAGATTTACGTTTATTTACGCTAGATTTAGATTTACGTTATATTAGATTAGATTTAGGTCTCCATAGACTGCGATGCCTGCATGAAGCGGGTGAAGAAAGCCCTCAATGGAATATAGGGTATTGCTGCCTTCACTCATGGTGGGCTCCGTCGATCCAAAAGTACTGGTGAAATGTCTTCAGAAGATAGGGAAGAAGGTGGATCTTCAGGGCGGCAAGAGTCACTACATCCCCGACAATGACCATCTAGACAACCTCTAGTCATTCAACAACAACTTCAAAGTTAGTAACAAGAGCAAGAACGGTCCAAAGGGCCAATTGCTGTCGTCAGATGTGGATGGAGATGAGGCAGCGTCACCGCCGGAAGTTAACTCTCACATCTTTAGTGATGAGAATGCCAACTCTTGCCGAGTTATGTGAAAAATTATGTGTTAAATGAGTTTTAAGGTTCTTATAATCCCTGTTAGTTTAGTTCTTTGTTTTTAATATAACATAATTTACGTTAGATTTATATTTATGTTATATTAGATTAGACTTAGGTTTATTTAGGTTTACCCACACACACACACACAAGAAGAAGAGAGTTTTAACGTCGTAGGAAACTATCCCAAAAGACGTTAAAGATTAGGTTAGATGTAGACTTACGTTAAATTAGATTTAGGTTTATTTTTAGTTAGATTTACGTTTATTTAGATTTATGCTTATTTACGTTAGATTGAGTCCACACAAGAATTACTTACGGTTTAGGGTTTAGAGTTAGACGAACAGTGAAAAGATCTACTGTGAAAAGATGTTAAGATGCTTTGAAGTGCTACAGCTAGAGAAGAGGCAAAGGGGTTTTGTCCACTACATGCAGTATCATGTAGACGTGGGTCTGTAGATTTCTTGTACCCACAAATATAGTTATTGACCAATAAAGACAAGATTATAACCCGGTGGTTCTGATCTCCGTGCACCTCTAGACCGAGGTGTGCGGCGATTGGACATGACTAGAGAATGTGAGGTAGAGAGAGAGAGAGAGAGAGAGAGAGAGAGAGAGAGAGAGAGATAAGACGAAGAATGCCAATAGAATATTAAATTTGTTTTCAAGGTTATAAGATTTTTATCCTCATTATGAGTAGTGACGAGGATGTGGGACCGTCCAATGTGCCAATCACAACGGCATCAATGGAGGAGATCAGAGAAGATGCTCAATCAGAAGCCGCTGCGGTGGTGCCAGACGAGCATCAAGATGCTACTACTCTATATGGGGTGCATGCAGAGGAGCTACAAAATGAAACAGAGGATATGTGTTTAAACGGAGAGCTCTATATAGATATAGGAAGTTATGCTGAGTTATGCGAGGATGAGAGAGAGATCTCTTAAAGCCACAAATATTGTATTTGAACAATTTTTCTCCGTGTTGTAAAAGCTCTGGCTCTCTAAGTACCTTCCATGGTGTATAACGCTCTTTTCTACTCGCGCTCACATCTTTTGATTGAAAATTCTGAGATTTCCACTTGCCTCTTCTATCACTCAATTCATTGCGTCATTGTATTTATATGCGTCATTACGTCATTGTATTTAATGGTCTTTGCGTCATTGTCTACTCTATTCATTCAATATTAAGTTTAAATATTTGTGTGTTTAATGCAGGTATGGATGATGAGGAGTTTCTTTCTTCTTTGTCACCACAGCAGAGACAGTGGTACGTGGAGCGTCATCACTCTGGCGCATCATCGCGCGTTCCTACTCCATCCGCATCTCCCTCTCTTTCGGAGCATTCGGCGCGCTCCGAAGCTTCGGCGTCGACGAGACGATCTTCACACTCGTCTAGACACTGGCGCTCTAGTGGTGGCGGTGGCGGTTGTTGTGGGGATTCCGCCGCCGATGCCTCCACACCGCCTCGTGTTCAACAAGGCTCTTTACCCTCCCCTTCTTTGCCCGCCCCCACACCAGCCACAGCATCGCCATCTACGCCAGGTTTTACGCGGCTGACTGTTCGTAGCAGCTACACACCTCTAACTACTCTGCTAGGAGCCACCCCACTCGACACTCCTCGCTTCGGGGCCCAGACGCTGGTGGAGACACCTGACGTCCGTACCCCCATCGACACGCCGCTAGAGACCCCGACCGGGACACCCAGGTCCACGCGTCACCGGCCAGAGGGCTTGCCTTACTCCGTCGACTTCAGCGGCAGCATCATCATGGATGATGACGGCAAGAAGGTGATCTCGCACATGCGTGTCAGCTGTTTAGACACTACATACTAAACAAATGGAGTGAAGTACCAAGTGATTTAAAAAACATAGTCATCAGCATACCTCATGATGAGTTTCCCATTCCAACATGGGATCAGCGCTTCAATGAAGACCTGATAAAGATTTGAATGCGCAAATACTGCAAACACAAGCGTTCCGAAGTGCAAAAAGCAATCAAGCATGGGTGGAACAGGCCAGATTGGCTGGCCAAAGAAGATTGGAAGAATGCGAAGAAAGTAGCGCGCGAGAATCCCGACAAGTGGAAGCAACAAAAGGATGCAGCCAGAGCGCAAGTAGAGGCAGGGAGCTCGCACCACTTGGGGAGCGGTGGATGGACATCATTTGAGGCCGATTTTGTAAGTGTTTTCGCATTGCTCTTTATGTTCGATAGTTTAGGGTTTATGAGTTTTTTAATTCTAACATAATGAAATCTTTGTATGTTTTGACAGTGGTCGATGACAAGACGCGAGTACGCAGGCAGGAAGGGCTTAAACGCCCTGATGGACATTCTCAGTTCTCACGGCGGCATGGTTAGTATTAGGGTTTACTCTTTTCTATTTTTTGTATTGTTTTATAAATGTCGTTATATGTTTATACTTACTGAAAGCTGTCTTATTGTCTCTTTTTGCAGAATCCGACAGATACGCCGCTTGGACGCGATGAGACGTCTGACTAGATGACGTCAGTTTAGCCGTAGCTAGATAGCATTAGTTTAGGGTTTCTCATAGCTTATGTATCATGAGATGGATTTAATACATCTTTTTGAACCATGTATATTATTACATTTGTCACCGCAGTTCATTTTGCCAATCAATTCTTTATGTCTATGATGTTGTACAATTGTCATTATTACATTTGCCAATCAATTCATTTTGCCTATGATGTACAAATGTGTACAATTGTCAATTTTACGCTTGTCAATTTTGCAAACAATGCGTCTTGTGGGTGACTATTTTGGGTCTATTATCTACCCTTGCACTTTTTTAAAAAAGTGAATCAAGTACAATATGCTTGATGGGTGGCAGGGCATTCAATGCCCTGTCACCAAAAAAAATTTCTCTCGGGCGTCGCTATAATCGTCGCTATTTATGGCTCTGGAGCGTCGCTATAGACTTCTGTGTAAACGTCGCTATAACTGTCGCTATGAGCGTCACTATATAGCGACGCTTCTAGCGACGCTATTAGCGACGATTTTAGCGACGCTATTAGCGACGATTTTAGCGACGCCGGGGGTTATAAAAACCCAATGTATTTCCGTCGCTAACAGCGTCACAAGAGCACACAACCTCTTGTAGTGTAAATAGAAAAATTTGAAGCCTTACTTTCATAAATAGATTTCCATGGTGGCCATCCGCATTTGGAGATTGATCCAACTATTTCTAAAAGTACAGAAAATATTTTGCAGGATTCTTCAATAGGAGGTTTGAAAGCTAAAAGATCCGCTTAGTTTTCTCAGAAGTCACATTATCAAGCACAAACTTCATTTTTCATATCAACAAGAAATGGAGGATGACAAAGAAGAAGCAATGCACTAAAATAACTAAGTCGATACCAAGGGAGGCAATTATAGCGGATGAGATCAAAGAGCCAACAACAACCACCTTGCTGTGAACATCACAATCCTTCCAGGGAGGATGAGATCAAAGAGCCAACAACAACCACCTTGCTGTGAACATCACAATCCTTCCAAGGAGGAGACTATTTAGATGCAAAGTTACAATATCATTCCTTGCAAAAGACTATCATTTTTACAATATAATTACTTGTAAATTTACTTTAAATCTCCTTGCAAAACATTCATTTTCACAATATAATACCTTGTAAAGTTACAACATATGTTCCTCTAGCATTGCAACATCAGGATTAACACTTTATCTCCCCTTTGCCACACAATCATTTTACTAATCTATAACTCCTAAGATAAGTCTCCCTTTAACTATTCTAACATTTGTGTGAGATGAAACTTGAGCTTGAATTTTTTTCACTCTTCTATGTAGACTTCCATGTGACCATGATCCTATAACATGACATCTAGAAACCATTGGCATGGACCATCATTATTAGAATCTTCATCACCCTCCAGAGTCCCTTTGCCTTTAAGCCATGTTAATAAAACTTTGCTGCTTCAGCTCTTTTGACTCAACTTATAATTACAACTTTCAAATAGAGAAAAATGACAAAATTTTAACATCATAGATGAGTCCGAAATGCCCAAAAACCTCGCAAACGACTGGCTATATGCCTCGTTCTGACACCCGGAGAGGTCGGTATGGCCAAAAAAGGCCTCCGGAGGCACTATCCCGTACGGCGCGAGGAGAGGGGTAGCCACACTCTGGCTACCCCTCTCCTCGCGCCGTACGGGATAGTGCCTCCGGAGGCCTTTTTTGGCCATACCGACCTCTCCGGGTGTCAGAACGAGGCATATAGCCAATCGTTTTCGGGGTTTTTAGGCATTTCGGACTCATTTGTGATTTCAAAAGTTTCAAATATTATAGCTTTTAAAAGTTACAAGTGTTATATATTGTAAAAATTTTGTGACTATGCTTGGGTCCAATATGCTTAATAGATCTCTATATAAAAGACATCTATATTAGGCAGGAAAGGTGAATCTGTGAATGCAAATAACCCACATATCATGATTGGGGTAATGAGATTCTAAAACTAACCCCCTATCCTGGGGTAATGTGGCACCAAATTGGTGTTCCAAAAATGACCCACACAACATGAGGGGATAGTGAGATTCTAAAAATACTCCCTATCCCGTTGTGCAAGCAAGGCGTAGTGTGGCACCAAATAGGCCTTTTGCTAATATCTTGTACATATAAGAAAAACCAATGGAATCCAAATAATAAGGTCACTCAATATTTTTTTGCATTGTGTGTGCATGTAGCCAGAACGACGTGATGAGGGGGGGGAGTGACAAGCTGTATGATGCCCTCTTCGTGCGGTCTGGGTAGGAGCAAAAATAATGCAACATGGCAAGTGTCAAAGTCTTTGAGCGCTTTTGCACATGGTTTAGAAAAATAAGTCCAAATAATAAGTTCACTCAAGATTTTTTTGCATGGTGTTTGCATGGAACCAGAACGACACGATGAGGGGGGTAGTGACAACCTGTATGATGCCCTCTTCGCGCGGTGTGGGCAAGAGCTAAAATGATGCAACATGGGGAGTGTCAAAGTCTTTGAGCTCTTTTGCACATGATTTAGAAAAATAGTCCAAATAATAAGGTCACTCAAGATTTTTGTGCATGGTGTGTGCATGGAGCCAGAACGACGCGATGAGGGGGGGAGTGACAATCTGTATGATGCCCTCTTCGCGCGGTGTGGGCAGGAGCTAAAATGACGCAACATGGGGAGTGTCAAAGTCTCTAAGTGCTTTTGTACATGATTTAGAAAAACCTTAGGAATCCAATTAACAAAGTGATTCAAGGTTCTTATGTGGTGTGGCCGCAAAGCTAGAACAACACGATAGGAGGATGACAAGCTCACACATGACAAGAGCACTATGGGCAAGAGATGGACCGGTGCGATAGGGGGAGGAGTGAAAAATTCATTGAGTCCTTTTGCGCACGATGTGGGTACACTAACGAAACAGGGCGAGTGGGGGTAGAGTGTAGTTCAATCAAGCCACAATTGCACAGTGTGGTCATTGATTCAAAACAATGTGAGAAAGGATGTCTTCAGGTGTGGTCCCATGTTGATGTAGATATTATGTACGCACGTGCTAGGTGCAAGCTCTTGATGTGGTGCTTAGAAGTAGAGGCTAAGTGAAAAGTAGACATTAAAAAAAATACGAATTAGTCATTAATAGGCGTCATCATCACTGTTTGAAAAGAAAGATTTCGTATCTTCTAGCTTAATATTGTACAATATTAAATAGAAAAGAGAACTTGTACATCAGGCCCAGAATATGATGTTATTAATAGGCGTCATCATCACTGTTTGAAAAGAAAGATTTCGTATCTTCTAGCTTAGTATTGTACAATATTAAATAGAAAAGAGCACTTGTACATCAGGCCCAGAATATGATGTTATACATCAAAAATAACAGGAACGCCATCAAGTATAGGCAATTTAGCCAAATGAAAGTGACATTTAGACGTTTTCCGCTAAAGTGGAAGCACAAAAGCTCAAGCTAGAGGAGACAGGAATGCCATACTTTTGTATACATGTCAAGTGAGTATTGGCCTATTTCTTAATCCGTGGATTACCAAACAACCCTTTTTTAGACGTTTTTGTCCCTAATGCTTCTTTCTATCAAACTTTGTCTTTTGACATACCACACATTTGAAAAATACTCTTGTATGTTTGCTTTCATGGTGGGCCAATAGAACTATATTTCTACCCTTTTAGGGTAGACTGAATCCCTCTATGTGCCACATAAGGAGGAGCATGAGAGTCATGCATTACTTTCTCACGTAGTGAGTTAGTAACACATAGTCTATTGGCATAAAGAAGATAACCACGTTGTAGTGTAAATGGTTCTTCATCTTCCCTAGTGCAAGGGCTGAAATCACATCTCTAAAATCAGGATCGATAGCTAATCATCTATGATAGAAGATAGATCATTGTGAGTTTCTATGGATACCACGTTCACTCTCGGTCATCTTGAGAGTGCATCAGCCACTTGATTATGCTTGACATCAATGTGAGCAATATGAAAATGAAATTGAGAAAGGAAATTTTCCCACCTCATTTGTTAGGCGAAGAGCTTGGTCTATGTCATGAAGTACTTTAGACTTCGGTGATCCGTTTGAAAAATGAAAGGAGTCCCCAATAAATAGTGCTTCCACGAGTCTAGAGCATGTAGAACTGCTAAGAGTTCCATCTCATATATGCCTAGAGTTTGCTCGACAGGGTCAAGCCTTAGACTTTCAGAGGCTACGGTACGCCCTTCTTGAAGCAAAACAACTCCAAGGCAATCACCACAAGCGTCACATTGGACCTCAAATGGCTTTGAGAGATTTGGTAGTGTAGGCATAGCTTGAAAGATAAGCTTCTCTTTAAGCTTTTCAAAAGCATTGTCCTCCTTGGTGGACCATATATACCTAGAATTTTTCTTTGTTAGGTCATGTAAAGGTCCTACGACTAGTGAGAACTTTTCTATGAAGCGTCTATAGTATGCACACATACATATAAAGCTTGTTAGCTCATGCAGATTCCTTAGATTAGGCCATATTTTTATTACCCTAGCTTTGATGGATCCATTTGGATGCCATCTTGAGAGATAATGTGACCTAAACACTAAATCTCTTGTAGGAAAAAATCACTTTTCTTTTTATTAATATAAAGTTTATTCTCTCATAAAACTTGAAATATTACCTAGAGGTGTTGCTTGTGTTTGTCTAATGAATTAGAGTAGATGATTATATAATCAAAGAACACTCTAGTAAAGGTTCAGTGAGGTCTAAATAGTTTCTTCATCAAGTGGTTAAATGTGGCTGCTGCATTGGTCAAGCCAAAAGGCATGACAATGTACTTACAAAGACCAAATGTAGTGCGAAATGTGGTCTTTACAATGCCTTCATCAACTATCCTTATTTGATGGTAGCCACTTTCTAGGTCAATCCTACTGAGTAGATCAACCCCTATAGCTTATCAAAAAAGTCTTCTACCCGTGGAATGGGAAACCTATTCTTGATAGTGATCCTATTTAGTGCTCTATAGTTGACACACATACAATATGTGTCGTCTTTCTTTTGCACTAATAACACTACCGAACAAAATGGAGATGAGCTAGGCCTAACCATGCCATTCTCAACCAGCTCATGCACTTGCTACATAATCTCCTCTTGTTGAGCTTGAGAAACTCAATAAGGAGGTTTATTAGGCGGAGAGATTCCTGGAAGAAGTTCAATTGCATGGTCATCATTGCCTTGTTTGGGAGGTAGTTCACAAGGGATATCGTCAATAAAAACATCTTGGAACCCCTTGAGTAAATTGGATAACTCTAATTCCTTTTGATTGTTTATATTCTATTTTGCTAAAGCATTAGGTTCATTTTGAACAAAAATCATGTACACAAAAATAGAGCTCTTTATTGACTTATTGAAATCTTGCTTATGTACAAGGGGTATGGTACTACCCAACTCATTAGCATCTATGTACATATCTTTTTCCCTGAACCTAAAGTAGATTTGCCTTTCAAGGAATTCCATCTTTTTGAGGATAGTGGCTTTGAGGTGTAAATCCCAAAACTTGTCTACATATTTGTGAATAGATTCATAGGGAGAGAGCTTTAAGCTTTTCCATTCGGTGAGTACTTTGTCTTTGGCATAGGAAGCCAAAAACTGCTTCATGATGGAGGCTCTGAAAGCTTTCCATGTTCGTGGAGCTTCACTATTTGCTCGTCGGCTAGACCACCATTGGGTGGCAGACTTTTGAAAATGCATGGCTACATGACGTAGCTTAGAGGACTCCGTGAAGCTCTCATCTCCAAACGCCGCATTGAATTGTTGGATAAAGGCTAAGACTCTATCCGTAGCACCAAAAGTGCCATCATAGGTAAGGAAAGTGATGTTCTTTCCTCCCTCTTTGAACTTTTGAAATTGGACGACCTCTTCCAGGCGGCATAGGATTTCCTGTGGCCTCTTCTTTTAGGTGGTTCAGGAGCTGCACCATCACTTTCTTCAGAAGAGGAAGAATATGAGGACGATGGAGAAGAGGGTGACCTCTTTCTTTCCTTTTTCTTTCCTTGTTCCTTCTTGTATGCACCATCACTTTCTTCAAACCAGGAAGCGGATGAAGAAGAGGGTGACCTCTTTCTCGCTTTTTTCTTCTCTTGTTTTCTCTCTCCCTGTTTGAATTATGGTGTAGAGAAGTATGTGATGGTTTTCTCCATTTAGGGGGTGTTGCAAAACGTTTTTCCCACCACCTTCATGGACCCATCTCCGCCGAGGTAGTAGGAGACTCATTTCTTTCTCATTCTTTTGGTGGGAGATCTAATGTTGAATCATGTGTTCTCCTTTGGGAGGGAGATGCCTCATCGATGAGTAGCAAGTTTTTGAGCCCTTTGTACGGATCCTCCCTTGTAAGAGAGAGTCCACTTTTGGATGTCTCACTAGGAGGCTTCCTAGGTACTCTCTCTTCTTGGTGGGGAGTTTGGAGAATACCATGGGTGCACAACTTATGTAGCACTTCACCTTGGAGGGATGGATTGCCCCCGGGGGGATCACCTTACATAGTACGCAACCCATCACGTGAGTTCAACAGAAGGGTATTTGAATCCCTTAAAACTTACAGAAATAAATTTACATAGGGATATGTTTTATACAAATCTCAAAAAAAAATACAGAATTTAGAAGAAAGGGGTTCATTATATTTCCTAGAAAATTCATAGAATAGAGATTTTAGAAAAAGATCCCGAATGCACATGTTATAGTGGTCTTAAATATAGTGAACCCCCCAGGGGATTTCCTAGGGCTTGTTAAAGTCTAGAAACAAGATAGTTTACAAGCATAGGGGCATCATTAGTTTCTCTTTTCCCTTGGCAACGATACTAGCAAATTTAAGTGTAAATTTTTACGTGTACTTTGGCACTTCAAGCCCTAGTTGTTACTCCTCTTTACCTTCAAAGATAAGCACTCAAGTATCTATACCCATGGCTCAAATATTATAAATTGCAAGGAATACAAGAGAGGGTTCAATAGATCCAAGACAATACAGGTTCATGTCAAGCTTCTAATAGTTCAATAATGGTTAAGCCATAGGCAAGCCCTGTGGGACTCCATTAATAAGACCATAGCTCTCAACGGTGTCCCCGTTAGCTACATAAAGCTGGCGTGCTTTAAGGATGAGAAATCGGTATTCTAATTACTCTTTTGCAATTAATAACACCAGCCATTTGTAGCAAGCTTGAGGACCTCTCTTCTTGAGCAAGAAAAGAGAAACAAATAGCCCTAATACCAATGTAACATTTATTGCACTACTAACTTGTGTGTAGCGGAAATTGATAGCCTAGTGAGCATTTCATTAAGAAAAAGTTCCTAATGAGCATAGAGAGAGTACTTAATTTGAGAAAGCAACATAGGAATTTACAGCTAGCTAATTTGGCATTGAAAATACTTAAAAAGAGAGAGAAATAGAACAATTGACAAGAGTTGAGGAATGCATTTACATGGAGCCGGTCCCCCCTCCATAAAGGCTTTGTATTATATCTTCTCCCATCGAAAGAGACTTTTGTAAAATACAATATTTCTGTTCCTTAACAAAACTTGAAGGTGCAATGAAGCATCTTCATTGCACCAAATTACACTTGAAAAACACACCTAGTGTCCCTAGCCTCGGTCTTAAGACCTCACACACCTTTAAACATGGTGCGAGCTAGCAAGGAATGAGGATAGATTGAGAGGAAGAAGATGTATCTTACGAGAAAGAAGTATTCTCCTCACATAATCCATTAGGAAAATTTTGAACTCATTTTTGGGCCTTTTAAGAGTGCCACATCATCAAAGTTGTACAAAAGAAAGAAACCTGGTAGACCCCTCTAAATATTGCTTAGAATCCCATGATATGACCTATCATTGGAAAGTTCTTGAAAAATGGATTCTAAAGAGCCAAGGTCCAAAAAGTTTGGATGAATTCTATGAAAGTTATGCCATTTGTTTTCAATCAGCCAGGCTTTGTTACCGTTACGGTAATCTAAAATCACCTTTTTCTAGATCTACATGAAGGCAATGTCCGATACATGCATGCTATATATCAATAGATAGCATTTGAAGAGTAGATTCTAAATATACAACCTCCGACAAGTTTGGATCTTACTTGCAAAAAAATTTATTGATCCCCACTTTTTGAAAGCTATGCCACATCAACAATTCTTACAAGGCCCATTTTTTAATCCAAACTTTTCCTAATGGACTCTAATAGCATATCTTAGCTCAGTAATTAGCATGGTAGAGGAGATGAGCATGCCATTGAATCTTATCTCTTGGTTGGCTTTGCATATATAGCCAAGAGTTGTTGGTGTAGGCCTCTACTTCTCCATGCTTGGACAAGGAGATGGAGTTCTTCTTGCACACATGAGCTGTGTGTGTGTGTGTGTGTGTGTTTGTGTAGCATAAAAGATAGACTAAAATGCCAAACTCCCTCTCTCTTGGTTGACCCCTCTTACTTTTTGCTCATGCTAGCATCCTATTGGCTCCTACAAAAAGCTTAGCCAATCACAAATTGGACGCATAATTGTTAGCCTTTTGACATGTGTCCCCCTTTCCCCTTTTGTGAGAGCTTTAGGTAATTAAAATAATTCAATTAAAATCTCATTGGACCTCTTAGTATTCTTGCCAATAGGAATCAGGCAAGCCATTGGCCTGTTGGATGCTCAATGGACCCCTTGGTAGATTGTCCAATAGTCTTCTAGGGAGCTTAATTTCTATTGGTTCTTTTATCAAGAATTTTTTTAAATTGATTAGACTAACTTTACTGTAGCATAATTCTCATTCGTCCACCTCTATGGCCATCCAATAGGATTTGAGGGGAGATTGGGGGCAACTCGCCTAGGAGCCTTACAGATGTCTATTATTCCCTTTGTGTAAAGGGGGAGCTTTGGAGTGTGTGTGTGTGTGTGTGTGTGTTTCTCTCTCATCCCCTACTAAAAGAGCTCGCCCCCTTCTTCCTAGGGATGTGGGAAGACCTTTTTAGTCTTTCCATGACCATCCAATTTTCCCCTACTTTGGCCTTTGGACAATTGAACTAAAATTAGGAACCTTAGCCTATGGAAGTCTTGATGGATCTGAACCTTAGGTCTTTTAAGCCCCATTGAAGCACATTGCTCTTTTGCAGACTGTCCGCCTTTGGATCCCTATTTTTCCTCCTTTGGATCCCTGCAGAGACCGGTCTGATAGTCTTACCAATATTCTAGATTTTACTCCCCTGGTAGTTTCACATGAGAAAAGCATTTGGGAATTAGATATTAGTCTTTATGACACCTCCTATGATCGAAAAAAAATTCATTGGCAATCTTAAGTAGTTTCGCATTGATCAATACTATAATATAGTAGCATATCTTTGACCCTCTTCCCTAAGACCCAAGGCTTCTTAAGAATAGCATGGAATCTTCCTGAAAGAACTCAATGTTGTCTCAATAATACCATAGAATCATGGAAATTAATGTCACTTACAGAAAATTCCTCTTAGAATAACAAGATAGTGAAAGTTTGCAAGTTTTGAAAGTTTCGAAACACTAAAATTCTCACTCAATTCCATGGAGTCGTCACCTTAGAATACATTTAAGTACACTGGTTGCTTAAGTGTCATTCAAGCAATTTTAGGGTTTTGGTATATCCTACATGGGAAACACTTATAGGATCAAGTCTAGAGACTTGTTCCCATGAAGTAATGAATTAGTAGTGGCATTATAAGATGCTAAGTATCAAACACCAAATTCACAAATCTTCATGAAGCAGAAATTACAAAATCAAGAAGCTTGATCTCTAAGGATTTTGCTTAGATCTCTACTTCTTGGTGTGATACATCTCGATTCTTGGGGACAAAGATGTGTGGTACCTTGTGCTAGTGTTTGCCTTATTGGAGCCTTACTGTCCTAAAAACCTTTAAATTTTTTTTTTAAAGGAAGGGTACTTACAATGTGGGACAATTAATCAAGTGAAGACAATTCTACCACTGGCCAACACAATTAGAGGAGAATAAGAATCTTAGAAAGCTCGTTGTAACTTATGTTGTCGTATCATTTTTTGGGGAAAAAATCTTTTTCTTTGCGTACAATTCAAATACTATTTGCAATATGAGAGGGGACTCTTAGCAAAGATGACCATTGTAAGTTGAGAGAGAGAGAGAGAGAGAGAGAGAGAGAGAGGTTTTGGCAGCTCCTCTAATTGACAAGTCTCATACCATATTCCAAAGGAGGAGGAGGAGGAGGAGAAGCTCAAGAAGTTTGGGGCTTAAGAGCTAGTAATATGGAGGAGAAGACGACCTCACAAGCTAGGTTAGTATTATATGGAGGAGACGACCTCACGTCGACGACCGGGGACTAAACTAAAGACAATGAAAGACGTGCTAGGTTTGGTAGTAGGTTAAATGCTAATTGCAGCTTACGCTATTGCGGTTGAGGTAGTCAATGCAGTTGGCCACAGCCTCTGGAGAGCAGCTGGCGGCAAGCTTAGCAGCAGCAACAGCAGCTTTACTATATTTACTTCCGCTACCCGTAGCAGCAGCAGTAGTAGTAGAGGGCGGCGCGGACCTTCTAAAGAGCTGGCATGCTCGTCGTTTTAGCCTCGTCACAACGGACCTCATGGCCCCGTGGACGCGAGTTCGAATCCTGCATAATATGACTCCACTCTTCTTGTCCTTCTTCTTCTTCTCCTTCATTCCACCAATGAAGCCTTTGCTTCCTCTAATCACCTGCGCATTGATAGCGGCCGGCTTGCATGCGTGGCTTCTCTGCGACATCCTACTATCCACAAAGCTCGCTTATGCCAGCATAACAAGCATACACACAGCCTACGTACACAGCTAGAAGAGGTGCTAGTATGACTATGAGTATGTATAACTATGAGGTGCTGGTATTGATTGTGTGTGTATATATATATATAACCGTTTCCCCCAAAGGCACACTTACTATGAGGATAAAGGATATGGTGTATCTAAGAATGCACTCATTGGGACTCCTTGGTCGTTTGTCTCTGCCTTGCCTTGAAGCTTTCATAGCTGTCCATAATAAATCAATCCCCCTTTCCTTCTCTTTACATCTTTGCTTTTACACCGTGTCCCCCGTCTTCCAACCAAGGTACCAAAGGAAACCCAACATTCAAAGGATCAAACTCCATTCTCAAAAGTCAGCAAACACAATATATTTTAGTCCACAAAGTGGCTTCTTATTCAACACCCAAGTTCAACCATTTAGAGCACACTGTTTCATAAAAAACCTGAGTAAGCTTCCTTTTCATTTGAAACACCAACAACATTCCTTTACAGACATTCAACTTGAAATCATTTCCTTTGTTCACCTTCAAATTTAGTGATTGAATTATTCCAGTGCGATGACCACCACTTCTTGGTTCCCTTCACATAGATGAGGAAAATCTCATAGCCTCTCTGTGTCATGAAGCTACTAGCCTTGATCCATAATATGGTCAAGCTCAACCATGAAATGATATATGATGGCAATCGAGCAATTTTCTTCCATCTACATAGGCTTTTAAGATAATTACCATCTTACCCATAAGAGTGATTCACCAAGCTATTAATAATGAAGATTTACTTCAAACTTTAAGTCATTGCTAATTGCTCAATCATGTTTGAATCATATTTTTTTTGTTGCTATATTGTTTTCTCCCCCTCATTTATTTTGAAATGTCTTCCAATCAATTCTTTTTACACATTCTAAAAATTTGAAAGCAAAATTCGACATCTCCATATATCAACTAAACATATGTTTAGAAATTTCATTAATGAGATATCATCGTCATTTTGGCTAAATTGACATAATTTTTTTGTCAAGGAAGAAAAATGTGAAAGTGATATAAATATTTTTGAAAGTCACCATTTCAACCACTAGAAACATCCTAGATGCATACATTGTTTTGGTTGTGCTTGTAGGCAAACATAGATTCACTCTAAATATCGTCATAGAGCCTATCAATTGTTATCCATGTTAACACTTAAACATAAATAGATTAATGGTTGTCCTATTTAGTTCAAACTTTCAAGAGTTTTGGCATATAAAGACAAAAATGAATTGATAAAGCAATGGTATGAACAAAGTAGGATAACTAGAGATAGTAACTTCCTTAGAGGTTTCAACATGATTTTTTTAATAAAAAAGTTTCTTTTCCCCAAAGGTGTTATTATCCATTAAAAGGAAATCACCCCTCTTGATGGGCATGTAAAATGCTATTTAATCAAGATTGATTAGATTTTTTTTGTAAAAATTTTCAATGTCCAATCATTTGAAATTTTAGAACCAAAAACTAATAAGGTTTTCTAGCTTCAAATGTTTTCAAATTTTGGCTTCATTTTTTCTTTCTTTCTTCTTCTAAGCCAAATATATCTTTTGTAAAAGAACTAGAATCAACTTGGTTTTCCCTTTTCCATGGATAGCCTTGCATCGTTATATCTTGTGACTTTGGGGGTGTGCAGGCTAATAGAAAGCTCCCAAGCTCAATATCCTACTGCAGGAGAATTTTGTATTATAGCAAAAGATTTCAATGGTGTTCACGGCCTCTCCATGGATGGTGCCAATCCCAAACTGGAGAAGTGGGACAAAATCACTAATGTGGAGTGGCTCACTATATTCAAAGAGACGAAGGATTGTAGTCGATATCGCATTAAATGCATTTGCATGCATAACGATATGTATGAACAGGTGATGTAGTTGCACTACAAGACGTACCAGAAGGCACCAACCAGCATGGAGATCAACTCTGCATTCATGAAAGGGCTTGTAAAAGGATTTAGTCCGATGAGAATTGTAATCGGTTCAGCCACACAGTTTAATTGGGCCTAGTTTGCTATCCAACATTTGGACGACCTTCAAGAAAAAGGATACTATGAGGCCCATGTGAAAAAGTGAAGGATGCGTAACTCCCATCATTCATATCAAAACACCAAGGAGGGGTTTTCTAAAATGAAGGAGGACTACTCGGGCCGAGTAGCTACGGATATTACCAAAGCTACCAAGGTCACACCCCTCTCTCACCACAACACTCACCAAGGGGCAGAAAGTCTATCATATTTTGGCCTTGAGTATTTGTAGCACATAAAGGTTTTTGATGATCATCTCACAAAAAAACTGGAAGATGCTAAATAGCATCTTGTGAATGCAAGAGAGGAGTTCAAATCTGTGAGGTTTTGAAAGCAAGCAATGCTAGAGTTAGCCCCTTTTTTGTTGCTATGAGACCAAAGCTTCATGATGCCGATAATGAATTGCAAAATTTATACTATAGACCCATAGTGTGGATGTAAAGAGGAAAATAGAGCTCAAAGTGAAAATAGAGACACTCGATGGTATGGGGTTTCCTCACAGTGAGGACACCTCCATTCATGCTAAAATTGACATAACTTGTCATTGTGTAAGTGTCCATGATATTTGTGTTTGAACCTTATGTTTAGAATATGTGCATAACTATAATATGTACTTTCCATGCTTCTCTTTTACATGGTTTGTGAATGTGGAGGTGCAAGAAGAAAAAGTGCATGCATGTGAAAGTCAGTTGCAACTATTCATGCATATAAGCAAGATGCTACAAGGATCCTTCTTCCCAATTCTCTTTGTAAATTAGCTAGGAATAAATTTACAGAAAGGATAGGAGGAGTATGTGATGGGACGACGATCAACAAGTGTATTGGCTATTGTCTGCCTCCACTAGAAGGACTAGAAACCACTGCAACGATCAACATGCCATGTGCACATAGCTATCATCTTCTTTGCTTTGATGTTGCATGCCCCCTGGGGGCAGAATGTAGAGCGTCCACCTTCTAGCAAAGGATATCAACAGAATGGTGTTGCAAGCTCACAAGGAAAGGACATCCAATCACACCAATTTTTGGTAAGATAATCATAAATGGCAGCATGCTAATTAGTAAATCAGCATAACAAGAAAATATTGGTATGCCAGTTAGCATACTATGAATGATAGTCAGCATATTGTGTATGTTACTTAGCATAGTGAGCATGGTGGTTAGCATATTTTGTATGCTAGTTAGCATACCCAATTTGTGTAGTGGGTATGGTGGCTAGCATACTATATATGCTAGTTAGCAGACATAGCAAGCTAGTTAGCATACCCAATTATGCTAGTAAGCATACATTTTACTTTGTATGCTAATAAGCATACGTGCTAGGTATGCTAATTAACCTAGCTATGCTAGTTAACCTAGCTATGCTAGTTAACCTAGCTATGCTATGGAGCATATATGCTACTGTGTATGGTACTTAGCATACCTAGTTATGCTAGGTATGCTAATTAACCTAGCATAGCTAGTTAACCTAGCTATGCTATGAAGCATATATGCTACTGTGTATGGTACTTAGCATACCTAGTTATGCTAGGTAGCATACCCATTTATGATAGCAAACATACATGCTACTGTGTATGCTAGTTAGCATACCTAGTTATGCTAGTTAACATTCCTAGTTCTGCTAGTTATCATACATGGTATTGTGTGTGCTAGTTAACAACCCAGTTATGCTAGTTAGTATCCATGGTTTTATGTATGTCATTTAGTATACCCGGTTATGCTAGTTAGCATGCACTATGTATGCTAAATATCAGAGTCTGTATGCTAGTTAGAACACCATATTAGAGAGTTTTGAGACTTTAGATCCAATTTGGGAATCACCAATGTCTTGAAGATTTAACCATATGGACAAATCTCAAATTGTTTTTAAAGAATAAGTCCTTACACAAGGTAGTACTTAAAAAGCTCTTCTCAACCATGCTCTCAAAACTTTGGCTAAGATTTGACCATGTGATCAAATCTTAAGCTCTTGTTGAAAGTGCAAAGTATGAAATTCACTAATATGGTGTTTTAGCATAGGGGGTACAGTGACTAGCATACCGTGTTTAGTTAGCATATCCACTTCTGCTATTTAGCATACCTAGTTATGCTATGAATGCTAGTTAGCAAAGTGGCTATAGAGGCTAGCATACCAAGCTATTCTAGTTAGCATACAAGGTACTATGTACACTAGCTATCACACCCAGTTATGCAAGTAATCATACATACTATTGTGTATGCTAGTCAAAATATTTTGAATGGTAGTTAGCATACCCAGTCATGCTAGTTTGCATACATTCTATTGTGTATGCTAGCCAACATACATAGCAGCCAATATACATGCTTATTATGCTATGTATTCAAGTCAGCATAGTTTGTATGCTAGTTAACATAATGGGTATGATAGCTAGCATACCGAGTTATACATGTGAGCATACATGCTAGTTAGCATAGTGGGTATCACTACAAGAGGTTCCTCATATTAGAGTGACACTAGCAGTGCGACGCTCAAATGTGAAAATCCACGATGTCACTATGAGCATCATTATGATCGTCACTATGGGCATCGCTATATTATTTGTTGCATAGTGATTCTCATAGAGACACCGACAGGGTTTAAAAAAAATCCAAGAGTGCCAAAAACTCAAATCTCAAATCTAAGTTTTGACGCTCTAACAAAAGACGTATGCCTACGCCTCTCTCTCTCTCTCTCTCTCTCTCTCTATCTATCTATATATATATATATATATCCCACACACACACACACAGAGACACACACACACACATGAGGAGAGGAAGGAGAGCTAGGTATGCTCCTCCCTCTCATGTTGGCTTCCCCTCTTTTTCTCTCTCCCCCCCCCCCCCCCCCCCCCACACACACACACACACACACATTGTGTGTGTGTGTGTGTGTGTGTGTGTGAGAGAGAGAGAGAGAGAGAGAGAGAGAGAGAGAGAGAGAGAGAGAGAATGTACACACATGCATAAACAAAGAACACATACGCAAACACATTGAGAGAGAGAGAGAGAGAGAGCAAAGAATGTACACACACATGCATAAACAAAGAACGCATACAAACACACATTGAGAGAGAGCGAAGAGGAGAAAACAAAGAGAAAGAGAGAGAGAGAGAGAGAGAGAGAGAGAGAGAGAGAGGGAGAGAGATAAAAAAATAGAGAGAGAGAGAGAGAGAGAGAAAATATGAAATGAATTGTTATATTAAACTTCTTAAAAAATTCAAAATGATTTATGAGACCAATCTAATAAACTCCTTGTGGGTCTAATATATTGTGTGCGTTGTCGAAGAAAATAGAGCATCGATTGATGAAGAGATTCATCAATGTTTATCTTTGTAAATAGACGTACTATGACATATATAGATAAGGAGAGAGGGAAAGAGAGATAGAGAGAGAGAGAGAGTCAACATAGGTTTAAGATTTAGTTTTTATAATTAAGTTTAGATTTAGTATTAGAGCTTTGGGGTTAGGTTTAGGATTTAACTCAAGATTTAAGGTTTAGAGTTGACGAAGAGGCCCAACCATCTCTCTCTTTTGTAGAGCTTAAAGGTGTTTGAAGCTAGAACTAGGTTTGGAATGTTCAAAGGGTAGTTAACAACACTAGTTGCTGAAAGCATTCTCCTTTTGTTGAGCTTGAGTGATGGAAGACGAAAGTGGATAACTTAGTACTTTCAAAATGTATCAAGCTGTCTTGTGTGTGTGTGTGTTTGTGTGTGGGTGAGAGAGAGAGAGAGAGAGAGAGAGAGAGAGAGAGAGAGAGAGAGAGAGAGAGAGAGAGACGGATCACTCACGGTGCTGAGTAGAAATTAGAGTAGCTAAAGTGAATGGCGTAGCAAGAATAGTTTTCAACTGAAAAATTTGTATTTTTGTTATGTGTATGTGCATGCATGTTTGAGAGAGAGAGAGAGAGAGAGAGAGAGAGAGAGAGAGAGAGAGAGAGAGAGATTAGGTTAGATTTAAGACAAGATTTTGGATTTAGTTTTTATATTAAAGTTTAGCCTCAAGATTACGGTTTAAATTTAGAGTTAGGTTTACGGGAATCCCTGTCTTCCTCTCCACGGATGTCAAATTAAGTTTGAAATCTTTCAACGGCATGATACTGAGAATGGAGGCAAACATGTAATGTACACAGTAATCCCTCCAACAAGAAGCTGTTGTGAAGAGATGTTAAGCTATTGTGAATTGCTAGAGTTGAACAAGAGGCAAAGGGGTTTTGTCCACTACATGCATTGTCATGTAGACGTGGGTATGTAGATTTCTCGTACCCACAAATATAGGCATTGACCAATAAAGAGGAGATTATAACCCGGTGGTTATGATCTTCCTGCTCCTCTAGAGCGAGGTGTGCGGGGGATCAGACATGGCTAGAGAATTTGAGGTAGTTCACAATGTGATCTATGGTTTCTTGATTGTGAGGGAGATTAAGAGAGAGAGGGAGAGATAAGAGACGGAGGATGCCAATAGAAGATTAAATTTATGTTCAGGTTATAAGGTGTTTACATTCATTATGAGTACTGACGATGATGTGGGGTCGTCCAACCAAAATGCCTATCTCTCAACAAGGATCTTATGTCCTTGTAATCAATGCAAACATATTGTGCGGTGAACAAGATGCGTTTCTTTGCAGCACATTTGCAAATTTGGCTAGTTTGACCCATCTATTATAGATCAGTTGTTGCCAATTACAACTCATTGGACTCTGACGTTGCTCAACAAGCAGCAATCTTGCAACACAATAGATGTGTTCGCATGCGCTTTGGTCAAGCAACATATGTTATTGGCATAGAAGTGGTGGATGAGCCGACACACACGTTCATGCAATGCTTTAATCAGAGGCATTCTAATGTGGACCATGCATGACTATCCCGGACTAATAAAATGCTCATGTGATATATACTCAAACTCAAACATTATAAAACTTTGTTTTTCTCAAGCTTATCTATTGTCATGTGTATACATGCAGGGCTTGAGACAAGTGGATACAGAGCATGTGTCGCATGTGGACCTAGAATTAATGCACACCAAGCACCCTCACTGAAGAAGAAAATCTATGAAGGTCATATCAAGCACATCTCCAGAGAATCACGAGCTACGCAATGGTTTTTTGGAAAGAGAGCCTCTGAGGATGTCTTCTCAAGCATGGTTAGAGGAAACTAAGATGTGTGATGACAGTTTGTCCCCAAGGATGAAGAGACTCTCTCTATGGTACAAGTTACCATATTGGCCTAGACTCATGATCAATCACTTGCTCAATCCAATGCACATATTCAAGAATGTGGATAATCTGATGTGGGAACATCTCATCCGCAAGAAAGATACTTTTGCTACAACGGAAGCGTAGAGATGCCCTGCGAAATACTCGAAATAGTGCATGGCAAGGCATGGACGAATAAATCTATGTACCTGTCTACTTGTACAAACCCATAATCGAGTGCCATACGACAGAGAAAGACAGAGAGGGGAAAGAAAAAGAGAGAACACGTGCAGACGCACCTCCTAGAACGGAGTGCTACGCGAACACGGTGAGAGAGGAGGGAGGAGTGAAGAGAACAAGGCACAGGCACTGGGTGCAATCTCCCCCCGTGCAAGAGTGAGCATGTCCCTCTTGCACGTATTTAATTTATAGAGAAGTTCATGCTCAAAATTGAGCTACATCCAATTCACACTTGGGCATAAAAATAGTCCTGGCTCATAAAGAGCTCAATATAACAATTAATAGCTGTCTACATCTCAACTTATAACTAAACCATAAATACTAAGGCTTGCCACAGAAAATCCAATGGTGGCAGTTTTATTCCGAATAACTGCTATCGCCTTATTGTCCAGCACGTGCCAATCACTGATCTGCTCACACAACACCCAACAAGTGATCATATTCCACAATTCAAATCAACATTGCAATGCTTCATCAAAATATCATATATTTCACAAATATATTATCAAAATATCAATTCCATTACAACTTTGGGGGCTAGAATTGACCTTAGAAATATGGATTGTATGGAGAAATATTGGCCACAAATAGCACCCAATGGATCGATAAATCTCCCTAAAGCGGCATGGTTTTTTACAGGAGGCCAAGAACTCAAAATAGAAGAGATCATTTGATTCGTGCAAACACCCACTGGTGTAATTCACTCTCTCCGAACATGTTTCACTAAAGAAGTGAAGCTTACTAGTTTGAAGTCACACGAGTGGCATAAGATGTGTTAGGTATGTTTGAAGTGGAATATATCATAGTGGGAATTGTGTATCATATCTGTGTATGGACTTTAATACCATTGCTAGACGAATTTTGCAACTTTTTTTACCGATGGCCATTGAGGGATGTTTGTCTCATGTTGTCCGTACCACAATCTACAAACTTGCAAAGTTGGTGCAATGGATCTCCCAAAAGGAGACCCACGTGGGTTCCATACCATCCACCAAACTAAATGCTACGGAGGTTGTATGCATGCTTGAGAAACACTTTCCTACTACCATGCTAATCGTTCAAGTGCATCCTCTTGTTCACATAGGTGATGAGGTGGAAATAGCAGGCACAATGCATTCCAGATGGATGTTCTTTTTAGGACGTTTCATGAAAACTCTCAAGGGATATATGCATCGGAAGGTACCTCCGGAGGGTAGCATGGCAAAAGGTTGGCTGGTATCAGAGTCCCTAGTTTACATAAGAGAGTGGCTAGACGGATTTGATCGTGCTCGAGCCACGCTTTGGTGAATCATAGATGATGAGCGCATATCTGGGATTGCCATGTGCAATCTCGGTGTTGAGAAAAAAATGACGGAAGATCTAGAGGCTAAGATCAATCGATTTTGCATGCCTCAAAATCTAGTGATGCAAAATTGGATTTCACAATACGACGATGCAAAGCAAGAGTGATAAAGGGCACGAATCGACTGGAGACGGGCAAGATGGCCACCGATGCATTATCCAGCGGGTCTTGAGAGCCTACCAACATTCTTGAGCTTAAGATGGTTGCACAACCAATTGAAAAACGCACAACAGTGTGGTGAACAAGTGATTGAGGAGGAGTGGGATTACTCTTGGGGTTGCGCGACCAAGGTAAGTTTGCAATGTACAACCCATGGCTTTCTAGATGTTTGGATGGCCAGTCATAATCTTTGTTGGTTGTAGTATAAGTCATACACGGTAGCATGGTGTAAAGGTTAACATTTTATGTTGGAACAGATTCACAAAAAGCATTTTACACAAGATTTTGGATTCATGGCAAAATTCAAATAGTCTAGTCAATGACGGTCCTCTGATGCAGATCCTGTGGTGGTAGAACTCAATCACTTTGGCACGCTACAAGAGATTTTGAGAAAGGATTTTTTGTGAATTTTTTTGACGTGCAATGGTTCAAGATAAACATGGAGGGTTGCAATGGTATTGTGCACAGAGGAGAGTCAGGTTTCCTTGAGGTGGATTCAACCAAAAAATGGACCGACCTTCGAGAAACTTTTGTACTACCCGAGAATTGTGAAAAAGTCTGTAAATATTTAACATCCAATTTTAGAGGACTGGTGGTCTGGAAGAACTCATGTAAGTTACGTGGCTCTTGCAGGTGGTATTTCATCCTACCAGTTTGCACCAAACTGGTGGTATATCATAGAGGTAGCCCCTCATAGTGCATGGATGTATGAGGGCTACAATGTGCCAATCACAATGGAATTAGTGGAGGAGATTGGAGAGGATGCTAATTCAAAAGCCGCTGAAGTGGTGCCAGGCGAGCTTGGCGTTGCTACTCTCTATGGGATGCATACGGAGGGCCTACAAAATGAAACGAAGGACATGATCTGCCTAAATGGAAGATCTATATAGACATAGGGAGTTATGCTAAGTTATGTGAGGATGAGAGAGAGACCTCTTAAATCCATAAACATTGTATCTGAGTGATTTTGCTCCTTCTTATAATATATATTGTATTCACGTGGAGTTTTGTACATTCTTGTCTATACGTTATACTTGTGAAATTTAAATTGTGATTAATCAGATTATAACTTGTTCAAATTTTCTTCTCCATTCATTATTAATTAAGATTTAATGTTCATGTATTTAATGCAGGTATGGATGATGATAAGTTTCTTTCTCCCTTGGACTACGAGCAGAGGATGTGGTATGAGGAGTGTCATCGCTCTGGAGCACCATTGCGTTGTTTCACTCCTCCAACATCTCCCTCTACTTTGGAGTGATCAACACGCTCTAAGAGTTTGGTGTTGTCTATATGATCTACACACTCTTCTAGGCCTCAAAGCTCTAGTGGTGGTGGCAGTGGTTGCTGTGGATATGTCATTGCTAATGCTTCAACATCGCCTCGTATTTGACGAGGCACCTTACCTTCCCCTTCTTTGCCTGCCCCCACACCAGCCACAACATTGCCCTCTACTCCACGTTTTGTGCAACTATCAATTGTTCTTGGCTACACACCACTCACTACTCCTTTGGGAGTCACCCCAATTGACACTCCTCACTTCGGGGCCTAGACTCTAGTGGATACACCTGTCATCTACCAAATTTCTCATGATAAGGACTCCTTATATAGATGTAAGCGAGCCTCTAAACGCCCATGTGCAGCCGCCCTTAGATAGCCAAGTGAGACTATGACTCTCCGATACACCCATGTGTAGCCACTTTTGGGTAGACAAGTCCTCCTAGAACTTGGCCACCGACCAAGGAAATCTGGCCCCACTGGCCAAAGACCACGGACAACCGGCCACCAGCCACACTGAACGACCATTTTTCGATTGTCTTTTGACCTTTGTCGGACCAAGATATTCCAGTGAAAGGAATAAAAAGTCTCGGGAGTCTTTCACCCCCTACGCCCCCAAAGTTGGCCCTGAATTTTCTTCGTACCATCCACAATCACAAATAGAGATCTCATCAGCGTGCAAAGTTGGAATCCACCAAATATATGTGCACCATTGGCTTCTCCTCATATGGAGGCCTTACAAACTGTGCAACATATATTGTGTTGGAAAAATTGAGAGGGGTGGGCCAAAGCTTTAGGTTTTGTCTTATATACAAAGCCTTAGAAAACCTAATGTCAGACCAAAATGACCTAATTTTTTCCTAGGCTTCTATAGAGCTTAATTACAACACTGTGAGTTGGCTTTGCTCATCCAACAAGCATCTCTGGCCAAAATACAATTGCCGACTTAACATATGAAGTTCCCGTAAACATTACAAAAGTGGCCCTAAACCAGCTCAAAATAAAAATAATGGGATATTCGATGATGTCCATGAGTTTGTATCTTCACATTACAACATCCATCTTCGTCTTCATCACTTCATCAGTATCTTTATTTGGAATCTTTAGAGAATTTTTATGGAATCTTTGTGGAAGCGTTGTTGAAAGGTTGACCTTGCAACACTCACCCCCTCCGAAGTCTTGTCGTCCCCGACAAGACCTTATGTCTGCAGTGGCCTTGAGGAGTGCTTCATGTTTTGGTGTTGGTTGAAGATTTTGTTGTTGCAGTTGCTTCTACGAGATGCTTTGGATGTTGTAGAGGCCCCTTTTACTTGTACATGTAGTGTAGTTGAAGCCATAGCTCTCCCCCTCCGATTGGTTGTTGTAGCGTGAATAATTCGAGTGAGGTAGGTTGTTGCAGCAAGTCTTTACCGTGGCAGCTCTGTATTGCTTGTTCTTTGGGTGTCATCATGCATGTGTACCTGTAATCTTGAAGCCTTTTTGAATTGTTTATAGGCTGCTCCCCTTGGATCCTATAGTTGATGAGCATGTAGTTGTTTGGGGATGTCGTTGGTCTTCTTTTCTGTGTTTTAATAAGAAAAATAGTAAAAATAAAATGTGGTGTATATTACAAAATGAAGGTCTTGGATACTTGGATAGGACTAAAGGGAAAAACCCAGTGGGAAAAAAATGCCTTTAGTCACCATTAAATGTGAGTCTATATGTACTTATGTATTGATGTAACCGAGTTTTGTTGACTTAAAGTACGTATGGCCGTATGGCTACTATTATTGAGATTGGATATACATTGGATGAGTCTTAGTAGCTTGAAGACAGAGTCGTTGTTGTTGAGCAAATGCTTATGAAACCTGTTCCCGCTTCGTCATTGTCATTTTGTTGTGTAAGTGCATGGGTGGAACACAAATCGTGTCAAATGCAAATGTCCAATGATGGGACATTATATATGCTTGCACAGATAGATGCATGGGAAACAATATGCGGTGCGAGAGGCGTTTGAATGGGTGCTTTTAGGAGTGAAAGTAGCTAGGGAAGCAAAAATATATTTGACTTCAGCAGTTGTCGTTACTCACAAGAAGGGTTTTTGTCGACGAGGTTTTTTTCCACTCTCCTCACTGTGTTCATGTGCGTGAGTGTTTTCTGGACTACTCTGCCACTCCACCAATTAAAAATAGTAGACTTCGACTCTTATGCTCACCTATCCAACATGAGCGACTCCATTTTACAATATTCTCAACTCTTCCAGCTTGAGCTATAATCTAAATATCTAGACTCATAGACCACAAAAAATATTAAGACATGAAGCTTGGGTCTGACGCTTGCTCATTTAGTGGCTCAGCTACGCGACTCTTCACTCTTATGCCATATTTTTATGGCGACTTGACTTACTCTCAAGAGCTTTCGACCAAGAATAGGTTTTGAAATTCAAAACTCCTATCCTCGAAGAGAGGATTTGTAAAGGACCATACTGGCAATATTGGTTTCTTTTGCCATACCTGGGTGACCTTGGTTGTCAAAATTTCTTTTTGTTGTTGTTGGTCCCTTGGTTGAGAAGATTGGCTCGCTCCATTCCCCGTAACACTTTGTCTATCATGTCTTGACATTTCATGCAAGCTAGAGATGACTTCAATCTTCTTTTATATGTGTGGTTCTTTTGGCACCCATTTGTATCTGCATCGTGTGATTAGCGTGTCTTTGCAGATATCCTTTGCCTTGACTGTGACATTGTCCTTGATTTTGCTTTTCGTGAAATTGCGATTATTTTCAAGCTAAAGTCGTTTGCTTGACGAATGTTTACCTGGCATCTTTGGTAGCCAGATTTTCCGATTTCCTTGATAGTAACCTTGTGCTTGAAGAATTGTAGATGGCACTTCCCATGATGTTTTTGATGTCGTATTGAGATGTACAAGAGTGCCATTTTTTGGGGTATTTATCGATGAAGTCCTATGTTGGTATGAAGGCCGGTTGGATTTGAAATTTCCTGCATCCCTTTGGAGAGCCTTGTTGGTTGGTCTCCTTTGGCGATATAAATATGAGCTTTGTTGCTTTTGGGGACGCTTTTTGAAACCTTTATCCACTGCAAAAGCCAAGGTCTGTGGTTTTGGTAACCAAAGTTTCTTTTGACCCTCATAATAGCCTTGCTCTACTAAGCTGTAGTGGGAGGCTATCCATCCCATGTGTTTTCCTTTCGTCAATTGGCTAGGATCATTTACCCACATTGGGTCCTTGACCTTGATTTCTTTACCTTTAATGTAGACCGTTGAAAACCTTTGGCAGCTGTGATCTCGCAGTGTAGGGTATTTCGGTTGAAAGATTTTCTTTGGAGTCTGCCTTTCATGTGGAAGCATGTGGTCAGTTGATGTCGAAGCTCTGTCTTGAATATTTCGGGGCTAGATTGAAGACCCTGATTTGAGGGGTTGCTTCTGTTGGTAGGACATTTGTGGGATCATTTTGGCTTTGCCTTTGTCGGAAGCCGATAATCTTGGAGCAGTAGTAGGCTGGATTTCTTGAGAGCTAGTCGTGATGACCAGCATTGAAGATTCAAATTCTTCTTCAAGTGTTTTTGCCCATAGCTAAACAAAATCAAATGTGTACTCATTTTGGAAGAATCCACCACTAGGAATTTGTCTTTGATAACCTTTGACTGTAGTTTAAGGGTAGCTTCTGCAATCCCTAAACTTGTGATGGCTATTCCATGTGATATAGGAACATGTACCTGAATTTCATACAGTTCTGGCTTACCTAGAAGTAACCACAACCCATAAGACATGACATTAGTCGTGGCAGTGCAATCTATCTCTGCTGTAAAATTGAATTTTAGTTTCTCATGCACATCCAAAGAGAACTTAATCTTCTTGTTAGCTGCTGCCAAGTAACTGATGTCCTCTTTGCGTTTGGTACTTTTCTTAGACTTTTGTGCCTTGGAAGCTTTGTCATCCTCTTGTATATTGAACTTCTTTGTCATTTGACTAGTTGTAGCATGTTCCACGTGCTTATTATCTTCTGCTATAGCTACTTGTTGATTTTCATTGCTACTTTCTGACTCTGACGCCTTGATTCTTGATTTCAGAAGCTCTATGTCACTATTTACTTCTTCTAGCACTTGAAGGTCATTCAATGGTGACTTTTCTTCTTGGAAATGTTTTGAAGCTTGTGTAGCAGGATGTTGAGGTTGACTCTCTCCTTCTGATGCAATGGTCACCGTGGCCTTTCGTTTCCATTGTTCCATGGGTTTTTGTAGAGTCTCTTCTCGAAAATATTCATTCATATCCTGTATTGCTTCTCCTTGGTAGTCAATCTTGGACTCAGTCATTTCCTATTCTCCTGTGCATTGTATGTCTTCAGTTACATCTTCTTTTAGCTTCTCATACTCTTTGATTTGTTCAATCACCAATGAAGAGTCCACAATAGAAAATTTATTTGGTAGACTTTCAGCTTCATCCATTGACTCTATTTGCATGTCTTCCACTTGTGACGTGGCACTAATATTTTTTGTTATCTCTGCCACCTCTTCTTGTGTTGGCTCACTATCGTCAGAATATTGGCTTCTTTTGCTCTGGAACCTTGAACTACGAGCTTCATCTTCATCACCTTGTGGATGCTTTGACTTGTCCTCATTGGGGTTCCTTAAATGATCTTGAATCAGCTGATTCAATTGATATTTTTTGAAAGCCTGATTCTCTATGATAATGTCGTTGACACCCTTGACTTCAAGCGACTGTGTCTTGAGCCTATCTTTTGTGCTCTGCGACAAGATCTGCTTCTTTTCCAGAGATCTTGTTGGGGATTCTTTCTTCCGTTCCCTTGTTGTCACTGTCTTAACTTTGCTTTTGGCTTGTTGGTTCTTCTTTTCCATGTAGAGATTTGTTGGGCAGTCCTTCACTAAATGACCAATGGCACATTGGTCGCAATATGTTGTTATCTCAACATGTGCACCCTTTGGATGAGGCATCCCTCCATAATACTGTTGATAATGGTTTCCTGTGGTATCTAGATACAGATATGACCTCTTCTTTGCATGCATGAACCTGTAGATTACGGCCGACTTAGGTGTATCCACTGGCTTCGCTCTCTATCCTTCATTGTCTTGTCCTTGAAAAGCTGAAAATAGCTTCCATTATTGCTTGCATACAAGATCAAATCACTATCCATGCTTTCTAGCAATTGTAATGCTAATTCTTCCATCAGTATATGGTATTTGACATGGGGCTTCTGCATAGCCTTATGGCTATGTTTTCGAGTTGATTTTGGCGAGTTCTCACCCGAGGGTGAAGATCGAACCGAATCTTTGTTTTTCGTTTCCCTTGATGGTGCTTTTGGACGGGGTCCAAGTATGTGACTTACAGGTTGCCCACAATTGCTAAACTCATCCATGTTTTTCACATCAGCTATTTCATAGTGCCTATCATATTTGTCGACCACAATGACATCTTGACCTGACCTTTTACATTGGGCATTGTGAATTTCCAGTGGTCTCTCCTATGACTCGGCATCTTCCAATGCTTCTTGAAATTAGACTTGGACTCCTGAAAAGGACACTACTTCTTGTAAAACTAGACTTCTTAATCCCACTCTTGAAGGGATAAGGTCTCTTTGTTGAGTTTGAACTCCCCCCATCCGAGAGGGTTCCATATCTGATGTTGGCATCTACTTGTGCTTTGTTAAGTAGCTCTTGAGACCGAGCTAGTTCTTTTTGAAGTTGTGCTATCTTCATAGAGGGTACTTCCGACGTATACCCTGTTTGTGCAATTTGGTGTGTTTGAGCTTTTTCTTGTGCTGGTGTGGTGCACGAGACTTGTACCGTGTCTTTCCATGTTGTGCCCTATTGTGTGTCATGTGGTGTGTCACTCATTTGTGTATTGACAGCTGTCATTGTTAACTCTTCCAAGTGTGTAGTTAGAGGTAAACCAGTGACGAGATGGTATACATTACCACTTTTAGACATGTAGTCTTCTCCTCTTGAGCCAAACGCTTCTGCTGTAAAGTAATGATTGTTTTCTATAGGAACTTCTTGACTTGTGACAGCCCTATAGTATCGACCGTCTTCGTCTCCATAGAGGGTACCAATTTTCCGTTTTCCATCTTGTGCTTTGTACAGAAAAATACTTGGAGGATATGCGTAGAGTTCTGTAAGTTGATCCTTGTACAACATTTCTATCTCATTTTCGATGTATTTTCTGTGCCTCATGTACATTGATCCCAGACAGTCTTCCATGAAAGCTGGATGTGGGTGTAGTACATTTTTCGTTGTTTCAACTTCCACATATTGAGATGTCCGAGTTTCCTCTGTATCTTTCTTTGTCTTGATGTACAAATTCCGATTGTCATCCTCATAGCATGGCAGTCCTTTGTAGTATCCAATTAGATAGATCCAAATTTGCTCTCTTGTATTTCTATGGATGTACTTGAAGCTTCGTCTTGGCTAGTCTGATTCCTTTGAGATGCCATTGCTTTCGTCTTGAATCCCTTGTTGTACCTGTTCAGTGATAGCTCTAATTGCTTTCCTCAATGCTAATAAAAATTATTAGCACCCTTATGTCGGTCTTTTTTGCTTGAGGTTCTTCAGCTTTTGTGGATGTCTTAATCTCTGAGTTTTCTAAACTAGGCTTTGCTTGCACTGCTTGAACTTCTTAGCTCCCTTGCTTGCCAAGGCTGATACTGACTTGTCTGGCTGCTTGCTTTGCCTAGAGCTTTTTAGCAGGCCTCGATCTAGTGGAAGCACTGTGATAAGTTATACAACTTACCACTATTCTACAACGACGGCTCCCTTTGTAGCGATTCTTGAGTCGAGCTAATTTGTGTTCACTTTAGCACACAATCTGCAAAATTCTATTTAGCTGGCAAACTTGCGACTGCTGTTGCAAAATCAAGAGTCCTTGTGTATGAACTGACTGCTACCAGATTCTGTATGGACGCTCAAATTTTACACTAGGCCGTAGTTAACTTTTACACCTTCCCTCGGGTGACCAATGGTTTTCCCAAAAGATAATTTCAATCTCCTAACTTAGCAGTCTTCAAAAATCGTGACCGTTTTCTCACAATTCTTTGGAACTATCGGTTTTAGACACTCCCGACTTCCGGATGCATTTTGAGGCCTTAAAAGATCTTTTTTTTCAAAGTTTAACTAGAAGGTAGAGTCGCTCTAAGATCTGTAGAGTCGCTCCCAGGCTACGTTTTGATATAAAAACTTTTCCGATCCGATACCGTTTGTGAAAGTTATGGCCAAAATAGTGAAATGCAGTTTAGAATGGTCAAAATGAGTCCAAATTCAATTTTGAAAAAAGTTATGGAATCCTTGAGACACTGGGAACACCCTTGTATGATCAAAATTATAGTTGGTCCCTAAAACTGGCCTGGAGACATCCTACGCGTAGGATGTCTACATGCTCAGAATTTAACAAAATTTGGTCCAGAGACTCCCCTTGAGTCCAGCAACACAATGGTATGCTCAGAGTTTCATTTGGACCTAAAAATGGCCTTGAGACATCCTACGCATAGGATGTCTTTTTGCTCAGAATGAATTGAAATTTTCACCCCCGCTTCTCCTTGATGTGCTGATCACAGTGGTGTGCTCATAGGAGACATCCTACGCATAGGATGTCTAACTGCTCACATTTTCTCCAAACTTGATCCCAAGATTCTCCTAGTGCTCAGCAACCCACTGGTATGCTTAGATTTGAATTTGGATGCCAATAGGTCAAGATTTGGGCTCCATAAGCTTCTAGTGCACTCCAAGAGTAGGATGTCTGACAATTCTTGTCTTTGCTTGGTAAATAGGCCAAACAAGGTCCAAATTCACTTTTGAAAAAATATATGGAATCCTTGAGACACTTAGAACCTCCCTATATGGCCAAAGTAGAATTTTGACCACTTTATGACCCTGGAGACATCCTACCACTTTTTGTTTTGTTTCAGCTTAAACTTGCACTGTAGCTTCCCCTTGATGTCTAAACTCACAGCTATTTTTAATTTTTGATTCTGACACCTATAGGTTGGTCAAAGGATCAAGAATCTATTCCAGAAGCCTGATGTCTGTTGTGATGAATTCCCAAGTCAAATCAACTCCAAATTGGACCAAATTTGCCTAGGAGGCTTATCTAAGGCTATATGACATCATGGTATGGTCACACTAGAATTTTGGTCTCAAAATCATGCAGGAGACATCCTACACGTAGGATGTCTTTTTGCTCAGAATGAACCCAAACGTGGAGCAAAGATTCCCCTAGTCTTCAGCAACCCACTGGTATGCTTAGATTTGAGTTTGGATGTCAAAAGACCCCAAAACTAGCTATTCTTGCCTTTTTCAGTCAAAAATGCTAAAGTCTGTTCAATCTTCCTTTCACTGACCCAAATGAGATGAAATTTATCACATGCACTCAATACAGCATTTAGAACCTGCCTTTGGAGTTATCCTATGGTTTGGTCTCAAAATTAGGCCTTGGACACAATTTGGGTAGGATGTCTGGCAATTCTCGTCTTTTGGCTTTGATCTGTCAAAATTTGGTCAAATTTCCACTTTCCAGGTGAAAATAGGGTAGAACCTACCTTCTAAACACACTGGTAACCTCAGATTTTCAAAAAAGTGCCCAGATCACCCTGTAGAAATCCTACGCGTAGGATGTCTACTGCTTGTTTTTTTCAGACTGAAGTGTCCCTGATGCTTCCTTATGCTCTCAGAAAGTGCAATTATGCTTCACAATTGCAAAAACATGCAAAAATCACTCAATTTAAGCCTTTTCTGAAATTTTACGTTTTCTGACTCTGTCTTTTGGCTTTTGGTGAACAAAAATAGGGAAAAACACTCAAGTCAATATGATACTAGGGTGAAACCTACCCTTTGAACCCACTGGTAGCCTCAGTTTTCCCAAATTCCCTTCCAAAAGTTCCTTGGAGACATCCTACGTGTAGGATGTCTACTGTCTTAAAATGTAATTTTTTTTTGGCAGTAGTATTCCCTATGCTTTGTAGAGCTCTCAGCAATAATCACAGAAACTTTTGAACTTCAAATCAGGTTCCAAACACAATTTACCGTCTTTCCTACTTAGCTTTTTCCACTTCTCTCATGAGCCTAACAACAAATAAGACATGCATAAAGTACTCTAGATCAACAATCAAGATATCCTACTTACCCTACTCCTACTCATCAATGTGAGATGGTGATTTTGATGTCTTGGTTGCTTCCTAGCCTCACATGGACTCTCAAGTCAACCTACCACCACATCTACCACTCCAACTCCTACTCTCTACACCCCAACCTACTACTACCTAAGACGGAAGATCCAGGCCAGACACATGCTCCTTAGACTCCTCCTAAGACCTAGAGAGTCCACCACCCTCTGATCCTATCTAAATGTAACATAGTACTCTGGCAAGCCAGAGGGACCTCTATCCTCAAGGACTAGTCTCGGTCACCTACTTAGGGCCCTCGTTCCCGGCGGGGGCGCCAATGTTGGACAAATACGCCGCGACGCACGTCAGCATAGCGAGAACTCACCTAACATATAATGTCAACTGAGGACGGAGCTCAATCCGCAGGCGCGTGGAAGCAAGAAAAGGGTGTCAACCTCTACTCGACCGACTAATGACTAATTCCTACAGAGATATCAACTCTACATGCCATCAGTTCTGCGAATGTGAGAGCTCCTATGCTACTGCAAGCCAAAAGCCCATTAGACGTTCTCGAAACGTTACGAAACTTGACGGATATCCTATCAAGACCAATAGGCCACTCTCCCTAAGGTCCGTGACCAAAAAAACCTACCCAATACCCTCCGTGTAGAAAACACGTAGGATGTCTGGCCGGTTTTTGTAGGTCGACGTTTCCGAAAACTAAAGTGCATAATGTGTAGCTCTACTCGCTCTGATCGTGTGGATATGCTGAAATGCAAAAACGGACAACAGTTCCTCACCAAAACTCCAAAAGTAGTTCGCGGGTGAATCTACCAAAACACAGACAAACGTGCATGATGTAAGCATCAACGCATAGCTCTCCTCGTGGACAGCACACTGTTGCTCTCCGTTTGCGATTCCGACCACCGTAGGTTCTGTAGCACACACACACACTCTCTCACTCTCTCGCAATCTCCCAACGACACAGAAGATCAGATTTATTAGAAGTCCTTTTACAAAGCTTTTGGTTTCTAAGGCTTATATACTAAGCCTTAGAAAACCTAATGTGCGACCAAAATGACCTGATTTGTCCCTAGGCTTCTATAGAGCTTAATTACAACACCGTGAGCTGGCTTTGCTCATCCAACAAGAATTTGTGGCCTAAATACAATTGCCGACTTAAAATATGAAGTTCCCGTAAACATTACAAAAGTGGCTGTAATGGCTCAAAATGATAATAACGGGATATTCGATTAAGTCCATGAGCTTGTATCTTCACATTATAGCATCCATATTTGTCTTTATCACTTCATCAGTATCTTTATTTGGAATCTTTAGAGAATCTTCATGGAATCTTTGTGGAAGCGTTGTTGAAAGGTTGACCTTTCAACACTCTCCCCCTCCGAAGTCTTGTCGTCGTCCCCGACAAGACATTATGTGTGCAGTGGCCTTGACGAGTGCTTCATGTTTTCGTGTTGGTTGAAGCTTTTGTTGTTGTAGTTGCTTCTACCAGATGCTTTGTATGTTGTAGAGGTCTTTTTCTTGTACATGTAGTGTAGTTGAAGCCATAGCTCTCCCCCTCTGATTGGTTGTTGTAGCGTGAATAATTCGAGTGAGGTTTGTTGTTGCAGCAAGACGTTATCTTGGCAGCTCTGTATTGTTTGTTCTTTGGGTGTCATCCCTCATGTGTACCTGTAAACATAAAGCCTTTTTGAATTTTTTCTAGGCCGCCCCCCTTGGATCTTCTAGTTGATGAGCATGTAGTTGTTTGGGGATGTTGTTGGATTGTTTTTCTGTGTTTTTATAAGAAAAATAAAATAGTAAAAATAAAATGTGGCGTATATTACAAAATGAAGGTCTTGGATACTTGGATAGGACTAAAGGGAAAAACCCAGTGGGAAAAAAATGCCTTTAGTCACCACCATTAAATGTGAGGCTATATATACTTATGTTTGATGTAACCGAGTTTTGTTGAGTTAAAGTACTTATGGCCATATGGCTACTATTATTGATTGGATATACATTGGATGAGTCTTAGTAGCTTGAAGTCAGAGTCGTTGTTGTTGAGCAAATGCTTATGAAACCTGTTACCGCTTCGTCATTGTCATTTTGTTGTGTAAGTGCATGGGTGGAACACAAATCGTGTCAAATGCAGATGTCCAATGATGGGACATTATATATGCTTGCATAGATAGATGCATGGGAAACAATATGCGGTGTGAGAGGAGTTTGAATGGGTGCTTCCAGGAGTGAACGTAGCTAGGGAAGCAAAAATATATTTGAGTTCAAGAGCTGCCGTTACTCACAAGAAGGGTTTTTGTCGACGAGGTTTTTTTCTACTCTCCTCACTGTGTTCATGTGCGTGAGTGTTTTATTGACTACTCTGCCACTCCACCAATTAAAAATAGTAGACTTCGACTCTTATGCTCACCTATCCAACATGAGCGACTCCATTTTACAATATGCTCAACTCTTCCAGCTTGAGCTATAATCTAAATATCTAGACTCATAGACCACGAAAAATATTAAGACATGAAGCTTGGGTCTGACGCTTGCTCATTTAGTGGCTCAGCTACGCGACTCTTCACTCTTATGCCATATTTTTATGGCGACTTGACTTACTCTCAAGAGCTTTCGACCAAGAATAGGTTTTGAAATTCAAAACTCCTATCCTCGAAAAGAGGATTTGTAAAGGACCATACTGGCAATATTGGTTTCCTTTGCCATACCTGGGTGACCTTGGTTGTCAAAATTTCTTTTTGTTCTTGTTGGTCCCTTGGTTGAGAAGATTGGCTCACTTCATTCCCCGTAACACTTTGTCTATCATGTCTTGACATTTCTTGAGAGCTAGAGATGACTTCAATCTTCTTCGGTATGTGTGGTTCTTTTGGCACCCATTTGTATCTGCATAGTGTGATTAGCGTGTCTTTGCAGATATCCTGTGCCTTGACTGTGACATTTTCCTTGAATTTTCTTTCCGTGAAATTGCGATTATTTTCAAGCTAAAGTCGTTTGCTTGAAGAATGTTTACCTGGCATCTTTGGTAGCCAGATTTTCCGATTTCCTTGATAGTGACCTTGTGCTTGAAGAATTATAGATGGCACTTCCCATGATGTTTTTGATGTCGTATTGAGATGTACAAGAGTGCCATTTTTGGGGGTATTTATCGATGAAGTCCTATGTTGGTATGAAGGCCAGTTGGATTTGAAATTTCCTTCATCCCTTTGGCAAGCCTTGTTGGTTGGTCTCCTTTGGCGATATAAATATGAGCTTTGTTGCTTTTGGGGACGCTTTTTGAAACCTTTATCCACCGCAAAAGCCAAGGTCTGTGGTTTTGGTAACCAAAGTTTATTTTGACCCTCATAATAGCTTTGCTCTGCTAAGCTGTAGTGGAAGGCTATCCATCCCATGTGTTTCCCTTTCGTCAATTGGCTAGGATCATTTACCCATAATATTGGGTCCTTGACCTTGATTTCTCCATTCTCCGAAACACTTTGTCTATCACTTCTTGACATTTCTTGAGAGCTAGAGATGACTTCAATATTCTTCGGTATGTGTGGTTCTTTTGGCACCCATTTGTATCTGCATCGTGTGATTAGCGTGTCTTTGCAGATATCCTTTGCCTGGACTGTGACATTGTCTTTGATTTTGCCTTCCGTGAAATTGCGATTATTTTCAAGCTGAAGTCGTTTGCTTGAAGAATGTTTACATGGCATCTTTGGTAGCCAGATTCTACGATTTCCTTGATAGTAACCTTGTGCTTGAAGAATTGTAGATGGCATTTCCCATGATGTTTTTGATGTCGTATTGAGATGTACGTACAAGAGTGCCATTTTTGGGATTATTTACCGATAAAGTTTTATGTTGGTATGAAGGCCACCTGGATTTGGAATTTCCTGCGTATCTTTGGCGAGCCTTGTTGGTTAGTCTCCTTTGGCGATATAAATATGAGCTTTGTTTTTTTGGGGACGCTTTTTGAAACCTTTATCCACCACATAAGCCGAGGTCTGTGATTTTGGTAACCAAAGTTTCTTTTGACCCTCATAATAGCCTTGCTCTGCTAAGCTGTAGTGGGAGGCTATCCATCCCATGTGTTACCTTTTTTCAATTGGCTAGGCTCATTTACCCATATTGGGTCCTTGACCTTGACTTCTTCAGTTTTAATGTACACCTTTGAAAACCTTTGGCGGCTGTGATCTCGCAGTGTAGCGGTTGAAATATTTTCTTTGGAGTTTGTCTTTCATGTGGAAGCATGTGGTCAGTTGATGTTGAAGCCCTGTCTTGAACTTTTCGGGGCTGGATTGAAGACTCTAATTTAAGGGGCTGCTTCTGTTGGTAGGACATTTGTGGGCTCATTTTGGCTTTGCCTTTGTCGGAAGCCGATAATCTTGGAGGAGTAGTAGGTTGGATTTCTTGAGAGCTAGGCGTGATGACCATTGTTGAAAATTCAGGTTCTTCTGCCAATGTTTTTGCCCAATTCTTGGACAAAATCAAATGTGTACTTATTTTGGAGGAATCCACCACTAGGAATTTGTCTTTGATTACCTTTGACCGTAGTTTAAGGGTAGCTTTTGCAATCCCTAAACATGTGATAGCAATTCCATGTGATATAGGAACATGTACCTGAATTTCATACAGTTCTAGCTTATCTAGAAGTAACCATAGCCCATAAGACATGACATTAGTCGTGGCAGTGCAATCTATCTCTGCTGTAAAATTGAATTTCAGTTTCTCATGCACATCCAACGAGAATTTAATCTTCTTGTTGGCTGCCAAGCAAATGATGTCCTTGTTGCTTTCAGTACTTTTCTTGGACTTTTATGCCTTGGAAGCTTTGTCACCCTCTTGTATGTTGAATTTCTTTGTCATTTGACTGGTTGTAGCATGTTCCAAGTGCTTACTATCTTCTGTTGTAGCTGCTTGTTGGTGTTCATTGCTAGTTTCTGACTGTGACGCCTTGATTCTTGATTTCACAAGCTCTCTGTCACTATTTACTTGCACTTAAAGGTCATTCAATGGTGACTTTTCTTCTTGGAAATGTTTTGAAGCTTTTGTAGAAGGATGTTGAGGTTGACTCTCTTCTTTTGATGCAATGGTCGCCATAGCCTTGGGTTTCCATTGTTCCATGGATTTTTGTAGATTCTCTTCTCAAAAATATTCATTCATATCCTGTATTGCTTGTCCTTGGTAGTCAATCTTGGACTCAGTCATTTCCTATTCTCCTTTGCATTCTATGTCTTCAGTTACATCTTCTTTTAGCTTCTCATACTCTTTGATTTGTTCAATCACCAATGAAGATTCCACAATAGAAAATTTATTTGGTAGACTTTCAGCTTCATCCATTGACTCTATTTGCATGTCTTCCACTTGTGACGTGGCACTAAGATTTTTTGTTACCTCTGCTACCTCTTCTTGTGTTGGCTCACTATCGTCAAAATCTTGGCTTCTTTTGCTCTAGAACCTTGAACTACAAGCTTCATCTTCATCACCTTGTGGATGCTTTGACTTGTTCTCACTGAGGTTCCTTTAATGATCTTGAATCAGCTGATTCAATTGATCTTTTTTTAAGGCTGATTCTCTATGATAATGTCGTTGACACCCTTGACTTCAAGCAATTGTGGCTTGAGCCTATCTTTTGTGCTCTACGACAAGATCTGCTTCTTTTCCAGAGATCTTGTTGGGGATTCTTTCTTCTGTTCCCTTGTTGTCACTGTCTGAACTTTTCTTTTGGCTTGATGCTTCTTCTTTTCCATGTAGAGCTTTGCTGGGTAGTCCTTCACTAAATGACCAATGGCACATTGGTCACAATATGTTGTCATCTCAACATGTGTACCCTTTGGATGAGGCAGCTCTCCATAATACTGCTGATAATGGTTTCTTGTGGTATCTAGATACAGATATGACCTCTTCTTTGCATGCATGAACCTATAGATTACGACTGACTTAGGTGTATCCACTGGCTTTGTCTCTTTATCCTTCATCGTCTTGTCCTTTAGAAGCTGAAAATAGCTTCCATTATTGCTCGCATACAAGATCAAATCACTATCCATGCTTTCTAGCAGTTGTAATGCTAATTCTTCCATCAGTATATGGTCTTTGACCTGGGGCTTCTGCATAGCCTTAGGTCTATGTTTCCGAGTTGATTTTGGCGAGTTCTGCACTGAGGGTGAATATCGAACCGAATCTTTGTTTTTCGTTTCTCTTGATGGTGCTTTTGGACGGGGTCCAAGTATGTGACCTACAGGTTGCCCACAATTGCTAAACACATTTAAATTTTTCACATCGGCTATTTCATAGTGCCTATCGTATTTGTCGACCACAATGACATCTTGACTTGACCTTCTACATTGGGCATTGTGAATTTCCAGTGGTCTCTCCTCTGGCTCGACATCTTCCAATGCTTCTTGAAATTCTTGATGTACCTTTGACGGCCACACTTGTTCCTTGAGCTCGGAAGTGACTTTCAGGTTGCTTTTAGCTGAACTAAACTTAAGCTAGCACAAGAGAATTATGGACAAGTCGCAGTGATTTGCTAGCAAAAATATTGTGTTAAAGTTCTCCAAAACTTGCGACTGTTGTTGAAAAATCAAGAGTCCTTGTGTATGGTCTTACTGCTACCAGATTTGCATATGGACGCTCAAATTTTACACTAGGCCGTAGTTAACTTTTACACCTTCCCGCGGGTGACCGATGGTTTTCCCAAAAGATAATTTCAATGTGCTAACTTAGCAGTCCTCAAAAACTGTGACCGTTTTCTCACAATTCTTTCGAACTATCGGTTTTAGACACTCCTGACTTTCGAATGCATTTTGAGGCCTTAAACAATGTTTTTTTCGAAGTTGAACTAACATCTGTAGAGTTGCTCTCAGGCTACGTTTTGATATAAAAACTTTTCCGATCCGATACCGTTTGTGAAAGTTATGGCCAAAACAGTGAATTGCAGTTTAGAATGGTCAAAATGAGTCCAAATTCAATTTTGAAAGAAGATTTGGGATCTCTGTGACACTGTGAACATTCTTGTATGGTGAAAATTACAGTTGGTCCCTAAAACTAGCCTGGAGACATCCTATGCGTAGGATGTCTATATGCTCAGAATTTAACAAAATTTGGTCCAGAGACTCCCCTTAAGTCTACCAACACAATGGTATAATCACAATTTCATTTGGACCTAAAAATGGCCTTGAGACATCCTACGCATAGGATGTCTTTTTGCTCAGAATGACTTGAAATTTTCACCTCAGCTTCTCCTTGATGTGCTGATCACAGTGGTGTGCTCATAGGTTGGTTTGGAGTCCTAAATCAAGCTGGAGACATCCTACGCGTAGGATGTCTAACTGCTCACATTTTCTCCAAACTTGATCCCAAGATTCTCCTGGTGCTCAGCAACCCACTGGTATGCTTAGATTTGAATTTGGATGCCAATAGGTCAAGATTTGGGCTGCATAAGCTTCTAGTGTACTCCAAGAGTAGGATGTCTGACAATTCTTGTCTTTGTTGATAAATAGGCCAAACAAGGTCCAAATTCACTTTTGAAAAAATATATGGAATCCTTGAGACACTTAGAACCTCCCTATATGGCTACAATAGAATTTTGACCACTTTATGACCCTGGAGACATCCTACGTGTAGGATGTCTTTTTGCTCAGTTTCAGCTCAAACTTGCACTGTAGCTTCCCCTTGATGTGCTAAACTCACAGCTATTTTTACTTTTTGATTCTGACACCTATAGGTTGGTCAAATGATCAAGAATCTGTTCCAAAAGCCTGATGTCTGTTCTGATGAATTCCCAAGTCAAATCAACTCCAAATTGGACCAAATTTTCCTAGGAGGCTTATCTAAGGCTATATGATAGCATGGTATGGTCACAGGAGAATTTTGGTCTCAGAATCATGCAGTAGACATCCTACGCGTAGGATGTATTTTTGCCCAGAATGAACCCAAACTTGGACCAAAGATTCCCTTGTCTTCACCAACCCACTGGCATGCTCACATTTGAGTTTGGATGTCAAAAGACCCCAAAACTAGCTATTCTTTCCTTTTTCAGTCAAAAATGCTAAAGTCTGTTCAATCTTCCTTTCACTGACCCAAATGAGATGAAATTTATGACATGCACTCAATACAACATTTAGAACATGCCTTTGGAGTCATCCTATGGTTTGGTCTCAAAATTAGGCCTTGGACACAATTTGGGTAGGATGTCTGGCAATTCACATCTTTTGGCTTTGATCTGTCAAAATTTGGTCAAATTTCCACTTTCCAGGTGAAAATAGGGTAGCACCTACCTTCTAAACACACTGGTAACCTCAGATTTTCAAAAAAGTGCCCAGATAAACTCATGGAAAACGAAAAACAAATTGTAAGGTCTCTACTTTCAAATTGCACACAAGTTCTATTACGCATTTGTATTGTTTTGAACCATCACTCCTTATTTAAGATATTCGAGTTCAAATTATGAATCGTAGGTTGAGAAAACCTAGAAATTAAAATTTACGCTACAAAATTCTGACATGTTTAGCTATATGAATCACTAACTAATTTATTCCAAGACTTATTTACTGATTGTAGAATTTTCTTTCACTACTGTAAAGTTAATATAAGACTGTAAAGTTTAACTTAAAAATGTAAAGTAAATTATCATTAAGGAAATAAATAAAATAATTATAAAGATAAAAGAATACACAGGGATGACAAATGAAGGCACATGGATCACATAGGAGGAGACAAAGTGGGACACACTGTCACATGAAAAAGGAGAGGCTACTCTTGACTAATCTTAATGAGGGGGGGCCTGTGTGGCCTTATCTTTTGATGATAATGACAAAGTGGTCAAGCTCATGGGTACCAAAAACGCGGGTATGATTTTTGGAAAAAAAATAAATAAATAAAAAATAATAATATCTTTTTTTTTAAAAAAAAAAAATTTTGGGAAAAAAAAGTTGGACGTTTTCTTTTCTGCTATAAATAGAGCATCCATGCTCACACTTTAGACATAGAGATTGCCTCTATAGCGCTCACGAAGTGCTACCACTTCTCTTAGAGAAAAGGTGTCCACAAACCACTAAGAGAGCAAAAACTCTAGTGGACTAATAAGGTGCGTATTAATTGAGCATTCAATTAG